>NC_069659.1:354765707-355074665 GCF_027244095.1 Hemicordylus capensis
GAGTTCAAATCCCTATTCAGCCATAATACTAGCTGGGTGACTCTGGGCCAGTCACTTCTCTCTCAGCCTAACCTACTTCACAGGGTTGTTGTGAGGAGAAACTCAAGGATGTAGTACACCGCTCTGGGCTCCTTGGAGGAAGAGCGGGATATAAATGTAAAAATCATCATCATCATCATCATCCTTGGGGGTCTCCTGGGACTTCCGGGGGCCAAGCGGCCCCCGATTCCCACTGCTCCTACTGGCTCTGTGACGGAGCTGGTAGTTGTGTGGGCAGCAGATCTGGCTGCCCAGGGCAGGCTAGTCACTCGTGCAGGGAGAGCAGGCTTGACCCACTCTCTTCGCCAAACCCTATTAGGCTCTACGCACCAATCGTGTGTAGAGCCTCATTATCTATTTCAATAAACCATTGATATTCCTGATACTGCCCCACTGCCTTGTCCATGCATACCACATACTACATGGAAAGGGAGAACTTTTCTTAAACTTCTTACTGAACTGTCTTCCAGGGGAATTGGTGAATTAAACAAGTCTGTGAATCAACAGAACAATTGATCTTGGAGATCAACCAGTACAAATGCAGAATTTATGGGAGAAGTTTAATAACTTCTATCGCTACATCAGTTCACAGAGTACTATTTATGTTGGTGTAATTCCAAAGATATCTCTGGCAGTACAACTGTGAGGCATATCTTAATGGTCCAGTTTGTTAATTTTAAAAAGTGAATCTGTACCTTAGCCCCTGATATATCATTCTTTATTCAAAATATTTTTGCCTAGTTTTCTGGAAATCTTTCATTTTTCATGCTCTGTTTTTGCAGCAATGGCAGAAACTTATGAATCTTGGATGCACATAATGGGACGTGTTTTATTCTCTCAGAATCCTGAGTCATCAGAATAGAGGACAGAAATAGTACATGGGATTAACTATGTGTATATGGGACAACAGAAATAGAAACATGGGATTTAACCACTAATGTCAGGAAACGTGTAAACTCAGGTTTGGGGTATTATTAAACGGCATGGGTGGGATATGAGGCATTAATCACACAGCTTTGCAGCTGAGTCAAAATACTGACAGTGCTAGAAATCTGAGTGATACCTTTGATTAGTGTCAGCAACTCAGGTTTTAATCCCACTTTCAGCAAATTGCGGGGGAAACTATGTTTCAGCAGCACACAAGGGCTGTAGTTTGGCATGGAGATGCAGCTCCTGATGGCATTGACTCTTAGCACCAGCAACCCTACTGACCACTAGCGGCATTAGGGGTAGAGATAGCCAGTAAAGTAATTCCCTCTCTGCAGAGGTGCATCTATGTAATTTTGGAGTCTGGGCCTAAAGGCCTTTCCCCACCACCCAACCATTGCCCTCCACCCACCCACCCCGCTGCTGCAAGATAAGCTACAATGCACTATTTCTTACACCAGAACATGCTCTGGGGAAGCTGGAAACTGATTTGGGGTATTTTTAGAAGAAATTTGGAAGAAGATACTTGCCATTGACCTGCACATACCATATTTTACATGGAGAGTCCTGGCACTCAAATTAGCTGATGCACTATGTTTTTTTTACAGCAGAACATGCTTGGGGAAAGCTGGAAGCTTTTTTGATTTTGATTTTTTTGAAGAAATTCTGCAGAATATGACCTGCACATACCATATTTGGCACGGAGCCTGGAACAGATGAGCTGCTTCCTCAAACCTACACAGTGTGACTTGCGAGTATCGTGAGCACGTGATGTCACGGGTGCAGGTAAGAGGCTCATCTGTTTCAGGCCCAGCCTGGGCCCAGTGCCATAGCTACCGGCACTGCAGAGGCAGGCGCTATTGGGCCAGCCACAGGCCCGTTTGGCCCTTAACCCCCCAGCCATGCACATGAGATCGGCAGGCAGGCGGGTCACGGTCTCCTCACAGCCACTCTCAGAGTTGCATGCTCAGCCACCCGGCGAGGGCTGGCAGCGCCCCCTCCCTGGTGTTGAGGACCCTACTTCCACTAGGAAGTCCAATCCAAAGGGTGCCTTTGCCTCTCTTACGCTTTCTCTGCTCTACTTCCCCTTTCTTAGACTGAGAGTCTCAGGTTTCATTCTCTCACATGGAGAGCAAGACTTCCTTTTTCTTCCTCTCCTCTTCCTGTAAGTAGCTAGACAGGTGCAGAGCGAGGCCAATGGCATCCTGGGCTTAGCCCGCTGCCACAGCCCCCCTAGCCCCGCCCCCTCTGACATCAGACACGGGGTGTGTGTCTGGTGCGAGAGGCACGACCCCTGAGAGGCAGTGGCCTGGGTTGTTTGAACACATTCGCTCAATGGTGGCTCCACCCCTGTAGCAAGCAGCAAGGCATGTAGGCCTCATCTATCTTCCTGATGGATTTCCCAAACAAACGACCTTATTTAGAACTTTAACAGTTTTGTAAACTGTCTTGAGATTATTTTAATGAAAAGCAGTATAAAAATTTAACAGTAAAAATGAAATAAACTCCATGTCTCCAGGCAATATTAATTAGCAGTGTTCTCCTTATTTATTTATTTATTTAAATTTAACAAATTTCTATACCGCCCAAAACTCACATCTCTGGGTGGTTTGCAATAAGAATGCCATTGAAACAAAATTAAAACATTAAAACAATCTAAAATTTAAAACAAGTTAAAAGTGTTTATTAAAATTGTAAATTTCATTAAAAGCCTGGGTGAACAGATGTGTCTTGACTAACCTTTTAAAAGTTGCCAGAGATGGGGAGGCTCTTATTTCAACAGGGAGTGCATCCCAAAGTCCAGAGGCAGCAATGAAGAAGGTTCCTCACCTGTGCACTTCCGCTGCGGTAGATAAATAAATCTCTCCTCATGGCATCCCAGGAGTCACCTTGCAAGGCAACTGCTGACCATGAGATTGCATTGACCTTAAGATGTATTTCATCCTACATCTCCTGTACCATGTAACTGTGTGCAATTAAAAGCACGTGCAATAGAAACTCCCTAATAAGAACAGCTAAAGGCTGTTCCCACGAGCAGCCTAACCCAGGCTAGGACAGCTCAGCTTGGGTCCGGCTTTTTGTGTGGAGTGCCCCCAATCCTGGCGCTTCCACCCTACCTAACTCAACCCTTTACCCTGGTTTTTAGCCAGGGTTAAGGGCACCAGTGTGTGTGTGCCCTTTACGCTGGCGTTGCAGTCGTTTGTGTGCTCAGGCTGCATGCAGATATATGCACATAGAGCCAGGCAGCAAGAGCACCCGGATCCAGGGAAATCTCTCAATGCACCAGATCCAGGGAATTCGCCTGGTGTGGTGCACTGAGAGATGCTGGAGGAATTCCACCTCTGGCTCTGGGCTCTGCTGCTGGCTGCGGTGCTGCTGCTCATGTGCTGCGTGAGCAGCGGAGCTTTTAGACCAGAGGCACTCGTGTGTGAGGAGGCAGGTAGGAGCTTGCCTCCCTGCCCGTCCTCCCCACCGCGGCATTTTGGGTCGTGTGCATGACCTCCTAGAGCGATTGGAAGCAAAGGAGAAAGTGCTCTGGAACTTGGGGTGTGGGTGTGGGCCCTAAACTAGAATCACAACAAATGCAGTTTGTCACGTAAAGATGACAAAAGCATACTTCTAAGAAGCAAGAGAAGCAGCTTCTCCTTTCCCGCTATCATAGCATTGACCCTTCCCTGATCCAACACTTCATAACTGTACAGATGTGAGCCTCTCAAAGCAGAGACCTCCCATATTTCTTGAAGAAAGCACTTGGGCTATAGCATAAGCTGCCACAAAGGAACAGTAAATAGTAGTTATCACATTAACGCTGAGACTAGGGAAATCCCTTCAACTGCTCAAGCTGCTGCTCTGCCTTTCTTCCTCTTTTCTTTCAGTCTCAGTCTCTCTCAGCTGAAATGTTTCCCTAAAATTTGGTTTCATCTATCTCTGTTGTCAGTCATATGTGTGTAGTTGAGGTCTGTCATTGACTGGGCAAAGCCATTTTGCGTAGATTAAAAGAACAGTTTGATATTTTTAGGATTCCAAGCATTCATTATATAGTCTAATTACCATATATGGTAAATTTGAATCATGGTAAATTTGAATCTGAGAACGATCTTCTTCTCTTGGACACAATGTTGTTGTTTTTATCACTGATTGATTATTAAGTGTGAGAAGTCTATTAAGAAGAATTACAGTTAAAATCTGAGGATTATATTCAGAATTTCTTACAAAATAATTTTTAAAAAACCTTTCCACAGCATATTCTGGTGCAAAAAGTGGTTAATCCAGCTAATTTCAATGGCAAGATGGTGTATGCAAAATTTGGTATCTATAGGTAGTCAGGAAGCATGACTTTCTTTCGCAGAAACACACCCACACGTTCATATATATATCTATATCTGATACTCATGTGCCATCTGCGTCCGTTTCTGAGTGGGATCAGGGTGTGAAGTGTTTCTGATCAACCAAGTAAATATAGACTAAAGTTACTAAATAGCAATATCACATTTAGCATTTCCACTATGGGTTTAGGATTAAGCAGCGGAGGCTGCCTAGTAAGGGTGAGGTGGGCTGCCCCCTCAATTCCCCAGTTCCCCCAACAAGCATACCAGCACACCGTTTTCTCTTCCCTCCACCATTCTCTCTCTCTCTCTCTCTCTCTCTCTCTCTCTCTCCCTCCCTCTCCCTCTCCACTTTCTGGGGGGTTCCTTTAGCTCCTGGACAAGCAGAAGGGCAGACTCCACCACTTCCAACTGGAGTAATTCTAATACATAGTCCCTGCCCATTTCCCCAGACCTAAGCCACATGTGCATTTCCTCGCCTTTTTTCCTCTTTGGCACAGCTCCATCTTGGGGGCATTCGCTTCTGTCACTCCCAACAACTTAGCACCCACCTGGATGTTGGAGGGAAAGGCTGGTTCTTACGTTTAAGGCCAATAGGTCTGGGTCTGGAATATTTGGGAGCACACATACTCCCAGAAATACGGTACCTCCCCAATCACTAACATATCTGTTACAAGCTTTTAATCGCTAGGCGTCATGGAGTTTGGGCTTTATGATTCTCCCTGCATTAAGATAGTGCTGCTGTGGATGTTTTAATATTTTCTTTGTTCTCCCCTTTGAGAACTTCTGGAGTTAAACAAGTTGTTCTAGTAAGAACTAATCAGCTTACTTTCCTTCCACTGTCTCTACAACTGGACTTAATTTGATTCAAATCAAGGTTCACAAGTTAGATCTTTTGCACCTCAAATGTTCATGCATCCACCATCTTGGATCAGGGTGGATTACATCATTACAAACTAAACCATTGAGGTGTCCCTGTGTGTCACTCACTACCACTGTATCAAACTTGGTTCAAATTGGTTAGACAGTCCACAAGTCCACAGTGCACTTGCGCCTCAAAGGTTTACTGTCTGCCATTTTGAATTGGGCTGGATGACATTGTCACAATCTATGCCGTTGAGGTGTCCCTATGTGTTCTTACAACTGTAGCAAATTTGGTTCAAATCAGTTAAGCGGTTCACAAGTTAGCCCACTTGTGCCTCCAAAGTTTACGCATCTGCCATCTTGAATTGGTGTGAATGACATCATCACAAATGATGGCATTGAGGTGTCCTTGTGTGTCACTCACTGCAACTGTACTTAATTTGGTTTAAGTTGGTTAACAAACTATCGTAATGACCACTAGGGGCATTGGAAGTAGAGATAGCAAGGGTCTCCCTAACTGTTCTCCCTGTCTCTACTCTATGACGCCTGATATGACTCTACAGGTATTTCCTGTGCTGAGTCAGAATCCATCCCTTTCCTCTTAGAAAGCAGATGCTTTCTAAGAGGAAAGGGATGGATTCTGACTCAGCACAGGAAATACCTGTAGAGTCATATCAGGCGTCATAGAGTAGAGACAGGGAGAACAGTTAGGGAGACCCTTGCTATCTCTACTTCCAATGCGTACACACACACACACACACACACACACATATATATCCATCCCTACCTATACATTATGTAGTTCTATAATTAGGGTTAGATCTGTCCTATCCAAAGTGTACCTCACTAATAAATGCTTAGTAATAGTATTTAGTTCTACAAGAATCTCCATGAGTCTTCTGTAATTAGCTGCAAAAACTAAACTCTGCAACTTCTTTTGCATAAGGTTTGACTAGAAGGGCCATTGTGGCTGGGGAGGATGGGGGTTGTAGTCCAACAACATCTGGGAACCCAAGGTTGGGATTCCCTACTGCTCTGGATCACCAAGTGGGTTCTTTCCAGCTCAGGTATTCTATTAATGTTACCTGTATTTGCACTAGTAAACTTCCGCCAACGCACCCGCACCTGCTACCAAAGATGTTGAGTGCAATCCCAATGTAGGTGAGAGAGAACTTCCAAATGCCAGATATAGGTCGAGCAAAATGATTAAATGTCTAAATGACGATACTGCCTTGCAGAAATCCAAGCATGTATTGGAAGGCTTTGATCCAAATAATTTCTCCTTTAAAGATGCAGGAATCTGACCCCTGAGAACATTTATCCCTCTGTTACAAAACTAATCCTCTTTGCAGTCATGTGCTACGTTTCCAGGTCCCTCTTTTGCAAGCCTCTGAATTTATGTTAGAACATAAGAAGAGCCCTGCTGGATCAGGCCCAAGGACACCCATCTAGTCCAGCATCCTGTGTGAAACACACAGCGGCCCACCAGATGCTGCTGGAAGCCTACAGGCAGGAGTTGAGGGCATGCCCTCTCTCCTGCTGTCACTCCCCTGTAACTGGAACTCAGAGGCATCCTGCCTTTGAGGCTGGAGGTGGCCTACAGCCCTCCGACTAGTAGCCATTGATAGACCTCTCCTCCATGAAGTTATCCAAACCTCCTTAAAGCCATCCAGGTTGTTGGCTGTCACCACATCTTGTGGCAGAGAATTCCACAAGTTGATTATGCGTTGTATGAAAAAGTACTTCCGTTTGCTGGTCCTAAATTTCCCAGCAGTCAATTTCATGGGATGACCCCTGGTTCTAGTGTTATGTGAGAGGCAAAAGAATTTCTCTCTGTCCACCCTCTCCACTCCATGCATAATTTTATACACTTCGATCATGTCTCCCCTTAATTGCCTCTTTTCCAAGGTAAAGAGCCCCAGATGCTGCAGCCTTGCCTCATAAGAAAGGTGCTCTAGGCCCCTGATCATCCTGGTTGCCCTCTTCTGCACCTTTTCCAGTTCTACAATGTCCTTTTTTAGATGTGGTGACCAGAATTGTACGCAGTACTGCAGGTGTGGTTGCATTGTAATTTTGTATAAGGGCATTATAATACTAGCAGTTTTATTTTCAATCCCCTTCCTAATGATCCCTAGCATGGAATTGGCTTTTTTCACAGCTGCCACACATTGATTCGACACTTTCAATGAGCTGTCCACCACGTCCCTATGGATCAAAGCCTCAAGAGATGATTTTTCTTGAAAAGAGGCACAGAACATATAATTGATGAAATATTAAGAAAACACTGACATTTCTTTAACTGACGTACATGTGTAATGAAGGACAAGGATAATTTCAGGTGTTATAATATACAGTGGTCCCTCGACTTACGTATTTAATCCATTCCGAACGCACGTTCGGAGGTCAAAATTTTCGTAAGTCGAAGAGCGCACCACGGAAGTCTGGAAACATTCGTAAGTCGAGGAAACCGCATCTAAAAATTCGTAGGTCGAGTAAGCTGAATCTAAACCAGCAACTACTTCTGGTCTTTTTTGTCGCTCGTAACTTGAAAACATCGGATGTCGAGTAGTTCGTAGGTCGAGGGATTACTGTATCAGGAAATTCACAAGGATTGGTTCCCCAGATGTCCCAATTGGTTCTGCATAGAGAGTCAAAGAAGCACCAAACCTCTCCATTGCAGTCCCCACCTTCTGGAACTGGTAGTTCTTAGAGATGAACTGTTGAACAACTTTTCCTGTTGTTCAAAGCTATCTATTTAGTTAGCAATATCAGTGTTCATAGTGCTTTGCAAACTGCAAGAGGGCAGGTCTGTAGCTCAAGGGGCTTACAATCTAATGATCCATACATCAGAGGAAGGATAGGGCAACAGAGGCAGGGTGTGATGATGATGTGATAATGTGCATTTAGTTAAATTGCACATACTTAGGCCGCATCCGCATGTAATGTGGAACCGCATGTCCAATGCACCACTGGTTCTCCTCCCCACTCCCACCCCCCTGTCTAAATTCAGGCATAACGGAGAGCGCCTTCTCTGTGGTCAGCGAAATTGCAGAGAGGAGGGGGAACTGGCTTTGCAGGCTTCCTTTCTGCATGAAAGACAGCTGGCACAGCCAATCAGGGCTGGAGTTGAGGGAGGATTTTCCTCCCTCAACTCTGGTTGAAGGAGACGCAGGCTGTAGTCCCAAAATTGGATGCAATGCAGGTCGAGTTCCGTCGGCGAAACTCACTGTAGCCTGAGGGTTCAGATTGGAGTTTTAAAAAAAGAACCTCAGATCGGTTGCTGTGCAAAACCAGAGTTGCATTCACACGTAACGGTAGGACAACCTCTGGCCCCTTCTTCTAGTTCTGCATTACATGTGAATGCGGCCTTAGGCTTGATTTCTTGATTTCAACTGGGCATGAAGTGGTTATTCTAAAACATTTTTGGAAAAGTATTTGATCAAATTGTGCAATTGTTAGTTCTGAGTTTTAGAGCTCATTCTACACATCAGGAGAGTTGGTCTTGTACTAGTGAGCATGAATTTTCCCTTTGCTAAGCAGGTTCTACCCTTTTTATCTGGCTTTATTTGTACAGGGACTGTATGTTTTTTCTTAGGAGGAAGCAGTCCAAAGGATGTCTTCTCCACTTGCAGTCTGAAGAGATACAATCCAGAATTCCACCTCATTCTGTGTAACTTGAAGAATGGGCCTCAGTTCTTGGAGAGTTCAGCGTGTATTGTGTATTGATTGTCATTTAAAATTATTTTAACGTTGTGTTATGAAATGGTGAGTTGTTATCTGGCTGGCCGTTATTTTGTAAGTTAATCACTTTGACCTCTTCTGAATGACCTGGAGAAGGATGCCATTAGGAAACGTATGAGGACCATGTACTGCCTGCCTCCTGGGAAGGTGTAGGATTACCTGATCCTCCTTCCCCTGCTTCCTTGGAAGGATGTGTTCAGCCAGAATGAAAGAAACAGCAGGCAGCTGCTAGGTAACAGGCTCAAGGAAGGATTTCCGAGAGAGCCTGGAACGGGGCAGCCAAGGCAGACAGCTGCAACATCTCAGAAGGCATGATATAGCCCAGGAGTGCACAACTCAGATGTCCTGGTGGGCCTGAACCAACCATGACTTGATGAAAGTGAGAGGGCAGAGGATTGGAGGGAGGGGAAAAGGCGAGGGGAAAGAGGGATGAGGAATGGTGTTAGTGGACTCTGGCCCAGGGTGGGACTAGCAAGGTGAGTGATGAACATCCAGTCTCAAACAGACAAGTGCACTGAACTGCTGCTGCAGCTTGTCACACGGCAAGCCAAGAGCTCTTCATGGCTCCTGGAGGTTTTCCAAATGATTATTTACTCATGTTTCTCTAAGCATAGGCAGGGGCACACCTAGGCAATTTCAGTACCCGGACATCCCCCCCCGCCAAACCCTACTTTTGGGGGGCCTCCTGCCATGCCGAACCTCCATTTTGTTTTGGTTTTATTTCAGCTGCCACACTGTTGAGGGGTGGCCACCAGGGGGCGAGCCCTTCTGACCTCCCTGGTGGCAACAGCTGGAACGATTCTTGGCCTGTCCGTTTGGCCCAGCGTCTCTTTCTAACTGCAAAGTGCGCCTGCAAGTGAAAGAGATCATTGCAAGCCCGTGATGTCATGGGTTTGTGACGATCTGTCTCAACTGTGTGTCATAAATCTGTTAGCTCGGCTAACACAATAGGATTTACAACCCCCTTCAGCACTCCCCCTGTGAGTTAACAGAAAGTAGCAGTGAAGCTGCACGAAGGAAAACAAAAGGCTCACAAAGAAAATAGTAAATTAATCAAGTACCCTGAATTGAACTAGGTACCCCCCTCTAACAATAACTGAGTAATAACTGAAAAGAAAACACAGAGCAAGGAATGAAAAGAACGAAGGACACCAGAACAAGGAATTAACGGAACAGAGCAGGAAAGCACAAACAAGGGCAAACTGGAACTTGGAAAAGTTGGGAATTCAAAATAGAACACAGCCTGCGGTTAGCGAAAGTTGCTAACAGCATCTGAGCAATTCACAGACTGCTAAATATATATGGCTCAAGAGAACCAGCAGCCAATCAGGCTTCCCTGAGTCAGCACTTCTGCTTCCTCTCTTGTGATCTCCTGCGCCTGCATGACTCCCACTGAGCTTTCCTCTTGAGATGTCTTCTCAAGACAGGTGAAATCCCAGCCTCCTCCTCATCAGAAATAATGTCTGGCAGCTGTTCCGAATCCTCAGCTACAGGTCTGGTCTCCCTGCCAAATCCTGTTGCTATGCCTCTGAGCCCTCACTAGCAGGCGAATCCTCCCGTTCCTGCTCTGACTCTTCTGAGTCAGAAGTCTGAGCCTTGACACTGTGCAGGTGCGCCTCACAGTTAGAAAGAGACGCTGGACTGAATGGAGAGTGTTGCTCTGGCCGCCGCCACCAGGTGGGGGGCAGAAGGACTGCTGGGCTCACCCCCCGGCAGCCACCCCTCAGCTAAAACGGAAGTTCGGTGGGTGTGGGGTGGCCGCTGGACTTTTGAGGCCATGGACCAGGGCTCCAAGGTCTGGGGGTTAGAGAGCCTCTGAGCATGGGGTGGGGGGAGAGTTCATACAAGGGAGGGATTTACAGCGAAAATTTACAGGAAGAGCAAGGGGCCATTCATACAACCAGTGGCATTATTAGCTTTTTTTCCTTGATAATTGGCCCTTAATGTACTGTGTATGTGTCCTTAAAAAGTTCCACTTTGGGGAAATGTTGAAAACGGTTTCATGGGATACTCTAGCATTTCTGTGGAGTTGTGTGGAGAGACCCATGGATTCAGCAGATGAACCCTAAATTGCAGGTGTGGCTTTGGTGAATGTCTGCTGACACCACACTGGGCGGAGTTGTTTCCTGTGCCCTGCAGTCAACATCTGTTCATTTGTTTCTAATTTTAGTCATTTTGCTTAAAATGTTTAATTCTTTATTCCCAGAGCTCATTCAACATGGTTGGGGACAGTCAAGTACTCCCTGTTTTTTCCTAATAATAGAAGACTTCCTGATCCTACTTTTTTTACTTTTATAGATAGGGGTGGTTTTACATTCTTAATTGTTTTTAAATTCTTTCCACCCACCAATCATGTGGAAGGCGAGCATCTTGGGGATTTTAAAAATAGAAATCAATGGAAAATTAGGGGGAAATCATAAGTTAGGAACAGCTGGTCACAGAGCTCGGAACACTGACATAGTTGTAGGACAGGATGACAGAACTCGCTGTATTGAATTTCAAGTGAAATTCAAGGGACAGGCCTTCTCTCGGTTGTTGCTCCGAGAGTTTGGAATGCCCTTCCCGTTGACATAAGACTTTCTCCATCTCTAGTGGTTTTTAAAAGATCTTTGAAGACTCTTCTTTTTAACCAGGCCTTTTAACTTTCTTAATTTAAATACTGCAAACCAGCTTTGGGAGTTTTAATTTATTTTAATGTTTTATTTATTTGTATTGTTGTTTTATAATTGTGAACCGCCCCGAGACTTTGGTTTGGGGCAGTAATTCAGGCAACCAAGTCACTGTAACAATAGGAAGCTGCCTTACACTGTCAGAGAACTGGTCCATTGAGCTTCATATTGGTTACTCTGACTGGTAGCAGTTCTCCAGAATCTCGGGAGACGAGGCTGCGTTCATGAGAGCAAAAGCAACCAGCCCATGCAGTCTCCAGGTATTTTTCTGGGACAAGGAGCTGGCTTTCACCCTCAAAGGACAGCTCAGCTCTTGCACATAAATTAATACAGGATTCATAGGTGCTTCACTTGGACAGAATCATGGCCATATAGACAAACCTTTCCTGACCACTGGTTTTCTGACTTTCAATAACTTTTCCCACATCATCAATAATTGTGCTGAGGAGCTCGGGGTGTTGCATTCTGGGGGAATGTGTTAAGATCAAAGTTCAAAGTGGGTAGTAGTTGGGCTTTTTGTGCTTGCCCATTGCTGGGCATGAGAAATGGTGCCCTGAACTAAACTCAAGACTCTCCTCTGGCTGCCTGTTGCAAGGAATGGCTGGGGTGGACAAGGTTTCTGAAGGGAAGCCTGCCTGGCATTATTTAACATGTCTTTCATTGGGGAACAATCAAGCCACGAATGGTTATTTCCTACTTGCACAGGAAGAAGACAACTGTCTTACTGTGCATCAAAAATATCCGGAAACCCCCTTTCAGAGCTAAACTGAAAGCGGTGCTGGGGGTGGGAAGGATGGAAGGTGGCCAGCAGCCCCCTCTGGGGCCAGGTTGGTCCCAAAGAGCTGCTCCGAGGGGCCATCTTGTCACCCTGTTGACACCCCAGTAATCTGCTGTGCTTCCTGAGATGACTGCCTCTGCCTTACCTTTCCTTATGAAAGGCCTGCCCTTGAAGACTTGAACAGCATGCCTGCAAAACCTCAAAGGGTTTGCAAGGTGATCAAGGTGGTGTCTGGCCACCCTGACTCCAGGGATCCCAGGAACGCAGTTTGACAACCACTGAAGGTGGCATAGCAAGACCTCTCCCCACTCTCTCCTCCTTCTCTTGTACATGCTCTCTCTCCCTCTCTCTCCCCCCCTCTCTCTCACATTATCTGTCTCCTCTCTTGTACACACTCTCTCTCACTCTCTTTCGCTTACTCACTCTCTCTCTCTCTCCCTGCCTCTCTCCTCTTGCTCTCTCTCTCTTTCTCCCCCCACCCCGCACCCTGGCCTCAGTGCGATGAATACGGCAAATACTGATATACCGCTTTTCAACTAATGTCCCCAAAGCAGTTTACAGAGATTATTTATTTATTTATTTATTGTTGAATTTCTAGACCACCTTTCATTAAAAACAACCCCAAGGCGGTTTACAAAAGTTAAAAACATACAATTAAAATGACAATTAAAATATTAAGCTAAAAATATAAAACAAATCTAATTTAAAAACTATAAAATACAAGCATAAAAACACATAGACACAAAAGTAAAAACACATAGAAGCAGCATGGAAACGGTTATGTAAAAACACATAGACACAAGAGTAAAAACACATAGAAGCAGCATAGAAACGGTCATGTAAAAGCCTGGGTAAAAAGCCAAGATTTAAGAAGCTTTCTAAAAACTGTGATGGAGTCTGAGGAGTGAATGGCCACTGGGAGAGCATTCCGAAGAGATATCAATGAGTGAATAAATAAAATGGCTCCCTGCCCCCAAAGAGCTCACAATCTGGACTCAAGTTGAGGAAGCTCCTTATCATGGAAAAACAGACCCCTCTGGAGTGGCCCCAGGTATTGTGGAGCCTGAGGAGAGGTGCCAAAAGCTGCCTTGCCTTATTCCCTGGGTGGGGAGGGGCAGCCCCCTTTCAAAACTGACCCTTGCAAACTTTGAAAGCGGTGGGGGCGGAGGCATGGAGCTGGCAGCCTCCTCTCCTCTCCTCCTCCTCCTTACAAGCTTTCTGTGAGGAAAGGCCCTCCTTGCAAAGTCTGTCAGAACAGTCCTGAAAAGCTGCTTCTCTGGGGGCTGAAGCCCCAATAATCTGCCACTGGAGGCCAGTGCCTCACCTTGCCTCATCTAAGGGCTGCCTTAGATGAGACCCCCACACACCTACTTCATATGTGAATGGGGCACAGATGAGCATAAAACACACCTGGCCTGGTTGCCATATCAAGCCTAGCTCAGCCTCTCCGAGAAGGTTGGTTGATCTGTCCCGGTACTGTCTCTCCTGAACAGCCTCCGCTCTTTGAGGTCTTGGACAGAGAAAGATCTTTCTCAGCACTCCACTGGAGATGCTACCAGGGACTGTCTGCTTGCAAAGCGGGTGTTCTTCTGCCGCTGAGTTGTTGAGCTTTCAGTAAGCCGGCTGCCTTCCCACAGCTCATCGTGTGCAAAGTGAAAGCTGTGCGGATTAAAGCACGATCCTGCACTGAGCTTCCTGGTACAAAACACCACCGGCCCACGAGTGTCTTGTGTGGTCCAGGAAGCTGTGGGGTGCGATGCACGTGGCTCCATGGAGGCTGCAGTCTTTCCCCACACACCTCTGGGAGGTGGCTTTATCTTTCTGGCCTAGAGAGCTCCTTGCGTCAGCATGGTTGGTCTTGGGTGTATCCCTTTCTCTGGCTCCTTCCAGGGGAAAGCGGAGCTCTTTCTCCTTGGTAGAACTCTCCCTCCCCACTTTGAAGTCACTCTTTGTTGGAGGGGATTTAAAAACCAGGGGGGCAGCCCTCAGCCCCTTCTCCTACTGTAAATATCTCCTTTGAAGAAGGATTAGTCGCTCTTTCTCTGCTCCAAGTATTATTTTTTTTAATGAAGAGAATGCATTTGTTTAATTATACTGGGATTAGTGCAGAAGCAGAGAGAAAGCATTTTGGCTGCCTGCTCCGTGGGCCTTTATCTCCCCAGACAGAAGGGCCCCAATCCCACCCTCTTCTACCTCCGGCAGCAACCCTGATAAAGTCCCTCCTTGCAGTTCTGCTTTTCCAGCGATAACGTTCGAACTTTAACTGACTTTATGGCCCCAGACAGTCCATCCAAGCTTAGACCATCCCTTTCCTTTGCTTTGGGCTTCTCTATATGACCGCTGACTTCTGCTCCAAGCTGTTAAGGGCTGCTTTGCACAGCCTTTATCTGGCCGTTTCGCTGCACGTCCCTTGACAGAAGGCCTACGGATAATATGAGGCCCATCCACCAAGCCCCTTTAGCCGGTAAACTGACCCCAAGAACTGCTTTGCTGGAGCTGAGCAGGAGACTCCATCTTAGGGTTGCCAACTGTCCCTCATTACGCAGGACGTCCCACATTTCAGGGATGAAATGTTGGTCCCTATAGGGACAGCATTTGTCCCGCATTTATTCAATAGCATATAATTCAATTACATATACTAAATTGAAAACTGAATGAATATTTCAATTGAAATTGAAATTGAATGAATATAAGTCAATGACACTCAGGCTCTTGATTAGCACTGCACGTACACCTCCCAGCCCCCAGCTAGCCCCCACAAACTTGTGTCCCTCATTCTGGCAATGAAATGTTGGCAACCCGACCCCATCTAGCCCACCACCTGGCAATCAGGGTCATACTTTTTACTCGGGTGCCCCAAACCCCATGGCGTTATGAACCCCGGTCCCCATGGCGCTTGCTCCCCAACCATTGCCATGATGCCCTGTCCTGTTCCTGCTGCCATAACTCACTTGAGTGCCCCTTTACCCATTTCGTTATGCCAAACATAGTTTATGCCAAGGACTGGAAGAGAGGAAGGTGGCTCAAGAAAACAGCAGGCAAGAGTCAGTGGGAAAGCTACAAGCGGCAGCCTTGGGAAGTTGCAGCTGGGGGTTTCCAAAGAGATTAGAAGAGAATTTCCCCTCCCTGCTCATTGCACCTTTGGATCAGGGCCCAACTTAGAAGTGAATCCGTTACCATATTATGTATTCTTATGTTGCAGATTTGCAAGGCTGCGGCAGGCATCCTGTGTGCACATGAAAGGGCCTTTATTACGACTAGTGCCTACTGCCCCCCATCCCCTTTCCTTCCTTCTCCCCCCCACTACCTGCCACCCTCCACACATTCATGACTATAGTAACTGAAATCTTCCAAGGGGGCGGGAAGAACACCAAACACTCTTGGGGATGTTTATTGCTTATCAATCGAGGCCGAGGGGCAGGATGACAACACCCCGTGGAAGCATCTCGCGTCAGCAGTGGGGGTGTCAAGGATAAGGATTGTCATGTAGAACACCACAGAAATGGAAGGTGAGAATGGCCAACAGCTTCTAAGACCAGAATCTGGAGGGCTGGCACCAAGGATAGCCTCTTTGCACCCCTGACCAGCTTGGGAACTGACCACCCCCATGAGTCATGACCATCAAAGGCCAAGAAAAGTATAGGACTTTGGGGTCTGGGGCAGTCCAGCAAAGGGTTCAGTCCCGAAGACATGCCTTCTCTCTTCCCACTGCTGCAGATGCTCCTCACACCCCAGCTATGTGCACCCGGACAATCTCATCACACTCTAGCTTCTGGATCGTCAGGAGAACCAGTGAACTGGCTGGTCTTGTGATAGCAAGCATGACTTGTCCCCATAGCTAAGCAGGATCCACCCTGGTTGCATCTGAATGGGAGACGATGTGTGAGCACTGCAAGATATTCCCTTCAGGGGATGAAGCCGCTCTGGGAAGAGCAAAAGGTTTCAAGTTCCCTCTCTGGCTTCTCCAAGATAGGGCTGAGAGAGATTCCTTCCTGCAACCCTGGAGAAGCCGCTGCCAGTCTGTGAAGACAATACTGAACTAGATAGACCAATGGTCTGACTCAGTATATGGCAGCTTCCTATGTTCCTATGAACTGGCCATTTACTGGCTCGCTGCCCCTTGGTAATGGAGGTTCCCCTTCTCTCTTCCCTTCCTCCCCTTCCTTATCTCGGATAGGTTAGCTTGCTTAAAGTAAAGTGTGCTGTCAAGTCTATTTCGACTCCTGGCACCCACAGAGCCCTGTGGTTGTCTTTAGTAGAATACAGAAGGGGTTTACCATTGCCTCTTCCCACACAGTGTGAGATGATGGCCTTTCAGTATCTTCCTGTATTGCTGCTGCCCAATATAGTACCAGTGGGGATTCGAACTGGCAACCTTGTGCTTGTTAATCAAGCATTTCCCTGCTGCACCACTTAAGGTGTGTAGGACCATGCAAAAAACCTTAGTTTTGCCTGCCAGTGCTTTCTTCCTGCCAGGTTGGGGGAAAGGAGGGGGCTACAGTCCAATTGGCTGCATTGGTAGGGGTCTCATACATCCTAGACAACTGGATAGAACTGCCCAGTGGCGATATCCCCCTAGGCTGGGCTGGACCTCCGCAGTTGGGAGTGGCAGCCAGAGGTGTACCTAGGTAAATTTGGAGCCTGGACCTAAAGGCCTTTGGATCCAACCCCCCACAAGTTAAGCATCATCCCTCTACACACACACACACACACACACACACACACACACACACGACTCACACAGTATTTTCAACACATGGGTTAAGAACCTAAGAACAGGCCTGCTGGATCAGGCCCATGCCCCATCTAGTCCAGCATCCTATTTCACACAGTGGCCCACCAGATGCTGCTGGAAGCCACAGGCAGGAGTTGAGGGCGTGCCCTCTCTTCTGCTGTTACTCCCCTACAAGTGGTACTCAGAGGCATCCTGCCTTTGAGGCTGGAGGTGGCCTATAGCCCTCCGACTAGTAGCTGATGATAGACCTCTCCTCCATGAAGTTATCCAAACCCCTCTTAAAGCCATCCAAGTTGTTGGCTGTCACCGCATCTTGTGGCAGAGAATTCCACAAGTTGGTTTTTGAGGTCACCAACAGCAACTGAACTCAAAAAGATGTAAGAATATAAAACAGTTACATTTATGCAAATATGTATTACCATATTAGCATTTCAACACACAACATAAACCCATCCCACATAGTTCTTGCCCCACTGCCCGCTCTGTCTCTAAAGCAGAGGTCACACTCAGCTGCCCAGCGCAGGAGGTCACAGTCATGCTTGGCCACCCAGACCAGTGGAGGCTGGCGGCACGATGACTACACTTCCTGGGACACACTAAAGAGGATCTGGGGGCCCCAGGGGGTTTGGAGGCCCTGGGCTTTGGCCCAGAAGTCCAGGGGTAAGTCCAGCTCTGGCAGCAGCCCCAAGAGGCATGAGCATAGTCCTGGGAATCAAATATGGTACTTTGCGAGTCTTGGGACCAAAAGACCCCTCCGCAATTCTGCAGAACAAGGGCAGGCCCCCTGCATCTTTCCTCATGCTGCTGCACACTACAGTGTTAAGGGAGGGCTGCACCACAGACTGATATGAAGGACCTTCAGCCAGATGTGTCAAGGCTGGCTGGCTGCAAACATCACCATTTTTCTATGTTAACTGCTCTGAGAGCTTTCTTTGAAAGTCAGCATATAAGTATTCGTAGTTCAGTTATACTGTTCAGTCCTAGGCATGCTTACCCAAAAGCAAGTCTCACTGAATCAGCAGAGTTCACTTCCAGGAAAGTGTGCAGAGGCTACACTTAAGTGTTCTCTGTTAGTGAATTCCACATGTGTTTTACTTTATAAACGTTTTTTTACATTTAAACAACTATTAAAGACACATCTTTTTAAAGAGGCTTTTCCAAGTTTTATCTGCTGCTTATATCTGTTAGATGTGTTTGTTTTTTAGTTCTTAGTTTTTTACTTTTTAAAAAAATTTGAAACTTTTAAAATTTGTAATTTTAAATGGTTTTAGCTTGGTCTTTTAACTTGTTTAATTTTATTAACATTTCACTTTATATTTTATCTATATTATTAATGCTGTGAGCCCCCCCAAACAGTAGTGTGTTGGAGGGGTGGTGTATAGATAGTTTAAATAAATAAATAAATGTTTGTTTGTTTATACACTGCCCTTCACCCGAAGACCCCAGGGCAGTTAAGATAAAAACAATTCAATAAAAACACAACAAATGCAGCTAATTTTTTAAAAGAAAGCCCAAGGGACAGCTCATTGGCCAAAAGCCTGGACAATTTAAGAGACCCTCTTAAACCCTGGGTATCTAAAAGAACGTCTTCTTTGCTATGAGCCCCACTGCCTGTTAAGATTACCTGGAGAGGTTCATCTGCAGTTGTCACCAACTCATTTGGTGGCTACTCGGGAGAGAGCCTTCTGCATGGCTACCCCTGGACTTTGGAATGCGCTTCCTGTTGAAATAAGAGCCTTGAATTGATTTGATGTTTTAGATGATTTTAATTGTACATCGCCCAGAGACGCAAGCTTTGAGTGGCATAGAAATATTTTAAATAAATAATTTTTTTTTAAAAGGGCAGTCTCCACAAACGGGCCTCAGCAGGTGTCGGCATGTGGAGCTGCGCCCCTACTCAGGGGGACAGATTCAGCTGGGGGCAAGCAGTCCCGAAGGTCTCCGGGGCCCAAGCCATTTGGCTTTGATGAAATTGCTCTTAGATTGCTTTCCTTTTTCCGCTCAGAGGGAAGTACAATATGATGAACTCATTTTAACAAGAGTGGTTGTGGGCCAGTCTGGACGATGCTCCAACCCGCCCTCTCAGAGACTGTGGCTATGCAGATCATGTGAAGGAGAACTGTGGCTGGGTTTATGGCCCAGGGTGCCTGCCAGAGACCCGAATCCCATCTCCTGGGAGGAGTATGAAGCCCAGCCAAAGAGCTCCATCCAAACACCTCCACCTCCTCCAAAATTCAGGCAGTGGCTTGTTCTCTCTCCAAGACAATTACATAACTGAGGGAGGCCCTTTGAATGTGGGCGTCATTAGTAAATGCCAGGGTTGCCTCTCTGATTGGGCTACTAACCTTGCTTGGAAGAGTGTGGCCTGCTGTGTTCCATGTGCAGGCTGCTTCCTCATCTCTGCAAAACGATGCACAGGATCAGACTGTTTTAGTCTGATCAACAACAGAGATTTGTAGCAACACAGGAAGCCGCCTTATCCAGAGTCGGTTCATCTTAGCTCAGTATTGTCTATGCTGACTGGCAGCGGCTTCTCCAAACTTATAGGCGGGAGTCTCTCCCAGCCCTACCTGGAGATGCCCGGGAGTGAACCTGGGACCTTCTTCATGCAAGCATGCAGGTACTCTTCCACTGAGCTCTGGACCCATCTCCTAAGAGGAATACCTCACAGCACTCACAGTTAGTCTCCCATCCAAATGCAAATCAAGGTGGGTGCAAACCAAAGTGCTTAGCAAAAGGGACAATTCACGCTCACTACCACAAGACCAGATCTCCTCCCCAAAGTTGAGAGAGACTGTTACAGCTGAAGTCAAGGTTCACAAAATACTGTAGTGATGACATGCTTGCTTTGTATGTGGGTGTGCATTTTTACACACCTGCTCCCCACTCCTCTGAGCAGTGAGTAGTTCTGGGGTGCAGCACTCCTCAGATTCTGACTTCCTCTGAAGGAGAGATCAATGGGGAGAGATGGTGTCTTTCAATGTAAACCCACCCTAGCCATTTCTATACAGTAATAAAGTGCAGAATATTCTAAGCTGTTGTGCAAGTTCCAAGCATGATCTTACTCCCGGGACAAATTGCTGTAGCCAGGTTTCTGCACTCCATCCCAGCATGATCTTATCCTCTGTATGTACATCAAGGTGGGACCTCACATAATTTTCACAGTGCCACCTTGGCATTTTGAGAAGAACCTGCCCCTTTTCATTATCACTTTTGTGGCAATGCTGGGAAAACAGGTGGGTTCTTCTCAGAATGCAAGAGCTGGCCAGCAGGTGGTGCTGAGAAAATCATGTGCCTTTCCTGCTCTGCATGTGTACAGAGGGTAAGCTCATGTTTGGAAATAGTGCACAACCTTACAGCAGTGTGTGCACAGGGAGTAAAATAGTGCTGGGAATTTGCGCAAAAACGTTGACTATCCCACATATTATTGTCCTATGGAAGGGGCCTTTGTAATATTTAGTCTCTTTAGAAATATACAAACTGAGAGCATTAGATGGAGTTGAAACAGCAGAGACTTCTGGAAGCAGCAACAGCTTTCACCAGATCCCCAGAGAGCAAACCCTGCACCCCAAAGGGCTTCCGTTCCTTGGCCAGCTTCTCCAGTCCTGCCTCCCCGCAAACTCAGTCTGTTTCCCTCACTGCCTCACACCTAGCCTAAAGCTGCTGTTTCTTTTCACCTTTCTAACATATACCCCAAGGCAATGAAGGCCTTGGAAAGGATATTTAGATGCCGTGACGTGTCTACACCTACAAAGATTAGAATTGTTCGGACCATGTTTTTTCCCTGTGACGCTCTATCGATGCGAAAGCTGGACTTTGAAGAAGCAAGATAGAAAAAGCATTGACGCTTTTGAACTTTGGTGCTGGAGAAGACTTTTGAGGATACCATGGACAACCAGGAAAACAAACAAATGGATCATAGAATAAATCAATCCAGAACTTTAACTTGAGGCACAAATGATCAGGCTTAAACTATCATTCTTCAGACACATTATGTGAAGATCCAAATCCCTTGAGAAGTCCATAATGCTGGGAAAAGTTGAAGGAAAGCAAAGAAGAGGACGACCAACCATTTTTGGAAGGGTGGTAGAGAAATCAAAATCGAATCGAATTGAAGGTGGATGGACTCAATTACGACAGCCATGAATGCACCACTGAGAGACATTCAAGGCCAAGTGGAAGACAGATCACCCTGGAGAGAATCTATCTATGTGGTCGCTAAGAGTCGACACTGACTTGACGGCACTTAATCAATCAATCAATCAACCAACACATACCTCTGGCAGGGGGCAGGAGAACCATCAGTCACTTATGCTCTCTCATCAGCCCCTCCCAGGAAACGGAGGTGAGCACAAGGCACTGTACAAGACTCGTATTATGACTACCCCTTCAGGGGTGGATCTATCATTGAGCAAACATGTGCTTTGCAGAATGGGCCACCAAGTGGGACCAGGATGAGGGGCCGCTGTGCTCACCTGCCACTGGCCTCCAAGGCCCCTCTCCTCTTCCCTGGCTTGCCTCTCTTGGCCAGCCACAACATGGTATAATGCCATCACCGCCCCAACTCCTGTTATATTGTGTTGTTGCCAGCAGAGGGAGGCAAGCCAGTGATGGCGGCCATGAGTGGGGCTCATGGAGGCCAGTGGCAGCAGGTGGGTGGGGAACTGTGGCAGGTGAGTGGTGTCGGTGCTGGTGGGCCACGAAAAGGTCTAGCCAAGGGCCACTGCCAACATCTCACCTTAAGAAACGTTGACTGCCTCCTGAACTATCAGTCTGCGATCTGTTTATCAAAAGAGTAGGCTAGCTGGCATTCATGACTGCCAACTCATTACACAAGATATGTAGGAGGGTTGTCAGCTTTTCAACGGGCCCCTGCACCTACACTTTCAACCGCATCGCTCTGCTCTGCAGAAATCTGCAGGGCGTTTTTCACACAGTAGACTTTACTGCAAGTTTATTGGGAGGCTTTACTGCAAGTTCAAACTTGCCCCCCAAAACCAACGCAAAAAGTGGATTTTTTTTTACCCTGGATATTTATTTATTTTATTTTATTTTATGTATTTAAAACATGTATATACCATCCAAAATGCAAGTCTCTGGGCGGTTTACAACATAACAATAAAAACAGATACAAAGATTAAAACCAGGGGTATAGCTAGGAGAGAGGGGGCCCGTGTCCACCCCTCTCTCTGGTGGCCCCTCAGAATGAAGCAGATAGTGAAGAAAATAGGGAGGGGTGAAGTGGGGGGGGCCCTCAAGAGCAGGGGGACCCAGGTTCTTTGAACCCTTTCACCCAATTATAGCTACACCCCTGATTAAAACATTACAACAATCGGAATTTAAAATGTTAAAACTATTAAAAACACAAAACAATATCTAATTAAAAGGTTGGAGACAGGCCTATAGTTGCTCAACTCTGAGGAATCCAAGACAGGTTTCTTCAGAAGTCGTCTAATAATTGCACCCTTAAGGCAAGGAGGCATCCTGCCCTCCCTCAGAGAAGCATTTATGATCTCTACTAGGCCTTCTACAACAACCTCCCTGCCAGATAGTATGAGCCATGTCCAACAAGGGTCAAGAGAACAGGTGGTTGGCCGCATCGCTCCAAGCAGCTTGTCCAGCTTGATATAAGTCGGGCTACACTATTAACACACAATGAAAAAACCAAATTGTGTATGAAGTGCTCCCCGATAATTCTCAGAGACTTCAGGGTAAATCTGGCTGATATGTGAACAGGCAGCCTCCATTCTGGAGGAGATGTGAGCTAGAAGCCCTGTTTGAAAAATGCCCAGGTGATGTTCTCTCACCTGGGAGTGGAGTTCCCAGGCACTCTGCACCAGCTTGCAGGAGTGCTTATCTCCAGTTTCCACACTCTGAAGAATTCACCCCCTCTCCCCTCCTCACGGCCTGTGAGAGGCCATCTGATTGGAGATGCACAGCCATTGGCCCAGGGTGCTCGGAGCATGACAGCAGCAGTCATTATCAGCCTGGCCACTACTTGGAGTTTTGCACCTTCTAATCTGGGTTCTGCACTTTGTCCAGCCAGCCAGCCTGGGGCCAGCATGCAGGTCAGAGCCCGGGAGATTTAGCACTCAGAAGGCGCCCAAATTCTTCCACCCTCTGACCTTCACCCTGCACCCACCTGGGGTGAAGAGAAAATGGGCAAAGACCGGCGGGGGGTGGGGGGGAATTGCCCAGGTCCTCATAAGGCTTCCAAGAATATTACTTCTAAGAATATTACCTCCAAAACTATTACTGTACTTAGCTAGTGGCAGCATTTGGGGTGGGGGTGCAGCAGGAGCGCCCCAAGACTCTGCTTTGCCCTTTGCAGTCCTGGCACGCACAGAGCCAGCCGTGTCTCTGCCCGGAAGGTTGCTGGGCTCCCCCCAGCCACCTATGTGGCTGTCCCCATGGCTGCCTGGTTGGGGTGCCTTTGGGAGGGAAGGAGGGAGAGAGCAGCTGGCAGCAGCTACGGGCGGCACTCTGGGCTTTCCGTAGGCCTGCACACGCCGTGGAGTCACCCAGCCACACAGGATCGGGGCCCCTGCAGCAGGTGCTTGTTTTTGCAGTACCAGGAAGGCAGCAAAAACCAGACCGCCTCAGCCAGCTGCCCCTGTTGACCAAGGACAGTCTCCTCTTTCCAGCAATCTCTGCCGGCTACCGCACTGTCCCTCCTTTGTCCCAGTTTTTGCTTCTCAGGGTGGGAGGAGGATGCCTCTTTCAGTTTCCTTCACCTGTGTTGCTGAAATGGCCGAAATGGCCCTTCTTCGGGATCCAGCTCCCCCGACAGAGTCTCTAGAAATCAAATCTCCAAGGGGTGGGGGTGGATTCCTCCTGTCTCTACAATGTAGATGGGTGCACAACACTGAGGCACGAGGCAGTTCACAGCGTCTAGTGCAGGCCTGCTCAACTTGGGCCCTCCTGCAGATGTTGGCTTACAACTCCCATAATCCCTGGCTATTGGCCACTGTGGCTGGGGATGATGGGAGTTGTAGTCCAAAAACAGCTGGGGGGGGAGTTGAGCAGGCCTGGTCTAGTGGGTGGAATCCAGTCTCAGCGATGTCCTCTTGTGGGTGGGGTGGGGGGCTTGGGCAATCCTCCTTGAGGATTCCTCATCGTTACAAGCACCTGGTGGGTGGAATCCAGTCTCTGGCATTGTTTAGAAGTGTGTGGGGTGTGTGTGTAGTAGTCCTTTGGATAGGAACTAATTGCTAAAAGCATAGCCCTGTTTGAAACGCTGGAGGCTCAGGGTCTGGCTTGTCTGCTTTGCTCGCCTGGGAGTTATTTGCACATGGCTGCATGCTGTGGGGTTAATGTTGAGGGAAGCCACTCCAAATCACACTCGTGGCACTGAGGGAAGCAGCCCCTCCCCTCCGCTCTCGGGTTTTGTCTTGATGCAAGTTCACATGTTTTCCTACATGTTTTCCTTATAGCCAATTGGGATACTAAAGAGCTGCATCTGCATTTCTAAAGAGAGTATCCTTCTTATCATGCTAATGATTCTACCTCAATGCCTCTCCCTATTTGCTCCAGGTGTTTTAAGAAAAAGTAGCTTAAAACCAGAAATTTAAAAATCTGGAAATACCTCAAGATAAGTTAGAATTTGCAAGACAAAGCCCGATTTGTGTGTGGAGTGGGTCCAAGGATCTCGAAGGGACTTTGGGGTACATTTGGCTGGTGTGTGAACACACATACTGTCTTCTGAAGGAGATTTGGGGTAGAAGCCCTGTCCGTAAAGCCTCCTAGAATCAAATATCACGCGCTCTTCTGCATGTACTTGATCAGCTGCTGTTTGTGGCATGCTTGTAGTCAGAACAGTAGGCCACACCTGCCTCCCCTGTGCATTGCACATCCTGCCTCTGAGGCTGCTTGGCACAGTCACAGGTGTCCTCTGTTTTCATGAGATCTTTCAGAGGATGCAATCTGTTCTGTACTGAGCCTCGGATGGAGTATCACGTGTAGGCAGCATCGGACTGCTTTCAGACTGATGGTCAAAACTTGGGATACTCTGACTCTCCCCTGAAAAACCACTGTCCCGATTCTGCTGCTTTTGGTGTGGGGGGTGCCTTTTTAAAACATGGTGGGATGTGATATGCTCCAGGTTCTCTCCCATCCCCGGTTCCAAAACTGCCTTTTCAGGTATCAAATATTGCTGAATGTGACTGAGCAGCAGCGATTCTAGAATGGCAACCAGCGTACACTTTCTAAAATATATTTAAAACCTCTGAGGGCCAAAGAGCAGGGGACACTATTGGAGAATAAGGACAAATCGTTAAAAGAGGGAGGGAGAGAGGTCAGTTATTGCCACCTCCAGAGTCAGTGTGGCGCAAGCGACAGGCTGAATGCAAAAGAGCATGCCTCAACCAGCCACCTCCAACTGCACGTTTTTTGGGGGAGAGTCGTTATTTGGGGGTATCTGTTCCTAGTAAATCAGGGCCAGGCTAGATATGACGTGGGTGTTCTGTGTCTGGAACGCCTGGTGTCTATTTCTTTTTGAAAGAGCAAAAAGTATTTACTGAGTGGGATACGGTTGAGTCAAGGCCACAGCCCAGGCAGGAGAGAGTCTAAGCCTTACCCCTGCTTTAGGACCCAGACCAAATCCCCCTACTTTGCTTATGGATCTTCAGCACAGAACTCCAGTTACTGGGACCCTTCCAGATGGAGGGTGTTTTTGCACTTATTGCTATGAGTTTCCACACTGAACTTCACGCAGAAGAGAAACAGAGTGTCCACATGCAGCAGTTCTCCTGGGTTTCTTTTTTTGGTGCGCATGTTGCTATCTTCCTTCCACACTGGGAGTCTGTTCTCATTATTACTAGGTGGGCAGGGGGCTGGAGGGGAGGCATGCTCCTGCCTTGTGCCTCCTCCCAGATGACCAGAACCCCTGGCTGGGTTGACATACCCAAACCCCAGACGTCAGGTCTGCTGCACAACCAAGTCCCCAGCTGGGTCCTTCAGTATCCCACAATGCATCACACAAGCAGTGGAGAGGCAGGCATCATTACTGCAGCAGCTCAGCTCTGTCTGGACCCGCAAGCCTAGGAACCTATGATAAACATGGCTGCCGGCAGCCAAAGCTGCATTTATTGCATATTGCACACACAGACAACCATAGAAAGTAGGACAGGCTTGGTTGTCCTCCAACCTCACTTTAACCTGGGTAGCGAATCTGGCACAGCTGGATCAGGAGGGCTCCCGGTTCCCCAGACAACCAGGGGTCCCTGGTTTAACCTTCTCTTACCCAGGGATCTCTGGTTGTTGTGTGAACAGCCTCCAAGTGGTTATCTGTACCTGCCCCGTCTCTCTCCTTTTCTTCATCCTGTCTCCACCTCCCCTCTAAGTCGGACTTAAAAAAAATTAAATCCTATTGTCACACACTTCCAATTTATCAAATTTCTACAGCATTCCGTCCCACCTCCACTTCTGCCAAGACTCCCACGGAGCTTATAAAGGAAGGAAGAAAAGGAAAAAAGATGCTTGATGCGGTTTTAAATGTCTCCTGCTCTCTGGACATTGCTGCTGATCATTTATTAATTTTATGTTCAGTGGGGTTTACTCCCAGGAAAGTGGGCATAGGTTGCAGCCAAGTCATTAAAGGGGAAGTTTCCATGATGACTTGGCTGCAACCCAAAGCACACTTTTCTGAGAGTAAAGCCCAGAGAACAGAGTGGGACTTCCTTCCAAGCAACCACACATAGTGTGTGCATTTGCTCCTTTAAAACAAAACAAAACAATGAAACAAATAAATGATGTTAAATTGGTAGTATTGTTATAATTATGGAAAATATTATTTATTATTATTATTTTGTTATTATATTATGGACTGGAAAATCACTAAAATACTGTTGTTCTGTTTCTTGGCCGGAATGACATGAAATTTGCATGCATGGTAGACCCTTCTGAGCTCATGATACCCCTTCCATTTCAGATAAATAGCTCCAGTAGTTTCTATGCAAGCACACTTCAAAGTTTTGACTGCTTTCTTTTTCTTTTTGCCATTTAAACTGCTATGATCAGAGTGGAATACAAACAATGTGTTGTTGGGTTTTGTTTGTTTGTTTGAAGCTTTCTGATTATATAAATTACAACAAAATTAAAAGTCTAAAACCATACTTATTTATTTATTTATTTATTTATTTATTTATTTATTTGATTTATATACCGCCCTTCCAAAAATGGCTCAGGGCGGTTTACAATTAAAACAAACTTGTAAAACAATGAAAAGCTAAAACAAATTAAAAACAATAACACAGCAATTAACAATTTAAAAACATTTTAAAACAAGAATTAAACATTGTCCCCAAACCCCAGCTCAAGAAGACACACAGACTTAATATGGATGCAAAGGGCCACAACTTTATTAACTATTACACAGGCATGGCAGACTGGAACACCAGGTGATTAATCACCCTTAGAGAACAGTGTGGGCCAATAGAAGCAGGTCAGAACTCTGAAGTCCTACCCATCACCCTACTGGGCGACACACCCTGGCTCAGGAATGGGCAGGTACGCCCCACTCAATTCCCCACTCAATTTAAAATTTAAAACAATGTTAAAAACTAACAAAACTATCTAATTAAAAGCCTGGGTGAACAAATGTATCTTGACGGACTTCTTAAAAGTTGTCAGAGATGGGGTGGCTCTTATTTTGGCAGGGAGCACATTCCAGAGCCTTGGGGCAGCAATGGAGAAGCCCCGTCCCTGAATAGCCACCAGACGAGCCAGTGGCAACTGCAGACGAACCTCTCCTGATGATTTTAATGGACGGTGGGGTTCATAGCAAAGAAGATGTTTTCTATAAATCCCCAGGGCCTAAGCTGATTAGGGCTTTATAGGTTGTAACCAGCACCTTGTACTCTGCCCAGAAACTTATTTGGAGCACGGCACTTTCCAGACTAGACCCTGCAACCGAGTCACGACACATCTCTGAAGTCTGCTTCCACACTTCCTGTGTCATGACACCGCAGTCCCGACGAAAGTGCCAGGTTGCCGTTCATATGTCGAATGCCTTGTTTCGAATTTAATCGCTGAGACTTAGTGCTGTGATGTTGTTTATCCGGTGTAAAAAATGTGTTTTATTTTCAGGTTGTTAGTTTTCGTGAGACTGCTCCCCCTTCAAGTTTTACATTTTGAAAGTGATTTGCCTGAACGGAGCATTTTGCTGCTTTTGAGTGGCTAGTCTGAAAAGCGCCCCATTGTAAGTCTTTTAGTATAGAGTAATATGACCCAGTAATATGACTCCAAGATGACCCAGAGACCAGCCTGGCTGCTACTTCTGTATCAATTGCAGTTTCCGGACGATGTACAAAGGCAGCCCCACACAGAGTGCATTGCAGTAGTCAAGTCTGGAGGTTACCAGCAGATGTACCACCGTTCTGAGGTCGTTTGTCTCAAGAAACGGACACAGCTGGGGTATCAGCTAAAGGTGATAGAAACCATCTCTGGCCACCACCTCAACCTGGGAGACTAGGGAGAGGTGTGGGTCCAGAAGCATGCCCAGACTGCATACCTGTTCCATCTGGGGGAGTGTGACTCCATCCAGAACAGGCAAATCAAAATAATCTCCTGAGTTTCAACCCCACACAATGAGTATCTCCGTCTTATCTGGATTCAGTCTCAGTTTGTTATCCTTCATCCAGCCCATCACCACTTCCATGCAGGCATTTAGGGAGGTTATGCGTACTGATATCACGCTACACCAAATCTCCTGATGATCTCTCCCAGCCATTTCATGTAGAAGTTAAGCAGCACTGGAGAAAATATGGAACCCTGAGGGACACCATACAAGAGTTCAGATTTTGAAGAGCAACAGTCTCCAAGGGACACCATCTGGAATCTGCTTGAGAGGTAGAAGAAGAACTACTGCAAAGCAGTGCCTCCCACCCCCAACCCTCTCAGGCGCTCCAGAAGGATACTGTGGTCGATAGTATCGGAAGCCGCTGAGAGGTCCAAAATGACCAACAGAGTCACACTTCCTCTGTCCATTCCCAACTGGAGATCATCCATCAGGCTGACCAAGGCAGTTTCCACCCCATAGCGCAAAAGCTAGTCTAAAATGGGTCTAGATAATCAGTTTCCTCCAAGAAAGCCTGGAGCCGGGTGGCCACTACCTCTCAATTACCTTGCCCAACCAAGGAAGTTTGGAGACAGGCCTATACTTGCTTAACTCTGAGGGGTCTTGCAATAGAATATATGAATACAATATACATCTTGCAACATTCCATAGACTGGAGAGCTGGCAGCTCAAATTATAAAATGTTGCGTAATAACCAACCAGTGGAAAGAGATATGCATCAATAGTTTCTCAAATGTGCATACAGGGGAAGGCGTGGCGGCAGCAGGTAATCGCAGAGAACACGGTCTAGGAGGCTTTTATTGTTGGGGTTTGTGATTATTTAGCAAAGCACCAAGGAAGCGACCGCTCCAGTTACAGAGGGCAGAGTTTAGCTGTTGCATTTATTTAAGGAACACGCATGGAGAACACTGTAGAATCTAAACTAAATAGGTTTATTAGTGAAATACATTTGGGATAGGAAAGACCTATCTTATCTATCAGCTACCAGAGAGCTGATAGTTATCTATCAGAGAGAGAGAGAAATATGTTTCCACCTTCTCTCTAAGAGGAAAGAAAGAAGACTGACTCGCTACAGGAAATACCTGAGGAGGAGTCAAGGCAGGAGTCATAGAGTAGAGGCAAGAAGGGACAGATAAGGTGACCCTCACTAACCACCTCTAGTCCCAATGCCCTTAGTGGTCATTAGCATAATTGGTGCAAATGGTTGATGCACTGGAACTCCATCTCCAACATTTATAAGGTTGCAAAACTTTACAAAATAATCACACGCCCAGCTCCTCCTTCTGCCTCCCAGCAAGTCATTTAATAGTTGCCACTGTTTCTGCGTTCAACAAGGCACGTCTGCTAGTGTGGGAGGGAAAATTTGCATTTTCACCTTTGCAAAGAGAGAGTGTGAGAGAGTATTTTGTTTTTGCCTAAACTTTTACACACAGCAGACTTTACCACGGGTTTACTGGAAGACTTTATTGTGAACTTGAAGTTGTCCAAACCCCCAATGCAAATAGTGGATTTTTTTACCTCGTATATAAATCAAGTTTCACTCTAATGGGCAGTGAAAAACCCGAATTGTGTGTAAACTGCTCCCCGATAACTCTCAGGGACTTTGGGGTAAATCTAGTAGGCTTGTGCACGAAGTTGCTTCGGCACCGGCAGGGGTAGTCCTTTAAGGGTGGGGGAGGGTGCACTCACCCCTCCCTCCGCATTTCCCTCGCCGGCGCTCCGTTATTGTTAAGCCCCTCGGGGTGGCAGCGTTCCTCCCTGCTACCCCGTTGTCATCATCGGCCAGAAATGGCAGGAAGTGGCTGGAAGTAGCAAGCGCATGTGTGCCCATCGCATGCGCACGTGCCCGTCCGCCATGCACGTGTGCACACGTGAAGGCCGCACACGCGCTTTGTACTTCCAGCCACTTCCGGCCGATGACGACCACAGGGCAGCAGGGAGGAACGCTGCCGCCCCGAGGGGCTTAAAAATAACGGAGCGTCGGCGGGGGAAATGCGGCGGGAGGGGTGAGTGCACCCTCTCCCGCCATTAAAGGGCTATCCCCTCCAGTGCTGAAGGACTGAAACAGTCCCCGGAGCCGAAATGGAGCCTTCATAATGGCCTCCGAAACGTTTCGGGCACAAGCCTAAAATCTAGTCGATATGTGAATGCACCCCCTCCATTCCGGAGGAGAGGAGGGTTAAAGGGCTTTTTAAAAAGCCCCGAGTGAAAGATTTCCTGAAGAGGATGTGGTAGCTGAGCCAGGCTGCAATGTGTTAAGGAAGTGAAATATAAGCCAGCAACCCTCCCTCAGAAACAGAGAGCAGGGGCTTTCCGAAATCCTAGCAGTTGTGTTTAACGCTGGAGTTCCATAAGCCCTGTTAAGGGGGATTGCCGACGGTGGTATCTGGTTTGGCCAGCAAAACCCCTAAGGCGTGATAAATGTTTCAGAGAAACCAGAGGGGGGAAGAGCAGCAGCAGGAGTAGAGCAGAAGGAATCACATGACAGCTGGTCAAAAAGGTCAAATGATGGTAAGAGAGATAGCGCCAACACCAGGGTACTTTCCAGAAAAGCCGCTCAACAGGGGCAAAATGCTTCCGTTCAGGCAAATCGCATTCAAAACGTAAATAGCAAAGCACCCAGCAGGGGGAGAAGTCTCGTGAAAACAAACAACCCGAAAAAACCAGCAACTTGTTTACACTGGACATACATTATAGCACTACTAGTCATTAAGCCCGTTACATTAACTATATCACAGCGCTTAAATTTGAAACAAGGCATTGGAAATATGACTGGCACCCTGGTGTCACCATAGGGATTGCGGTGTCACAACACAGGAAGTATGGAAGCACACTTCAGAGATACGCTGTGACCCTGTTGCAGGATCTAATCTGGAAAGCACCCAGATAAGAGATTTGGCATATAGGTGTCTTTGTACCAATGCCAGAAGCCTCTGAGCAAGGATGGGTGAGCTGGAATGCTTGGTTACTAATGAAAACATAGATATAGTGGGCATAACGGAAGCCTGGTAGAACAGTGAGAACCAGTGGGACACTGTTATTTCTGGATATAAACTCTATAGAAGGGACAGGGAGGGGAGGATTGGGGAAGCAGTAGCACCAGAGGTGCACCTAGGTAATTTTGGAGCCGGGACTTAAAGGCCTTTGGAGCACACCCCCCCCCGCCCGTGACACATGCAGTATATTTAACACGTGGGTTCTTGAGGGCACAAACAGCAACTGAATTCAGAAAGACTATAAGAATATAAAACAGGTATATTTATGCAAATATGCATTAGCAGAAACATTTCAACATGCAACTGAACATATTTCCATCCCACCGATTTCTTTCCCCAACCCCTGCTCTGTCTCTAAAGCAGAGGTCACACTTGTTTGCCCAGCGCAGTGGTGGGCCAGGGCCAACCAGGACAGACTAAGGAGGATTTGGAAGCCCCCAGGGGGTGTGGAGGCCCTGGAATTCGGCCCCAAAGTCCAGGGGTAAGAGTGCCTCTGAGTAGCACTGTATATTTAAGGAACCCGATTTCTAGACATGCTAAATGACTGTGCCTTAGAACAGTGAGTTGCAGAACCAACCAGAGAGATGGCAGACTTAATCCTGAGTGGTACCCAGGATGTGGCGCAAGAAGTCAGAGTTGCAGAACCATTGGGGAACAATGACCATAGTGTCGTATGTGAGTGGAGAATTGTCAAGGCAGTCCAACACAGATGCATTGGACTTCAGAAGAAGAAATTTCTCAAAAATGAGGGAGACTGTTTAAAAGGAAGCTGAAAGAGAAAGTCAGGAGGGTCAAATCACTCCAGAAAGCATGGAACAGTATTTAAAACCACAGTACTAGAAGCACAGTTGGAATGCATACCAAGAAGGAGGAAAGGTACCACCAAGTCCAGGAGGACGCCAGCATGGCTAACAAGAAGAGTCAGCGAAGCTATAAAAGGGAAGAAGACATCCTTCAGAAGAAGTCCTGCCCAAATGAAGAGGACAGGGAGGGACATAAACTCTGACAAAAGAAATGTAAGGTAAGGAAACAATAAAGGATGCAAAAGACAGTTCAAGGAGCATATAGCTAGAAGTGTCAAGAGGAATAACAAAAATTTCTTTAAATATATCAGAAGTAGAAAATCTGCCAGGCAGGCAGCTGGCCCCTTAGATTATGAGGGAGTGAAAGGGAATATTAAGGAGGATAGATAAGGAGATTGCAGAGAAGCTGAATGAGTTCTTTGCATCTGTCTTCACAGCGGAGGATACTGACTATATACCCTCTCTGGAACTGAGCTTCTCAGGTTTAGAGGCTGAAGAATTGGGCCAATTTGAGGTGAAAAGAGAGGGTGTTCTAAACTGTCTTGAAAAACTAAAAATTAACAAATGGCGAGGCCCAGATGGCATCCATCCAAGAGTTCTGAAGGAACGCAAATGTGAAATTGCTGATGTCCTTGCAAAAATATGTAACCCGTCCCTATAGTAAGGCTCTGTACCAGAAGACTGGAAAGCAGCTAATGTACCTCTGATTTTCAAAAAGAGATCCGGGGGGATCCAGGAAATTACAGGACAGTTAGCATAACTTCTGTGCTGGGTAAAATGATGGAAAGCATACTTAAGGACAAATTTGTTAAACTTTGTTATAGAAGAAAAGGCCTTGCTGAAGGAGAACCAAAATGACTTCTGTTCTTCAAGGGCATGTCTTGCTTCACTAACCTTTTGGAGTTCTCTGAGAGTGTAAACAGGCGTGTGGATAAAGGTGATCCAGTTGACATAGTATACTTGGACTTCCAAAAAGCTTTTGACAGAGTTCCTCACCCAAGGCTCATGTGTAAACTTAGCAGTCATGGGATAAGGGGACAGGTTCATGTGTGGATCGGTAACTGTTTGAAGGAGAAGAAACAGAGGGTGGAAATAAATGGACAATTTTCATAATGGAGGGAAGTAAGAAGTGGGGTCCCCCAGGGATCAGTACTGGGACCAGTGCTCTTTAACTTGTTCATAAATGATCTAGAAGTTGGGGTCAGCAGCGAGGTGGCCAGATTTGATGATGACACTAAACTGTGTAGGGCAGAGGAATCCACAACAGATTGTGAGGAGGCAAAGCTCCAAAAAGATCTCTCCAAACTGGGGAGTGGGTGACAAAGTGGCAAATGCGGTTCAATGTAAGCACTGTGTAAAGTGATGCATAGTGGGGCAAAAATCCCAACTTCACATATACGCTGATAGGGTCTGAGCTGTCAGTCCTGGAGTGACCTGGAGAGAGATCTTGGGGTCATAAGAACATAAGAACAGCCCTGCTGGATTAGGCCCAAGGCCCATCTAGTCCAGCATCCTGTTTCACACAGTGGCCCACCAGATGCCTCTGGGGAGCCCACAGGCAAGAGGTATGTCCATGCCCTCTCTCCTGCTGTTGCTCCCCTGCAACTGGTATTGAGAGGCATCATGCCTCTGAGGCTGGAGATGGCCCTCGCCACACCTAGTGGCAGAGAGTTCCACAGTTTAATGCTGTGCTACGTGAAGTATTTTCTTTCCTGGTCCATGCATGAGAGCTTATCAATACCCTGGTGGGCTTCTGTAGGTGGCTGGGGTAGTTACATTTGGTTTCAAGACTCAAAAACTGAGCAGGCCTGGATAAAATGATCTTTGGTTCTCCAAATGCCATCATCTGGAGAAATTTTCCAAGTCACATAACGTTTCTATTAATACGTTTCTTCTGTGCCCCCCCGCCACCACCCACCTCAGTATTTTAGCTGAGTGATGCCTTTTTCTGTGGAAAGGGGAAGAGGAACAGATTACACACTCGGAACCTTTGAAATGAAGTTTCACATGCTGTATTTCCATCTGTGAGTCCAAACCAAGTGAGGGGGAAGATAAATCACCCAGATCCATCATCACCCACACACCCTCTTGAAGTCTTTCAGATGTATGTAATGCATAACAGGCCAGCACCTTCAGCCACAATAAAATCATGGATGGTTTCTGATTTATACTGCACTGACCTGGCACTGCAAAGAAGCCAGGTGAGGTTCTGCGGGTGGATAGAACTGTTCCCCAAGGTCAAAGAGCTGACAGGACAGCTGGAAGAGAAAACAGTTATTACATTTTCTGATTTCCCTTTCTCTGTAATGGTCTGCTGACCTGCCAATGGCAGTTCTTCTTCTATTCCCCACCACCATGGGAATAGCTGCCTCCGACCCAGAGAAGGCACATGACGCGTATTCAAACTGAACACAACCTTCCTAACTTGCAGCCACAGAAGTATCTTTGCCTTTACTCAGGTGAACACATCTCCTGTCTATGCAGCTTGGATGTGGATTAGAAGGGTCGTGGGAGGATATTCCATGTTACTCTAGAGACTAACCTGGCGGCTGCATTTTTCACCATTTATAGTTTCTGGACTATGCACAAAGGCAGCCAAACATAGAGCACGTTGCAGTAGTCAAGCCTGGAGGTTACCAGCATGTGCAGTGAACCACTGTTTTTAGGTCACTTTCTTTCAGAAAAGGACACAGTTGGCATATCAGATGATGCTGATAGAAAGGACTCCTGGTCACTGCCTCAACCTGAAGTATCAGGAAGAGGTTTGGATCCAGAACTCCTCCTAAACTGTGTACTTCTTGTTTCCAGGAGAGTGTAACCCCACTGAGAACAAGCAGATCTATTCCAACTTCTGGATCATGGCTTACTACAATGAGCACCTTCAACCTATTCGGATTCAGCTTCAGTTTGTTATCCCTCATCCAGCCCATTACCGCCTGCAAACAGGCATTTAAGGACGTTATGTTATTTCCGATGAAGCTGACATGGAGAAATAGATCTGACATGGAGAAATAGATCTGAGTGTCATCAGCTGCACCCCACACCTGATCAAGGGTGGAACTATAACTTCAAAGAACCCGAGCCACTCAGCGCCTGAGAGCTGCCTGGCTCACCCCTCCTTCCTCCCTCGAGCTCCAGCCTGACCTCATTTCCAGTTGGCTTCATTGTCAACTGGCTGTTTTCTTCGTTCTCTCCCTCACTTGGAGCAAGGGAGAGAACAAAGAAAACACCCATCCCGCTTCGTTGTTGGCTGGAAAATGAACTCAGGAGGCCCACATGGGCCCTTTTGGGTGCTGGTTATGCCCCCTGCATGTGACATCACCATGCAGGGGGTGTGGCTGGCACTGATGGGGAGAAGGGTGACCATTACCCCACTTTCTCCAAGCTACACCCCTGCTCCTGATGATCTCCCCCAGTGATTGGAGACAGAATGGAGCCTTGTGATACTTCGTATAAAAGCTCTTGCTTTGACGAGCAACAGTCTCCAAGTGACACCATCTGGAATCTGCCCAAGGTACAAGCGGAACACTGTAAAATAATGCCAACCCTCTCAGACGATCCAGAAGGATACCATGGTCAATGGTACTGAAAGCTGCCGAGAGATCCAAAAGGACCAACAGAATCACACTGACAATTCCTAATTGGAGACCATCCCTCAAGCTGACCAAGGCAGCCTCTGCCCCACAGCCTGCCCCAAAATTGGTTTGAAATGGGTCTAGATAATCTATTTCATTCATTCCCAACCATGGTTGGTTGGAGATGGGCCTAGAATTGCCTAACTCTGAGGGGTCCAATGTAGGTTTCTTTTTAAAAGGTCTAATAATTGCCTCCTTGAGAAAAGGAGGCATTCTGCTCTCCCTCAGAGAAGCATTTTTAATATCTACCAAGCCCTCTCCAATAACGTCTCTGCCAGATAATAATATCCAGGTTGGGCAAGGATCAAGAGGACAGATGGTAGGACACTCCACTCCAAGTAGTTTGTCCACATCCTCAGGAGTCACAAACTGAAACTGATCCAATTTAACCATACAAGAGGAATTGCTGGATACCCCCACAATAGACCCTGAATCAATTGTGGTATCTTGTTAGGCTCAAACATGAAAGATGTTGTCCACAGAAAACTCATTAAAAGCATCACAGTGGTCAATCAATGGTTCCAGATTCAAGTTCAGGGCAGGAGAGGGTGGGATTAGCTCTCTCACAACCCTGGACAACTCTGCTGGACACGAGCTTGCAGACGCAATGCGGGCAGTAAAGAACTGCTTCTTTGCTGCACACATTGGCAGAGCATAGGTCTTCAAATGTGCTCCTTGCTGGATTCAAGTCTGGTCTTTCTCCACTTGTGCTCCAGTCTTCTCCTTTGCTGCTTCGGCTCCCGAAATTCTTCTGTATGCCACAGGGCCAATTTTGAAGGGGGTTTGAAAGGATGCTTAAAAGCTATCTTGTCTACTGTGCTAGTGAATTCATTGTTCCAAACCTCTACCAGGCACTGACAGAATTGCAGGCAGAACCAAACCTAAAACCTTTCAAGGCCTCTTGATCTTTGATCCTCTTGGATCCAAGAGCCTTCTCAGGTGGACCATCCTAATAGATGCTTCACCCCTGCAGAGGCGGGTTATGGCGGTGAAATGAACCTCAACCAGGTCCATCCATGACAATGGGGAAATTACAGGAGCCCTTACCTGCACAGAACACCTCCCTGGTCAGAGCAAAAGACTAAATCGAGCATGTGACCAGCAATATGTGTCGGTCCTGAGACCACTTGGGATGGGCCAATAGTTGTCATGGCTACTCTTGAGCTGTCCTGGACACATTGGTCCCAAAGTGAACATTGAAATCCCCCACATCCATTAGCTTGGGCGACTCCAACGCCAACCCCATAACCAACTCCACCAGCTCAGTTAGGGACTCTATTGGGCAGAGGGTTAATCGGTACAGCAGCCTAAGTCCTAGTCTATCCCTAGTCCCAAAACGTAAGTACTGTACACAGGTTCAGTGTAGACACTCTGGTAAGGGAGATATAATTATTCCTATAGACCACAGCCACTCCACCGCCCCACCCATGACCTCTCACATGCCCCACAAGAGAGCATTCCGTAGGGAGAAGCTAGGACCAAACTTGGCCACTAGCCTCCTGCAACCGAGTCTGTGTAGTTCACTCCTCTTTCTAATGTTTGGCTTTTTGGTCTGGTGGGAGTGACAAGCTGTATAAAGCATGTAAACCAAAGCAAAAAACCTCAGTCCATTTGCTGGACATATTTCTACAGTTCCATAGAAGCCAGTAATAACAGCATTCCCTACAGCATAATATTTGAAGTGGCAAAGGGAGAAAGACTCCCTTGTGCCTTAAATAAGGCCTCTTTGGTTAGAGGGTTGGATTTCACTCTGCAAAATCGCAGGTGTTTAAAGTTTATAAAAATAAAGGCCACCCTTTAGGGAAATATTTCCACTGGAGTAGTTTTGGCCCTAGCTAACTGGGGCACTGCAGAACATCTGACCCAGGGTGTACCCATCTGTATTGTGTCCCCAGTTCTCCTCCAGGCCCCTTCTTCAGCTCTGGGCTTCCTCAGCTCTGGGACCAAGGCGAGGCTAGCTTCTTCTATTTATTTTTTTTACATTTTATATCCAGCTCTTCCTCCAAGGAGCCCAGAGTGGTGTACTACATACTTAGATTTCTCCTCACAACAACCCTGTGAAGTAGGTTAGGTTGAGAGAAAAGTGACCGGCCCAGAATCACCCAGCTAGTATCATGGCTGAATGGGGATTTGAACTCGGGTCTTCCTGGTCCTAGTCCAGCACTCTAACCACTGCACCATGCTGTGTCCAATGTCCAGCCTGACTGGACACTGGGTGACAATCAGGGCCCTCTCCAGCTGGCTTCTACTCCTGACTTACTTAGGAAATAGGAAGCTGCCATATACTGAGTCAGACCCTTGGTTCCTGTAGCTCAGTATTGTCTACCCAGACTGGCAGAGGCTTCTCCAGGGTTGCAGGCAGGAGTCTCTCTCAGCCCTGTCTGGAGATGTCTTGGAACTTGGAGGGAAGTTGCATGCAGGTGCTCTTTCCAGAGCAGCCCCATCCCCTAAAGGCAATATATTACACCACTCACATATGTAGTCTCCCATTCAAATGCAAAGCAGGACAAACCCTGCTTAGCAAAGGGGATAATTCTTGCCTGCTACTCCAAGACCAGCTCTCTTCCCCTTGAGAAACTTGGAAAAACTGTTTTTCAGACTTGATCTTGGAGAGGAAAAGGTACATTTCAACTGAAGAGGGAGAGAGGTCGCTTGTGCAGCAGGACCCACTCCGCCCCTGCCCCCCATGCCCATTGCTCCACACAAGCAGTATTTTGCCTTCTTCCTCAGCCCAGCATCCTCTGCAGCATTGCAAGGGACCCCTTGGATCTTGAGATGAAGCCACCTCACTTGGAATGCCAGAATGGCTCGCTCTGACTGAAGGAATCATTTGGTCCCTGTCAGTCAAGTGGACGGGTGCAGGTCCAGGCCAGGGCTGAAGAGCTCTGCACATCTGGATGGTGGGGATCAGAACTGCTGGAACGGGGCTTGCAACCTGGACAGCCTCCAGATGTGCTCCACGTGTGTGTTCCTGGAACTGGAGCTCCCCTTTGGTGCAGATTATTTAAGCTGACTGAAATGTTTCCATTTGGTATTCCACCCCCTGCCTCTGAATAGGAAGTGGGTTTTGAACCAGCAGACCTTTCCTTCCTTCCACCCTGACTCCTCACTGATTCACTGGTCACATCTCCGCTTGTCATCTCCCAGATTCCTTCTTGGTCCAGGGTAGATGGCATGGCCAACGCCAGCCCTGGCAAGGTTGGGCAGTCCCCGGCTGGGTTCTGTGGATGTGGTCAAGGGGCTGCTGCCCAAGTCCGAGACCCCAGCCTCTCAGATAGTCCCTGGGGCTTGTGGGAGGCCAGAGGGAAGGGAGATCGAATTCCTCCCGTTGGTGGGTTAGTTTCTGCCGTTTCTGCAATTTTAAAACAAACTGCCGGGGGGGAAAAGCATCAAGGACAGGGCAGGAGAGTGCGTGGAGGGAGGAGTGGACACATCCCAGACCTGGCTGGGATTCAACGGGTCAGTGCCCATACAGAGTGGCCAGAGTTGGCGCCTGTCTGGGTTCGATTATTTTCCTTCCCCCTCGTCTTGTCCCTTTTCCTGTTTGCTTTAGGTCTATTAGATTGAAAGCCCTGGATGTGCTCAGCCTTTCACAGAATAAAAAAGGTAAAACATGTGTAAAAGTGAAGAAGAAGAAGAAGAAGAAGAAGAAGAAGAAGAAGAAGAAGAAGAAGAAGAAGAAGAAGAAGAAGAAGAGGAGGAGGAGGAGGAGGAGGAGGAGGAGGAGGAGGAGGAGTATTCCTCTTTTTTGGAACACCCTTCCCCGCCACCAGATTTGTTCCGCCCCCTCCCTAGCTGCTTTTAAGGCCCTTCTTAAGACCTAACTGTTTCTCCAGGCATTTGCCCTTTTTATTATTATTATTATTATTATTATTATTATTATTATTATTATTATTATTATTTTAATGGTATTGGTATTGTTGTTGTTCACAGCTGTTGTTCAGTCTTTGGAGGAGGTGGTATTTAAGAAATTTTTAATAAATGATAAATAATGAATAAATATGTAGTCCATAGGTTTCTGGATTACAACTCCCATCCTCTCCTCTCATGGAGAGGAGAGCTGGTCTTGTGGTAGCAAGCATGACTTCTTGTCCCCCTAGCTAAGCAGGGTCCATCCTGGTTGCATCTGAATGGGAGATTTGATGTGTGAGGAGGGCAAGATATTCCCCTCAGGGGATGGAGCTACTCTGGGAAGGGCAGAAGGTTCCAAGTTGTTCCCTCCCTGGCAGCATCTCCAAGAAAGGGCTGAGAGAGACTCCTGCCTGCAACCTTGCAGAAGCCGCTGCCAGTCTGTGTAGACAGTCCTGAGCTAGATGGACCAAGGGTCTGACTCAGTAGATGGCAGCTTACTATGTTCCTATCCCCAGCCTTTGTCTATTGTGGCTGGGGATGATGGGAGCTGTAGTCCAATAACATATGTTTTTAGCTTGATGTTTTTACTGCTTTTTTATTGTATGTTTTAATTTTTGTAAACCGCCTTGGGGTTGTTTTTAACGAAAGGCAGTATAGAAATGTAAAAATAAATAAATACATAAATAAAAAAAATATAGAGGCCCAAAGATGAGAATCCCTGTTGTAATGTTTTAAATTGTAAACTGCCTCTACATTGCCAGGAATAACTTTAAATACAAACCCTAACAAATAAATCATTAAATAAAACAAGTGTGGATTAAAGATCATGGTTTAAGTATGAAGAAATTTCAGAAGCTGCTCTGCAACCTTTTTTATTTTAAGCGCCAGCTGTCTGGTTCCACCTTGGTTCAAGTGCAGCCCGTCCCTTTTGTACAGGCCTTGCTTGCCCCAAAATGTGTCCCAGTGCCTAACAAATCTAAACCCCTCCTCCCGGCCCCGTCGTCTCATCCACGCACTGAAACCCCTCAGCTCTGCCTGTCTCACTCTACCTGCGCGTGGAACAGGTAGCACTTCTGAGAATGCTACCTTGGGGGTCCTGGACTTCAATACACTACCTAACAGCCTAAATTTGGCTTCCAGGACCTCCCAACTGCATTTCCCCACATGGTTGGTGCCCACGTGCACCACGACAACTGTCTCCTCCCCAGCACTGCCTAAGAGCCTGTCTGCACACTGTGTGATGTCCGCAAGCTTCTCACCAGGCAGGCAAGTCACCGTGCGGTCAACATGTGGCTCACAAACCCATCTCTCTATCCCTCTAATGATCAAATCACCCATTACAAGGAGGCCCCCACCCCCCAGAGGAGTATCCCCTGTGCAAGAGGATATGGGCTCATCTTCCATGGAAGGGGTCCCTTCTAAAGGAGCATTTCCCTCTTCCTCAGACTGATGTCCTCCTTGCCTGAGACCTTCATTCTCCCTGACAGCAGAGGAGCTGTCTGCCCTGGAGTGGGTTGCCTCTATCACATCCCTGAAGGTCTCGTCCTCATGCCTCTCTGTCTCTCTGAGCTTCTCCAGATCCACCACCTTGGTCTCGAGGGAACGAACTTGTTCCCTTAGAGCCAGGAGCTCCTTGCACCGGGCAAACAGTCATACATGTGGCACTCTGTGCAATGCATTGGGCTCTTATTCTCTGCTCTTATTGCATCAGCTGACTCTCGTCCAGCGGCCTCATTACGGATTACCCGTTCCCTACTCGGGGATGCAGATCCAGTGGAGGTTCCATCTGGCCGCGGTGACATGTTTGCTAGATTCTTCGCTGATAAAGTCGCTCGCCTTTTGCGGGAGTTGGACTCCAATTGCACAGGATCCAATGAGATGACAGAGACTTCCTCTTGTAATGTCATCTGGGATACTTTTGAGCCTGCTGAGGCCGAGGACGTGGACAATATTCTCTCTGGTATGGGCGCTGTGACCTGTAGCCTGGACACTTGCCCCTCCTGGCTTATTAGAGCAGCCGGCGGGAATGTAAGATCCTTGCTTCAGGAGTTGGTGAATTCTTCTCTTCATGAGGGATCTGTGCTGGCAGCCTGTGGTGTCCCCTCTTTTGAAGAAGACTTCTCTTGATCCTGAGGTCCTTGTTAATTATAGACCTATCTCCAACCTTCCTTTCCTTGCCAAGGTTTTGGAGAAGGTTTTATGTGTTCAGCTTGAGAGAGCTCTGGATGAAGCTGTTTTTTTAGATCCTTGTCAGTCTGGTTTCAGGCCACGACATAGCATGGAAACAGCACTGGTCGCTCTGGTTGATGACTTGTATCCTGACCTTGATGAAGGTAGCACCCCTCTCTTGGTCCTTTTTGATCTCTCAGAAGCTTTCGATACCATTGACCATGGTATCCTTCTGGAGCGCCTGCACGGGTTGGTTACTGGGGGCACTGTTTTGCAGTGGTTCTGTTCCTTCCTTAGTGGGCGCTTTCAGTCAGTGTGCATTGGTGGCCAGTGCTCTGGCCTGTGGCCACTCCTTTGTGGGGTGCATCAGGGCTCAGTTCTCATTCTTTTTAACATCTACATGAAACCACTGGGGCAGGTCATCCATAGGGTTGGGGTGAGATTCCATCAATATGCCGATGATACTCAGTTGTATATTGCCATCCCACCCAGGCCACTCCAGATACTCTGTTCTTGCCCCATGTCTGGAGGCTATCAGGGTCTGGATGGGCCAAAACAGGCTCAGACTTAATCCCTCCAAGACGGAGTTGCTTTTGCTTACTCCTCGATCTGGCCGATTGCTGAGTCTGAGTCTCTCCCTGGACGGGGTTGCGCTGCCCCTGAAGGACCTCGACTTGGGGGTCCTCTTGGACTCGTGGCTCCTGCTTGAGCAGCAAGTGGAGGCCATGGCCAGAGGTGCCTTTGCCCGACTTCAGCTGGTCCACCAGTTGCAGACCTATCTCGACCGGCAGGCCCTGGCAACAGTCACTCATGCCCTCGTCATCTCTCGTCCGGATTACTGTAATACGCTCTACCTGGGGTTGCCTTTGAAGATGACCCAGAAGCTTCAGTTGGTCCAGAATGTGGCGACTCACCTGTTTATGGGCGCTAGGAGATATGATAGTGTGACACCTATTTGCTTCCGGGTCCCATTTAAAGTGCTGGTTCTCACCTTTAAAATCCTTCAGGGCTTAGCACCTTCAGGACCGCCTCTCCTGGCCAGGCCTGTCCCATCCTGTGAGATGTTCTCAGGTTGCCCTTCTTTGTTGTCCCTGGTCTCAGAGAGGTCCATAGTACTAGGGCCCGTAGAAGGGCTTTCTCTGTTGCTGCCCCTTCACTTTGGAATTCTCTCCCTGCCCCAGATTCTGTCTGTCTCCTCCTTTTCAGCCTTTAAAACCTTATTGAAGACATTTCTTTTCCGCCAGGCATTTGCCCTTTGATTTTTATTTTTATTTTTATTTTTAAATCTCAGATGCTGTTCTAGTTTGTACACTGCTCTGAGGCATGTGGATTGGGCGGTATATTAAATCTCTAAATAAATAAAGACAGACAGACAGACAGACAGACAGACAGATTTCCTTCTGGTATTGTTTGGCTTTCTCAGTTATCCAGCGTGCATCAGCAATGATGTCTCTTGTTCCTCGGCCTTTTCTGAAACCAGCTTGAACATTTGATTGATTGATTGATTGATTGATTGTTAAATTTATATACTGCCTTTCATTAAAAACAATCCCAAGGCGGTTTCCCTTTCCACATAGGGCTCTAATCGGCATTGGATAATCCTGAGCATTATTTTGCTAGCATGTGAAATTAAGGATATTGTGCGATGGTTTGCACAATCGTTAAGTCTCCTTTCTTTTGTATGGGTATGTACACTGACCTCTTTCAATCTGTTGGCCACTATGTTGTTCTCCAGATTTGCTGGCATAGTTTGGGTAGAGCCTTGACTGATTCTTCTTCTATCGCCTGCCATATTTCTGTAGCTATACCATCAATTCCTTCTGATTTGGTAATGGCCAGAGTGTTGATCTAACTTCATCTTCCCATATTAGAGGTTCTTGCAAGTAAATAATATCTTCTAGAGTATCCTGGATGTTGACATACCTGCTGTACAGGTTTTCAGTATACTCCTTCCACCTCTGTTTGATCTTCTCTGAATCAGTTACTATCTGTCCTTTGGCATCCCTTAACATACCAATTCAAGGTTGGAACCTCCCTCTGAGTTCAGAGATCTTTTGGAAAACTTGCCTTATTTTTCCATGTCTATTTCCATCCTCAAGGTCTTTACAGATGTCATTGTATTATTGCTCCTTGTCTCTTCTAACAGCTTTCTGAAATTCCCTATTAAGTTCCTTCCTGAGGTCTTTATCTTTCTTGACTTTGGCTTCTCTCCTCTTCTTGGAGGAGAGGCAATTTCCACCATCTGGTCCAACACCCATTTTGCTTTCTTCCGTTTCTTGGTCTTTGGCAGTCTCTTTTCACATTCGTCCTTAACTTCTTTGATTATATTCCACACATCCTCTGGTTCCCTATCAATGAGGTTCAGAACTTCAAAGTGGTTCCTGATGTTCTCCTTGAAAATGGTGGGTATATTCTCAAGATCATATCATGGAAGCTGGATAGCTTTGTTTTTCCACTTTAGCTCGACTTGGAACTTGCACATGAGCAGTTCGTGATCAGTTCCACAATCGGCCCACCACATTTTTGCTGTTATAACTGAGCTCTTCCACCTTGCACCGATAATGTAATCAATTTGATTTCTGTAATGTCCATGTGTATAAGTGCCACTTTGGTTGTTTGAAGAGTGTGTTAGCAATAAAGAGATCATTGACTTGGCAGAAGCTAATAAGCTGTTCTGCAGCTTCGTTTCTGTTTCCTAGGCCATAAGGTCTGACTGGCGTTTTCCTCCTTACCATTTCCAACTTTGGCATTCCAGTCTCTAACCACCAGCATCACATCTTGCTTGCATGTTCTGTCATTTTCTGACTGAACTTAAGCATAAAACTCATCAACTTCCTCTTCTTCTGCATCATTCGTTGGGGCATAGACTTGAAGAACTGCCATGTTCAAGGGTTGTCCACGAAATCTAATCAATATTAGTCGGTCACTGACCACATTGTACCCAAGTACTGCCATTGCTATATCCTTCCTGACTATGAAAGCAACACTGTTCCTTCTTTGGTTTTCATGTCCTGAGTATTATACGGTATGATTTTCTGACTGAAATTGTCCCATCCAGTCCATTTTAATTCACTGATGCCCAAGATGTCAATCTGTAGTTGATTCATTTCATCTTTCACTGTGTCGATCTTCCTAATGTTCATGCTTCTTACATTCCACATTGCCATTGTAATTCTGTCTTTGCAGCTTTGGATTTTCTTTCCCCACACGGCAACATCAGCCGCTAGACGTCCAAAAGGCTTTAAGTCTAACTGCGTCATAAACACTATCGGAACTCTGAGAGATCTTCAGCTCTTCCTCAGTAGCATGTTGAGTGCCATCCGACCTGAGGGGCCCATCATCCGGCACTACATCGGCATTCATTCCATTTTGTCTATCCATGTGGTTTTCTTGGTAAAACACAGGAGTGGTTTGCCATTGCCTTCTCCCATGCAGTATGAAATGATGCCTTTGTCATTGTCACTGAAGTGATCATCTGCCTCCAGCACCTTCCTATATTGCTGCTGCCTAGTATAGGTGCCTGCTTGCTTTAGCTCATGGAAGATCATGAAAGTAATAGCTAATTGGAGTGGTACCTACTCTGGTTGGGTGAGAGATGTTTCCTGCTCCAGAGAGGCCAGAAAAACTGGAGAAGACTCTGACCTATGGCCAGAAATGGCATTATTTGTGATAATACTGCCCTTTATCCTTTGCTCTTATATGTTGCTTCCACATCAAGGCCCTGTAACAGGCGTCTTCAGATTTGCGTCCACAGGGCTTCTACCCCGAATCTCCTTCAGAAGAGAGTGTGTGCATTCATGCACCTGCCAAACTTAACCCGAAGTCCCTTTGAGATGCTTGGATGCACTCCACACACAAATCGGGCTTTGTGATGCGAATTCTAGCTTATCTCGATGTATTTCTGGGTTTTTAAAATGCTGGTTTTAAGCTACTTTTTCTAAAATTGCCAGAGCAAATAGGGAGAGGCACTGATGTAGAATCATTAGCATGATAAGAGGGATGTTTTCTTTAGAAATGCAGATATAGCTCTTTAGGAAGCTCTCCTCCCCCCCACCCCGCCATTGGCTAGAAGGAAAACACGGATGCATGCCATGTGAACTTGTTTCGAAACAAAATCCAAGAACAGAGGAGAGGAGCTGCTTCCCTCAATGCTGCAAGTGTAGTTCGAAGTGGCTTCGCTCAACATTTACCCCGAAGCATGAAGCCATGGGTGAATAACTCCCAGATGTTGCTGGACTACAACTCCCATCATTCCCTTTGACCATTGTGGCCATTGTGGCTGGGAATTGTGGGAATTATAGCCCAACAACATCTAGGGACCCTAGTTACGGATACGAATATGACAAGTATTTATATACCGCTTTTCAACCAAAGTTCCCAAAGCAGTTGTTCCCAAAGGGCTCACAGTCTAAGAAACATAAGAAGGACACCAACAACAGCCACTGGAGGGATGCTGTGTTGGGGCTGGATAGGGCCAGTTCCTCTCCCCCTGCTGAATAAAGAGAATTACCACTTTCAAAAGGTGCCTCTGCTCGGTTAGCAGGGGTTTGAAGACCTTTGTTCAACCCTGCCCTATAACGTTGCTGAAGCATGACTTTTCTGCAATCAATGGAATCAAAAGCTTCCTTGGAAAACATCATTCCAAGCAACTCACATGATGTCTGAGAAAGCAGGAGGAACTAATATGCACATCTCCAAGCATTCTTTTGTTTTTGAGCCTGAGGCAAGGTCCCTATACGTTTTTAAGTGTATTCTAATAACTGGTCTTAAATCAGTTCAATATATCATTGTCATGGCCCAGCTATTATTAATTAAACAACAGAAGGACACTGCAAAAGGACGTTTCTGCTTTAAAATGTAATGTTATTAATGGAAAGGCTTTTTTAATGGTACTTTGGGGAAGTATCCACATGGCAAAAAATATTAGTAGATTACCAACATTTATTCAAAGTGATCAGAAATGGGAGGTAATTCACTGGATAAAATAAGAGGTGAGTATGAAAAAGAAATGTGAGTAACGCAAGCTACTGACTGTCAGTAGCATGACTGAATATCTTCAGATTCTAGGGTGGGAGCTGAAGCCTGAAGAAAGGTGTCCCCAAGAGGGGGAACGCAAGATAAAAAAGAGATAGGTACGCTCTTTTTAAAATCTTGCTTCCCCCTGCTTGGGGACACCTTTCCTCATGTAAGTGGTAAGAATTATCCTTCTTCAGGCTTCAGCTCCCACCCCAGAATTTGTAGATATTCAATCTCCAAGGGGTGATGGTGGGTGCATCCTGTCCCTAGGGCACCTGCCTGTCAATGGGTGCACAGCACCAAGACACTATGCAATTCGCAGCATCTAGCAGGTGGAATCCAGTTTTCACCAATGTGTCATCGTGGGGTGGGGTGTGTGTGTGTGTGTGTGTGTGTGTGTGTGTGTGTGTGTGCATGCCTTGGCCAGTCATCCATGGGATGAGAACTGGTTTGCAATCCCTGTTTTCATCTGTGAATTGTTGGAGGATCTGACCCTGGCTCATCTGCTTTGGTCACCTGGGTGCTTTCCAGATTAGACTCTGCAACGTGGTCATGGTGTGTCTCTGAAGTGTGCTTCCACATTTCCTGTGTTGTGACACCGCAGCCCCTCCACTGACAGCAGGGTGCCATTCACATTTCCGATGCCTTGTTTCAAATGTAATCACTGCGATATTGAGCTAGGACGTTGTATATCCGGCGTAAAAAAGTTGCTGGTTTTTCGGGTTGTTAGTTTTCGCGAGACTGCTCCCCCTGCTGGGCACTTTGCTATTTACGTTTTGAGTGTGATTTGCCTGAACAGAAGCATTTTGCCACTGTTGAGCAACTGATCTGGAAAGCACCCTAGAATCATGCACTCTGGATGCACTTGATTAGCTGCTTTCCACCTGTGGCATGCTTGCAGTCAGGACCATAGGCCACACTACCCTCACTGCTTTGCCACGCCCCCTCCATGTTGTACACCCCGCCTGCCAAATTGGTTGGCCACACCCCCTACACATTCTCAGGCATATCCCTCTTTCAATCAGGGAAATCTTGGAGGGGATGCCACTGATTTCAGCGGGACTGACTTCCCAGTATGCATGCTTGGGATTGTAAGCCTTAGCTGCACTCTGGGTCTCCAGTGCAGAGCGACCCCTCCCTCAAGGGTGGCTGCTGGGACAGCTGCTCGGCCTTCTGGCTGGCACACAGTTCTGCCTCTGGGAGGCTTTGCACTCCTGCAGATCTTTTCACACAGTCACATGTGCTCTGTGGCAAGGCTGGGCCCATGGTCAATGGGAAGCTACTGGTGGATCTCCATGGATGCATTGGTGGACTGGCAAGGGCCCGGCAAGGCTGAGGACCCCCCAGCATTCCAGCCGGCATCCAGACGAACGTTGCACTGGAACAGCAAACGAGAAAGTCACGCAGCTGAGCTGTGCGACGTCACAGAGAGATGCCTTTGCCAGGAGATGCAGTGGAGGCCACCCGCTTGGATGGCTTTAAGTGGGGCTGAGACCAATCCATGGAGGACAGGTCTATCCCTGGTAGCTAGTCCGGATGGCTATAGGGCAGGCCACCTCTGCAGGGAATTGGCTCCATCCTCATAGCCTCCATTTGGACCCTGAAGTGCTTCTACTCCACAGCAAAGTATGTCTTGCAAGCCTGACGTCTGTCTGTGCTTGCTACTCAGTGGCATCCACTTTCATTTTTCACCCCACCCCACCAACAGGCCATGAGACCAGCCTGCGGAACCAGAGAGGGTGGGGAGCCAGGTACAAAGAGGCGTGCCGCTTCAAAGCACGGCTTGCCTTGGACTGCCTGATGCTCTCTGCCTGTTCTGTTTGTGGGCTGCATGTTTGGGTTTAATTATAACAACTGGCACGGCCCGAGTCTCCTGGAGAGATAACATGATCAAGGACGGCACCAGATGCAGCATATCTGGCTGGGATTCAACGGGTCAGTGACAGCTGAGCTAACACAGACTGGGCACTTTCCCGATTAACCCTTACCACAGAGTCCCTACGGATCTGCAAAATGTGCTTCCGTACTTCCTGTGTTGTGACACCACAGTCCCTGCGCTGACAGCAAGGGGCCATTCACACTTCCGATGCCTTCTTTCGGGTTTCATCTTTGAGTTATAGTGCTACAGCATTGCAAGTCCATTGCAGAAACACAGCTGTATTTTCCCATTGTCGGAGTTTGAGATTCTGGGGATCGTTTTCAATACAATCCTGCCAAGCCAAAACATTTTATTGCTGTTCTAGGGTGTCATCTGGAAAGGGCCCTGGTGCCGCCTCAGTGAAGAGTTGAGTCTCTTTCTAGGGCATAGACCCGAACCTGCCTTTTATATCAGGGCTCACCCCGCCTGGAACATTTGCTGGAACTGCAGGTCTCTTCCAGATGATGATTTCCCCCAGCTTCAGTGCAAATTCCAGCAGGAGACATTGTGATGAAGATGACCGTGCCTCTGAGCATGAGCAGGTTGCCTTTTTGCAGCACATGATAGCAGTGACTGGCCCTTCCATGCAGGGTAGCAGGTTAGTGAGGAGGGCCTGTGGAGCTCAGCAGTAAGACACATGCCTCCACATTGTGGAGGTAGCCACAATGTCCCCAGTTCAGTGCTGGCCATCCCTCCCCAGAATGGTCCTAGTCAGTGGGGCTGAGTAAGACCCATAACCAAGACCCTAGGGAGGTGCTGTCACTGGAGAAAGCAGAGGGGATGCCGACAGTCTGTCCCGGGGGTGGGGGTGGTGTCCTTTCATTAGGCGATGCGAGGCAGTCACCTCAGGTGGTGGATTATTGAGGCATCAGCAGCAGGGTGAGAGGGTGCCCACCACCACCACCACCACCACCACCACCATCAGAGCAGCTCTTTGGCACTGATCTGACTCTTGCGAACTTTGCGAGCCACACCTCTCCTCATGCTCTTTGCAAAGCCCACAGTCTCCCTTGCATTTCTTATAAGACTGTGGGCTCTCTTTGGACAGGGAGCCAGATTCCTTTTATAATGCAAGCCAGGGGTTCTCAAATGTGAGTCCCCAGCAGTGTTCCCTCTAACAAGCGACATGGCCGGGTGGGGGAAGCGCAGTGCTTCTTCTCATCGCATGCGCTGCACTCCAACTGCAGGACACCAGCGCCCGACGGAAAAGGCGATGGCAGCAGGGCACACCCCAAACCAGGAAGATCCTGGTGAGGCCCCCTGGCCCTCTGGACCTGGGGGCATTTGTCCCCCCTTGCCCAATGGACCCTACGCCCCTGGTCCCAAGTGAGGGGTACAAGGGAGCACTTGTTGGAGTCCCAGGTAAAAAACTCAAGGGAGCCCACTGGATCCTGTAACTGGGGATCCTTAGACCCATACCCTGTGGGCGAATTCCATTTGCCCTTTCCTCCTGATTAGAAATGCCAGCATGGAATGCATTGAGGTTCCACAAGGATAGCGCCACAAGGCCCTCTCCACCCCCAGCACAGGACCCCTCCAGTGACTGTTGCTGGTGTCTATCTTAAGTTTCTTTTTAGATTGTGAGCCCTTTGGGGACAGGGGTCCATCTTATTTATTTATTATTTCTCTGTGTAAACTGCCCTGAGCCATTTTTGGAAGGGCGGTATAGAAATCGAATGAATGAATGAATGAATGAATGAATGAATGAATGAATGGAGGCTGATCTTTCTTCCTGAGTGTATCAGTGTGGGAATTGACTAGATATGCCAAGGCTTTTTGTCATGAAACCAGAGTATATTGATGGGAGGAAGGGGATCTGCATAAATGGAGAAGTCTGGCAATTTCATCTGTACTTCTGGTGGGTGCATCTCTTAGGTTCCTTGCTTGCTCAAGGGCGTGAAGGGCGGGGAGGCAGGATTTGCCAGGCTTATCTGTCTCTTCCTGCTGCACTGCTATCTTTTTGTGTGAGGAGGGGAAAAGCCAGGGCGGTTCGTCCGGAGTGTAGGGTGGCCTTGACAGAGAGTTAACTTGCTTTGAGTCACTTCTGGGCTCTACTTAGGCGGGGTTCCCACATAGGGAAGGTGTGCATCTGCTCCCCATTCCAATTCACTCTGTGGTAGCCAAATCTAGGGGTGACTAGCCCATTGCCACTAAGTGACTTGTCCCCATGTTTACAGATGGAGGGCTCATGGTTGCTGTGAGGCTCCTGAGCATATACAGAGAGTCTCCACGCTCCTTTATGTTCTTAAGATCATTTTGAGACCTCTGGACTTCTAGAAAGGATGGAGGACTATAGGCAGAGCTTGGTACAGCAGACACTTTAAGCTGATCTGAGTAACTATTTCCTCTAATTCTTATTTATTTATTTTTAATTTATTTGTTTATTTATTTAATTTATATACTTCTCGACTCCAAAGGCTCTAGTCAGTTCACAAAAACAAACGCAAGAAAAACAAAATAAAACAAACTATTAAAAAGGGTAATTTAAAATTTTAAAACATTCAGTGGTTACTAAAAGCCTGGCTGAAAAAATGTGTCTTAACACATGTCATTCATGTTTGCATAATCAGCATGAAGTTTTTCACACGGGGCTTTTAAAGCCCTTTAACTTGCATCTCCTCCGGAATGGAGGGGGTGCTCCCACTTACCGGCCAAAATTACTCCGAAGTCCCTGCAAGTTATCTGGGAGCACTTCACACGCAATTTGGGTCCTTCACTGCGAGTTAGCGTGCAGCCCAATTTATATCTGGAGGGGGGGAAAACCCACTTTTTGCACTGGGGTTTTGGGATAACTTTGAGTTCGCAGTAAAGCCTCCCAGAAAACTCCGTGGTAAAGCCTCTGTGTGGAGAACTCCCATGAATGGAAACCAAAGCAAAAGGCTGATTTGTCACGTGTGGTGGTCAGAGCTGCCTGCAGGATGAGTGTGGAGAGACATACTGCCACCTAGAGGCAGAGTTAAACATGACAACGACACTTTTCAGGTTGCAAAGCAGGTAAGCCTGAGCTACACCAGTAAGAAATGGGGAAATTGTTTGCAAAATTTGTCTAGTGATATCACCACCACCCCACCAAGAGATCTGTGCCCCCTGCCCTGATTTAAGAGAATGGGATCAAGTGAGACCTTCATGGAGAAAAGCATTTGTCCATTAAAAACCAACATGCACTACAACTCTGTTGGTGTGTCACAAGTGGGTTGTCACAATCCACGTTGCTGTTTTGCATATGAAGCAATACGATGGTTCACTATTGAGAAAAAACGTCACCTGTTAATTTCTGCCTGTGTTCCACAGCTGCTAAAAATATAGCAATAGCAATAGCACTTAGATTTATATACCGCTCTATAGCTGGAAGCTCTCTAAGCAGTTTACAATGATTTAGCATATTGCCCCCAACATTCTGGGTACTCATTTTACTGACCTCGGAAGGATGGAAGGCTGAGTCAGCCTTGACCTCATATTGACCTGAGTCAATATGAAGCTGTAATCCATGTGACCAACTGCACGGTGAGAAGACATTCATAAGCATTGGGTTAAAACACAGTTGAATTTGAGCAGTGAAACCTGATGCCAATTCCAGGTTCAGCTCAGGAATGTGGAAGAAGAAGAGCAGTGCTGTCACACAACCACATGCATGATGGGAATTAGCCTCCATTATTGTGAAGCAAGAGCATGGGATCTGAGCTGTCGGTGAATGATCAGGAGAGACATCTTGGGGTTGTGGTGGACAGCTCATTGAAAGTGTTGCCTCAGTGTGCGGCAGCTGTGAAAAAAACTAATTCCATGCTAGGAATCATTAGGAGGGAGGCTGAAAATAAAAATGCTAATATTATCATGCGCTTATACAAATCTTATGGTGTGGCCACATCTGGAGTACTGTGTACAGCTTTGGTCTCTGTATCTTAAGAAGGATATTGTAGAACTGGAAAAGGTGCAGAAGAGGGCAACCAAGATGATCAGGGGCCTGGAGCACCTTCCTTATGAGGCTAGGCTACAGCATCAGGGGCTCTTTACCTTGGAAAAGAGACAATTAAGGGGAGACATGATCAAAGCGTATAAAATTATGTATGGAGTGGAGAGGGTGGACAGAGAGAAATTTTTCTCCCTCTCTCACAACACTAGAACCAGGGGTCACCCCATGAAACTGAAGGTGGGGAAATTTAGGACCGACAAGAGGAAGTACTTTTTCACACTGCACATAATTAATCTATGGAATTCCTTGCCATGGGATGTGGTGATGGCCACCAGCTTGGATGGCTTTAAAAGGGGCTTAGACAGATTCATGGAAGACAGGTCTATCAATGGCTACTAGTTTGGTGGCTGTGGGCTACCTCCAGCCTCAGTGGCATGATGCCTCTCAATCCCATTTGCAGGGGAGCAACAGCAGAAGAGACAGGGCATGCACATACCTCTTGCCTGTGGGCTCCTCAGAGGCATCTGGTGGGCCACTGTGTGAAACAGGATGCTGGACTAGATGGGCCTTGGGCCTGATCCAGCAGGGCTGTTCTTATGTTCATCACGTTCATAGCATCTGCCAGACCTGCCATTCACCAATCCCCTAATCCTCCTGTCTAACACAGGAGAATTTGACACTTTGCACTCTTTTAAAATTGTTTGTTGCCTTTGTTAAGGGTCAGCTATTTCCCACTCACTTGCTGGACCATCCTTCACCGAGATATGTCAGACTTTAGAACGTGTTAGGAGTCAGAAATATCTTTTGCTCACCTTGGTCCCTGTGGATTAATAAAGTAATCTTTTCGAGAGAACAATGCCTTTTGTGCTTGTGGCTCAGAGACTCTGGAGGTGCCACTCCCGCTTGGCTGAGCTCCTTAAAGGGGAACTGAACGGCACTAAACCCGGCTCCTGCTCTGTGGGGTCAGGCTGAGGTGGGATCCTCCAAAGGATGGTTCAAACCCACTCTTGAATTCTCTCTGGAAGCAGAGAGTGGTGGGAGCAGGGGTGAGGGAGTGAAACCACCCAGACTCCAGGGTGTTCCTTTCCACGTGCCTTTGGGCATGCATGAGTGCTGTTCCTTTCTCAGTAAGAGCTTCCAGGCAATTCAAAGGAGTCAAACCAGTTGCATTCTCCAGTGGGGAGGAAGTGAAGATTGCAGGGCCATAAACCAATAAAGGCCTTTTCTTTGAGAGCTTGACTGTTTGCGCTCTCCCTGCCTCAATTTCTTTCAAGCCTCACTGAAACGACCGAGAGCACCAAGGCATCCTTGCCCAGCAACTGCTCATTCCAGGGCCGCTTGTGCAAGAGGGCTTCCGAGGTGCTTCCTAGCCTGCGCGGGGGGAAGTGGGGCAAATTCCGACAGCTAGCCCTAACCTTGTGAAGCCCATTAGAGTTAACAGCTTCGGATTTTGCACCACTTCCTCCCTTGCTGAGGCTTTGAGGGCAGAGAGAGGGAGGAGGAGAGGAGGCAGCAACCCCCGCCCTGGATCTGCTCACAGGGCACTTCCCTGAGGGAGAAGAGGGGTGTGTGTGACTGACGGCTTTCCCTCCCCTCCCAGTGAATTTGCGCAAGGGCAGAAAGAAAAACTAGCAATTGACAACACACACAAACACACACACCCGCAGGAGCCACACGTTTACAGAGTGCAATCCTATGCACTCTTACCTAGGAGGAAGCCCACTGAACTAAATCATTTACTTCTGAGTAATCCCAGAAAACCTGCAAACTGTTCTCAAAACTCAGGAAACCAGCTACTATTTCATGAGTGTTAAGCCTGAAATGTTGTCAAGATAAGATCTGAAACGGGCTGTGGCTATGCAAACGGCACCCTGTTTTTCCCTATATGTAGTGAAGCAATTTCAAGGTGCTATCTGGGGTCCAGGTGCCCCGTCGTACCACAAGGTGCCCCGTGGATCCAGATCCACTCTCTCAGCCCAAATCCACCCTTGTCTGAGAGCAGAAGTGAACTTGCCTCCTCCTTCACTTTTTGCCCTCTGTATAAGACAACATCATGCTTTGTTTTAATTCTCAGATACACCATCCCTTCTTGACTGCGTGTCACCACAGAAGAGTGCCAGAACTGAACACCCTGACGTCTCTCGCAGGCAGGCTTGTGTTGCAGACTCTTGTGTCACTCCAAAGGCTGCATCCCTTTTACCGATCCGTAAGCCAGTCTCACCTTAGCTCTCCGGTTCAATGCAACACACCAAACCCGGCCTGAGGCAAGAACTGCACACGGAAGGGAAACCCTGACTTTAGAAATGTGTTTATCCAGTTTTCCCATTACAAAATCACGGCCGCTGGGATGAAGGGGGGCCTCCGAGATCCCCTTCAGATATCGGAGACGGAGAGGAGTGTGGCGGTGGGTGACGCAAGGGCTCGCCGGTTGATGTGGATCTCGCCTTTCCAGTGCGTGTTGAGGTCTTCATCCAGCAGCTCCAAGGAGTCCAGCATGTCTGGCACTGGGAGCAGGGAGAAAGCAGGGCTGCTGATGGACCGGCACTGCCCAGAGTCCTGATATTGGCATTACCATGCACTTGTTTTATGCCAGCATTGTGTGCTATCGGGGTGTGTACAAAACTGGTTTTGCCGGTTCAGTTCAAATCTGAACCAGACTTGAACTGACCTGGCCCACTTTGGTTTGGGTTCCGGCCGAACTGGGTCTGGTCCACTTCGACTGCCAGACTGGCTCGAAACAGTTTGGAGAATCCGATGAGGATTCCCCTTTACCAGTAAAGGGGCAGTGGGGAGGGGAGTCAGTTAGTTCTTACAAGTACTATCACTGGCAGCAGCCACGGGTGTGTGTGTGTGTGTGTGTGGCTCCCCTCCACCCCCGCCAGCATCCCCCAGGGTAGCCTTCAGTTCAGGCCTCTGCGCATGTGTGGAGGCCATTTTAGTGACCTCCACACATGCGCAGAAGCCATTTTCATGCAACTGTTGAGCCAAGCCGTATCAAAGTGGAGCTTGGCTCAAACCGAGCCGGCTTGCACACCCCTGGCCTTTCAATTCCCTGCACATGTTAGAAAGGAGGTCAGGGCCCCCTGTTGAATTTGAAGATAATTGGTCAGTCCCCTGATTTTTGGTGAATTCTTGAATGTTTTGTAAAAAATGGCTTAAAATGGTGAAATCTGGCTTGTTTCAAGCCAAAACTTTACAGAAACCGCTGAAACCAAATAACCTCCTTGGACCATTATTTTACCAGCCCGTGGAGGAATCTGCACTTGGCCTTCATGAAAAAGGGTAACACCGTGTCCCTTTTGCTCCCCTCCCTTATCTTTCTGGAAGTTACAGTTATGAAATCTGGCACACATGAAGTCCACATTGGTGGGACTCTGTGTTATTTTTTTCAAGGCTATGGATAACTCCTCTGATTTGGTTTTTTTTGGGGGGGGGGGGAGGATGAAACTAAAAATAGGAAAGGGGGCTAAAACCGGCTTGTTTTAAGCCAGACCTTTACAAAAAGTTCTGGATCTGATACCCTCCTCAGGACCATTAGAAAAAATTCCAAAAAGTCACCCAAAATCAGGAGGTTGACCCATAGCTTTGGGGGAAAAAATTACACAGAGTCCTGCCAATGTGTGCCAGATTTCATAACTATATGCCTATCCATTCCAGAAATATACAAGAATAGGGGTGAGGAGCATGCTGTTACACCTTTTCATGAAGGCAAAGGGCAGATTCCGCCACATGCTGGCAGAATGATGGTCCAAGGAGGTTCTTCAGTTTCAGTGGTTTCTGTAAAGTTCTGGCTTGAAACAAGCCAGATTTCACCATTTTTAGCCATTTTTACAAAGATTTCAAAAAATCACCAAAAAATCAGGGGATTGACCAATTCTATTCAAATCTAATACAGGGGCCCCTGACCCCCTTCCCCCAAGTAAGTTTCAAGCAAGTTTCAAGGCTCTAGGTCTAAGTGGTGATTTTTAAATTTTTCCCATTGACTACTATGGGGGGAAATCTGAATTTAGTTTGGAATTCGGATACGAATTCAGAATCTGATCTGATATTCAATACCTCCAGAGCCCGTAGAATCCAAACCCAATATTTTCAAATTTGAATCGGGTCGAATCCGAATTTTCTGAACGTGCACAGCCTTAATAAATATGTTTAGGCCTGCAGCTTCAGCCCCTGCACTACACTAGCTCTCTGAATTTTCCACTGTGACACTCTGCGAAGATTCACAGCAGAAAAGGTGGCTGCCATTTCAATAGCTCCAGATAATTCAAAGAAGTGAGCCAAGCCACAACTGCAGGAGAAAACATTGACCATTCACTCCCCTCTGGGAGTTTCTCATACGGAATATTCCCAAATTATGGCAATCCATGGGCTCTTCCAGAGGGCGATTTATTCCAACTTCAGTGCAAATTCTGATGGGAGACGACGCAGTGAGCCCCACAACCTATGTTCACTATGTCACTAAATTCTTAGTGCCATCTGGTGGCCAATCTATGAAAAAGTGGTTCTTTTTCAACACTACTTTTATTGTAGCTTGAAAAAGACCTGGCTTTCTCAAGGATTGTCAACAGATAGTGTGAAGAACCTATGTGACATACCTGAATGTTTTGTGAAGGACTCATTACATCTCCCAGCAGAATTTGTGTTGAAGCTGGAATAAACCCCGGTCTAGAAGAGCCCTAGAGTCCTCTTTTAATGAGACCTCTCATTCTCATTCTCATTCTCCCTCCCTTCACGTTAGATTTTAGAGCACTTATCCACCTAACTCATGCTGCCTGGCTTCATTCTGGGTCCAATTGAAAGTCCTAAGCGGCTTAGGGCCAGGATGTCTAAAACAAGGGTTCCCAACCTTGGGTCCCCAGAAATTACCAGACTACAACTCCCATCATTCCCTGCCACAATGGCCTGGTCTAAAGGACAATCTCCTCTCGTCTGCCTGTCCCTTGAGAACCACGGAGGCCTCTCCATTGCATCCTGACCGTATTTGGGATATGGTTGGCCAAGATGCATTAAGTGGCCTTTTCTGATACTGCATTGAGGTTCCTAGGAAGGTTTATCTCTTCCCCAATCCCCAGTTTTTCACCCACATGGGAAGCCTTTCCTCTTCTGGTAAGTATTTCACCTGTCAGCCTGATATTTTTAAAATGTCAGCTCTCTGGTTTTGATTTCTGTTTATCTGTAGTCTCCTTCTAAATGGTTTTTTAACTGTTGGGTTGATGTTTTTTTTTAATGGATGTTGTAAGCTGCTTTGAGCACTGTTTTTCAGACAGAAAGACAGGGTGTGTAGCATTTAAATTAAATAAACTTAATACAAATGGACTTACTTGGGATTTCCATGCTTCTGGCATTGGAGTTCAGCTGCCAGATGGTTTTTGTCTTGCTAACCTGCAGGAAAAAGCATTGGGCCCTTGAGTGGAGCAGTGGAGAAATGCTTGACTAACAAGCAGAAGGTCGCTGGTTTGAATCCCCGCTGGGACTATATTGGGCAGCAGCAATATATAGGAAGATGCTGAAAGGCATCATCTCACACTGCGTGGGAGGAGGCAATGATAAACCCCTCCTGCATTCTACCAGAGACAACCACAGGGCTCTGTGGGCGCCAGGAGTCGACACTGACTCGACGGCACACTTTACCATATACCTTGCCCAAGAAGAAGTGGCAGCATACACTTGGCAGCCCCTCCAATGCAAGCTGATCTTGCAGTGGACTCCCTCAATTTGTAACAACCACTAGAGAAGGAGTAACAAGCCTGCTGCAGTGCTTATTTCCAGCCTTGGTGCCAAGATCTTTTAACTGGAAATGCCGGGGAGAGACCCTGAGACCCTGGGACCTTCTGCATGCAAAACAGACACGCTACCAGCGGAGCTGCCAGTGAAACACAGCTGCTGTCTCTCAGTTTCAGTGGCTCCCTTGTTCCCCTTGCATCTTGCTTTCTCCCCTTGCTCTGTGTTTTGTTTGCCTTTTCTCTCTCCCCCTTCTACATGATTGTTTTCCTTTGCTATTTAGTTTGAAGCAGGGACCTGTCTTTTGCACATGTTGCTCTATAAAGCATCATGTGCACAGATGGTGTTACATAGATCAGTGGTTCTCAAACTTCTTTCTTTGAAACCCAGTTGAAGCGTATTGTTCAGTACCCCCACAACCCAAAATAACAGTTTATTCTCATAAGGATTTTTGTAAAATCCTAGTACGGGAAATTATGCTACTTGAATATTTAACTAATGCATTTAAGAGATCAAGAAAATTTTTAATTAGCAAGGATCTCAGAGCTTAGTGTCCCATGACCTAGTACTGGGTTGTAACCTGTACTTTGAAAACTGCTGATAGAGTGATGATAATATCTTTGAGTCTTTGAAAATTTGAAACTGAGTCATTTCCCCACTATCCAGTCTTGCCCAACCATTCTTTTCTGAACTTTATGGGTATCCCCCGAAAGTCTTCTTTCTAAGCTAAGCAGCTCCAGTGTTTAAAGCTATTCTTCAAAAGTAAGTCCCAGGGAGTTATTGGAGACCTTGCTCAACTTCCTAGTGTAAGCTTATTCTCTATACACTTATCAAGCAGGGTCCATGTGCAATTTTCACACTTCCACCTGCTGGCCAGCTCCTGCATTCACAGAAAAAACCCACCCTTCTTCATTACTACTTTGGTGGTGTCTAGGGAAAAGAGTGGTTTCTTCTCAGAATGTAAGAGCTGGCCAGCAAGTGGGTACTGTGAAAATCACGCAAGGACCCTGCTTGGTATGTGTACAGGCTTTCATGCTAAACGGTAGCACAAAAGCCTGAAGCAGCACATGTACAGTGAGTGAGATCTCACTTGGCACTTGTGCAAAAGCTTTGAACATCCTGCAGTTTACTGCTGTCTGGAAAACTCCCCCTTTGGGCACCATCTCAAGTTCTGTTCACCTCCTTGGCAGCTGGTTCTGCTGACACACCCTGCCCAGGCCCCCTTCTATGCAGGAGGTTCCCCACGGCAGACAGGATGTGACGCCAGGCCTTGACCACCTTCTGCTCCCTGGGCATGTCATGGGGGCAGCCATGTGGGACAGAGCCTGGAGCTGCCATGCTGAAGCTGTACATGTGGGGGGCATGGCAGTGCTCGGTGGTCCTCCTGCCTTTCAGAATGGACACTTTTGCTATTGGCCTCGCTGATCTCAACCTGTACCTGCAAAGAACAGAATAGGGAAGTGTTAATTAAATTTGATTAATGTTGAGGTCAACCCCTTGTTCCCCCATGATTCTGGCTGCCCAGTGAAATCTTTGAAGGGGGTGCTGATCTGTATCCTGTTCCCATTGCTATTTGCCATTAGATTGGTGGGAGAGACCCTTCTTCACAGTGGCGTCTAGGTGCTGGAACCCCATCTTTGGAAAGGACATCTGGCCCATTCCCTTCCTCCCTTCTGAGACTGTAAATAACTTCCTGTTGGGCTTCTTCCAATGCACATTCTTAGCACATTTCTTGCCAACTAGATTGTCTTGTCCAGTCAAAATTGCTCTACCCATCACCAGCTGCTCTTCCACTCATGGGGGGAAAAGATACAAGGTGCAATACGTTTTACTTCTCAGGGAGAAAAGCATCACCTTTGAGCAAGAAAGGTGTAAACAATCTCCTCCTTCCTCCTGGTCTTTTATACTCAATTTCAAATCACCTGCAGCTGGCATATATGATAAAAGAATCATAAAAGAATCAACCCTTGGGGTGGGGAAGTGGGGAATGGGATGCATTTAATGATTATTTTTATTTATCTATTATATATTTTGAAGAGTTTGTTTGGACAAAATGAAACCATACTTCCTGGCTACATGGTCAACAACAGGCCTCGCCTGCTATTTAAAATATTTATATCCAGCACTTCCAACACAATGCTTCTCAGGGCAGCTCACAACAACAAATCACGACAAAACCACATAAAAATAAGCAGGCAGAAAAACAATATAAAAACAGGGCCAGAAACTGGTGTCCCAATTAAAACCAAGTTTAAAACCCAAATATCAGACTAGTACAGAGAGCCAGTCTGAAAGGTCTCTCTGAAGAGGAGGTTCTTTAAAATATCCCAAGAGAGGGAGCCTGCTGAAGTGCCTGTGGGAGGGCATCCCAAAGCCAAGGGGCCACAATGGGAAAGGCCCTGTCGTACAAGGAACAAGTGGTGCTGCCCTCAGAGGAGGCTTTCTCCCTTCTCTGCTCACCGTAAGCCATGCTTCTTTTAAGATGGCAGCTGCTGAGATATTCACCCTCACGAAACAAAGAGGGTCTGTTCCCCCCCTTCTTTAGCAGTAGTGGCTCGTCCTAATGAATGGGGGGGGGCAAAGGAGGCACAGCTGCCTGTGGCTACTGGCAGCCTCTCTTCCCCATCCCATCCTGCCCAGCAGAGGCGCTTTCCCCCCCAGACTTTGGGGCCAAAGTCCAGGGCCTCCACACCCCCTGGGGCCCCCGAAACCCTCTGTTCTGGGTGGGTTGGTTTGTGCCCTATGTGTTAAAAAAATGATGCTTCTCTTGCATGGGGTGGGGGGTCCTCCAAGGGCCTTTAGGTCCAGGCTCCAAAATTACCGAGGCCCCCCTCTGCTGCCCAGAGGTGCAGTGCAGGCATTCTCCATGACAGCCCTGCCCACCTCCATGGCCACGCACCCCTCTTAGAGAGAGGCGATACTTGGGTGGGGAGCATTTTCTGTCACAACCTCAGCCAAGGAGAGCTTCCTAATCCTACGGAGCTTGAATCTTATAGCAGTCTGGATTGTTTGTCGGCCAGAAAGGCTGGAGGGTACTCCTTGTAACAGAAGACAGGAAGAATGGCAATAAAATCCACTGGAAACATTCATCGGTGTAACAAACTGACAGAACAGCAAGCGCAGAAATATTATATCCATTCAGAAAGGGAGGGACTGTGTGTCCCTGCTGAGACCCTGGAGGGGAAAGTACCAGGACTGCGCCCCTGCAGCACCACGCCACTGGCCCCACTGCAGAGCCAAGCTGCCTGCAGGCTGCCTGTCTGTCAGGTAGAGCTGTGCTGGCTGGCACTGTGCTACCTGATGAATGACCAGCCTGCAGGCAGCGTGGCTCTTGTTAATGCTGGGGCAGGGCAGGATGGGGGAGAGAGGCTGCCCGTAACCAAAGGCAGCTGGGCCTCGCCTGGAGCCCCACACTGCCTCAGTGGGACGAGCAGCTACTGCTCCTTAGAGTCCCAGCGGACTCCGGTGCCCATGTGCACGTTTTAAACCCTTGAACTAGAATGGATTCTACTCATACAATTTATTCACTGAGTTTTTTTCTAAAAGCAAAACGGAGTGACAGGTGAAGTGTGATGAGAATGTCCGCAGGAGGCTTGCTCAGCAACGGCTCCGTGACACGCACTGTGATCCTGGCTGGTTGCCGGCAGCTGAAGACCAGTTCCAGGCCCAGCGCTGCTGCTGCTGCTGCTGCTGCCGCCTGCAGGGCCTCCTCCCACCATGCGCGGCGTGAGCCTGTGGGAAGAGACAGCGGAGGGTAGAGACGGGAAGTGATGGGCAGGGAGCGCCAACAGGGCGCCTTCCGGTGGGTGGGTGGAGAAATGTGCCCTCCGAGTCCTCCTCACTGATTTCCTGATGCCTGAGGTCACTGCAAGGGACGTTTGTTACCAAGGGACGGGGAGAAGTTGGGTGGAGCGTCGGAGGAAAGCCCGAGTCGCAAAACTCACAGAGTGAATCTTGGAGTCACACCATGTCGCTTTTTTAAAACCCGGTGGATGTACCAGATAATATTTGCTTCCACTCATCGTTCCCCTGATTTCAGAGGTGAGTTTCTCATGCTCTGTTGGCAGAGTTTTGCATAAAACGGGGGAAGGGGGTAGCTGGAAGTGGTGTGGGGGAGAAACAGAGCTGGGCCTGGGGGCCCAAGGGAGACCGGGCCGGCTTCAAAGAATGGTTGCTTCAAGTGTGTGTCCTCAGCCCCGCTGGATGGTGCTGGACTACAACTCCCATCACCCCCAGCCACAAAGGCCTCTGGTCATTTCGACTGGGGATGATGGGAGTTGTATTCCAGCACTATCTAGGGACCTGAGGTTGAGCCCTGCCCTAGCCTAAGCAGCTGCTCTGCCGGCTTCTTGCCTCCCCCTGCCAGGAGGCTGCTGGTTGGTGCCCACTGACTGCATGCCGGTCTGATCCTGCCAGCCCCCCTGATGCAGGGATGGCTATGTTTCCCTATGCAGAGAGAGGGTGGGTGTTGTGGGCTCTGTGGAGACTGGGAGGACAGAATAAGGCTAGTGCCACCAGCATGCCTTGCAGGCAGGGGAAGCCCACGGTGTGGCGGTGCCGGAGGCAAAGAGGTGCTAAATGCTTACGTGCCCCACACTCCTGGTGGGGGCCGGCCCCATTTCAAAACCAACCCTGGCAAGCTTGGGAAGTGGTGTGGTCGGGGGCGAGGAGGAGGGAAGGTGGCCAGCAGCACCCTCCTCTTCTTGCCTTCTCGGCGAGAAGGGATGTGCACGAACCGGTCCGCAGGCCATGTTAGAGGCCTGCGAACCGGTTCACAAGTGGCCCGATCCGGCAGTTCAACGCTGGGGTTGTGTGGCTCTTTAAGGGTGGGGAGGTTGTACTTACCCCTCCCGCCGCTTTCCCCCCTCCGGTGCTCCATTTCTTAGTGCAAATTTTGGGGCAGCAGCGTTCCTCCCTGCCGCCCCTGCCCCCTTGTTGACTGGTAAAAGCGGAAGTAACTTCTGTGTGATGTGTGACGTGTGCAGGGTGCGTCAGCGGCGGGTGCATGCGCAGAAGTTACTTCCGCTTTTAGCAGTCAACAAGGGGGCAGGGGTGGAATGGAGGAACGCTGCCGCCCCGAAATTTGCACCGAGAAATGGAGCGCCGGAGGGGGGAAAGCGGCGGGAGGGGTAAGTACAACCCCCTCACCTGTAAAGAGCCACCCACCCCCCAGTACACATCTCATGCCCGAGAAGTTCTCGCAAGCTTTGTGTGGAGTGTGAGGAGACAGGAGAGGAGGCTCTCCTTACAAAACTGGCCAGGGTCTGGCTGGTCCTGAAGAGCTGCTCTGCTGGTGCCCCAGTAATCTGCCCCCTGGGGTGACTCTCTCCCCTCCCCTCATGAAAGGCCACGGTACCGACTTGGGGACCTCGCCTCAAACTACAGAGAGCATTCCAGAGGCATCAGGCTTGGGCAGTGATGGATAACACCATCTCAGGGTCTCACGATCTACAGAGAAAATGTTAGAGCACCTGTCGGACCATTCCGGCCAGGGGGGAAACTGTGGGGCTCGGGGTGATACGTGGTGGAACTTGGAGTTCCTCCGACAGACACATGAGGAATTCACCCTCTGCCAGCCCAGAACATGTGGCCTTTGCAGCTGCACCACGTTCCCCCTTGCTTCCCATATGCCCCATAGGGTCCGTATGTCTCTGGCTGCTACCTGACACTTGTGTTGGAGATGGAGTTCCAGGGCATCGCCCTTTTGCACCAACTGTCCTAATGACCACGAGGGGCATTGGGAGGAGAGACAGTGAGTCGGGGTCTCCCTATCTGTCCCTGCTCTATGACCCCTGAACTGACTCTGCAGCACTTCCTGGGCTGAGTCACAATCCTTCCTTTCCTCCTAGAGAGCAGATGGGAACGTCTCTCTCTCTCTCTCTCCCTCCTTACCTATCCACTATGTAGTCCTTTAGATCAGATATAGGTCTTTCCTATCTAAGTGTATTTAACCAATAAATATTTAGTGTTTAGTCATACAAGGATCTCCATGTGTTTTTTCTAAATAGTTGCAATAACCAAACCATCCTCTGCTACCTACTCTGTCACTGGAGTGTGTTTGCTCATTCCTTAGTGCTCTGCTGTTTTACCTATTGAGGGCAAAAATCGACAATCTCTAACACCCCTCAGGGTCCGCATGTCTCTGGCTGCTACCTGACACTTGCACCTGTGCCGAGGTGCAAAGATGTAGCCAATCTGGGTGCAGAGAAGGATGAGCAGAGGCACCAGATAAAACGCGGTGGGGATCGTCACCAGCACTCTGGGAGGGAGAGAGTTAAGGGGAGCAATGGAGGAAAGAGAGCCAGACGGCACCCAGGAGATCCCAGGTAGCGAGCCCTCTGAAGACATGAATTGTTCAAGTGGAGAGGTACTGGAAGCCTAAGTGTGGACTGCGCTGTGTCTGTGGGTGCCTGCTCACTCCGCCAGTTCAGGGATTTGGGGATACAAGGAAGGTAAATTGGGGGCTGTAGCAAGCATAACATGCTGTTACAGCAGCTGGCTGGCGACTTCTTTGTTACTCTGATAGCTGAGTGAGCATGGCTGGCTGATAGGAGCAAAGATAAGAGCTGATTTCCTGACAGATGTGGAATCTCTACGTGTGTTTAAATGTAAAAGCCATCTGGGCTGGTAGAAGGCATTTCTCATGTACACCAGCTGCAAGGAGGAGACAGGTGTGTGTGCTGTATTTACCTGAATCCAACCAGGACTAGGTTTTTCCAAGTTTTTTGATCCTAAAAACCGGGAGAGAGTTTGAGTAAATGCAGGTGCAACCTAGATCTAACCTCTGCTTTTTAAGGGGTTTGTTTTAAATGCAGAGCCATCTTCGATTTGGGTAAATACAGGTCTATGAAAACCAGCATGGCTCAGTTCGGAAGAGGCAGAAAGAGCGCAGGGGGCAGCTGGAACCCAGGTAGGCCACCCCTCTCTTAGAACAAGGTAATGCATGTGAAGTGCTTTGAATGCGTGTGCTAAGTGTCCGTCTTGTGGGAGTGTCTGAACTGCTCTTGGCCTCCTCCACTTATGCTTTCCAAGCATGCATGTCAAGGAAGCAGGTCTCGCAACAGCAACATCCGGCTCTGGGGTGCCTGCACCTTGCAAGAGCTTGCTTCCGCTTGCCCTGCAGGCCAGCGTGGCTGGGCTTGGCCTCCCTCTCTCAGTGTGGGCCCGGATGTTCTTCAGGAAGGAACGGTTGCCTGTATTAAGTGTATGCCAGAGGCATCCCAGCCTGGAACCTAACGGAGGGTGAGTAGTAGGGACCAGGGCTTTCTCCGGCTTTTGCGAAGTCCAGGATGGAGAAGAAGAAGAGTCTCTGTAGCTGTGCTGCAGTGTGGGGCCCCTATACACATGGGGCTCTGGGTGACCCCCCCCCCACGCACACACACACCAGTCCCTTCAGACAGCCCTAGTAGGCTCTGTGCCCTGAAGCCCATCTGGAGATAGAGGAGGCGGGAGAAGGGGGGAAAGGAGCATGCATGCTTTGCAATGGGGCACGTCTACCCGCCCGCAAGGAAGAGAGTTGCTACTGTATATTCTACGTCGGGGTTCCCAAGCTTACTGGACTACAACTCTCATCATCCCCAGCCACCAGCACCCAAGGTTGGGGGTCCCTGTTTTGGAGACGGGCAGTGAAGGATACGTGCAGATCTTCTCCACGCTGAAGTCCTGCTTGGAGTTGAGCGCTATGTAGGCGAGGCAGGAAACCAGCACCGCTAAGTCGTAACCGCTCAGGAAAACCACAAAGAGGAAGAAGAACCGGAGGTTGTGGCAGCCAATGCAGTTATTAAGCCACATGCAGTGATGGTCGAATTCCTGCAGGAGGTGCCAGAGAGTTAGAACTGGGTTCTCAGGATAAAGTCTGGGGCATTTCTTCACACACAGCAGGCTTGACCTCTGCTAAGCTTTACCGTGAGTTCCAAGCTGCCCCCCAAAATCAACGCAACAAGTGGATTTTTAATAAACCTTGGATATAAATTGGGCGACATTCTACGTGCAACGAAAAACCCAAATGATGTGTGAAGTGCTCCCTGATAGCTCGCAGGGACTTCGGGGTAAATCTGGCCGATATGTGAACATGCACCCTCCATTCCAGGGTTGTAGCTATAATTGAGCGGATGGGTTCAAAGAACCTGGGCCCCCAGCTCCTGAGGGCCCCGCAGCTCCACCCCTCCCTATTTTCTTCATGATCTCCCTCACTCCGAAGAAGGACCGCTGAGGAGAGGGGCGGACACAGGCCCCCCCTCCCCTAGCTACACCCCTGCTCCATTCTGAGAGGAAAGCCCTGTATAAAAAATGCCCCAGTGTTCTAATTTCAGGTCAAGATGGCACCCAGTACAATTTTGGAAGACTTCTGACTTGCTTGGGCCCAGACCTGATGAAGCACAGTTGGCTGTGTGCATGGACTTCACTGGGAAAGAATTGTGTTGTACGGGGTGCAAATTCTGCTGGAGTGAGATCACACACACACACACACACACACACACACACACACACACACACACACACAATTTGCTACATGGTGGCACACACTTATCAAGTGACAGCAAAGCATGTGTGAATGAGCTCTGAGGCAAAGCAGGTAGATTTGGAAAAGAATATTCTATGAGAATTCCCCCCAAATATTCGTCCCTAAAGCCTGAGAGAATCGCTAAGAGAAGAAAATCCCCTCCAGTGGATCTCTAAAAGAGGCTAAAGTTCTGATTCCTCTTGCTTTAAGGCCCAAGACTGATCTCTGGTCAGCTTAATTTGCACATGAAAGAAGGCGACTATTCCAGTGATTAACAACTTTACGTTTTAAAAGTGTGTGGGAAAGATATGCTGGCAGGTATTTTCTCAACATCGCCTTTTCAGTAGCAGCATTTTTAGAGATTTAAAAGAGTTTGCTTGAAACCCCAGGAAGGCTTTATTAAATACCAAGTATTGTGTAGCTTCATAAAGTGCAGTGGAATTGGAAACAAGGGAGCTTCAATCTCTAAGCAGGTTGAAGAATCTGTTTTAATAATTTGATTTTTGATTGACTTCAGCATGTGCAGGCTCCAGAATTTTAACAGCATCCCATCCATGTAGTGAGTGGTTAGCAGCATGAACACGACTAGTCCATGAAGACTAGTCATCAACACATACATCCTCCTTTATCTGCAAGCTCACATAGAAAGGGTGTGCATGAACCCAAAAGTGTGGTTTGGTTCGAATTCAAATTGAATTTGAGCCGAAACACGTGCTGCCAAACCGGTTTGGTCGAACTGATTGGCCGGCCGCTTTAACTGAACCGGTTTGGCAGTTCAAGCCGCTAATACTTGTAAAGGGGAATCCGGTGAGGATTCCCCTTGACAAATAAAGGGGCAAAGGTCCTGGGAATGCTAAATGGTGGGAGTGGCTAGAAAGGAAGTAAGAGTCTTATCTGTGCAGCCGGCACAGCTCCTGGCACTGCCACTACACACACACACACCCCGCCCCAAGTGCTTGCAATGACTTGTTTAGGAAGCTGCCTGCTCAGCCAGCGGCAGTGCAGTTCTGGCCGCCACGGATGTGCGGAGGCCATTGGTGTGGCCATGCAAATTGTGTCCACGGATGTGCGGAGGCCACGCAAATGGCCTCCATGCATCTGCAGTGGCCAGAGCAGCGCCACGGCCTAAACAAGGCATCCTGGGCGGGGTGGGGGTGTGGCAGCAGCCCTAAGAACCTCCCCACCTCTCTCTCACTGCTCCTGCCCGGCCACCCGTTTGCTGCCGAACCAGTTCACCCGAACCGGGCTTGCTTTGGTTCGATTGCAATCGAGCCGCCAAACCAGCCCGGTTGGAGGAGAACTGGTTGGCAATGAACAGTTTGTGCACACCCCGACATGTCCATCCGTGGAATTGAGGGATTGGACTTGGCCCATCACTGCAGCTACCCTCTGACTCAGCTACAGGGGTGTAGCTATAATAGGGCAAGGGGAGACAGTTGTCTGGGGGCCCACTGCCCTGGGAGGCCCCCCCAGTGGCAAGTCACATGACTGACTCCACCAGCTGCGCACCCGCCCGGACTTCCTTCAGTTGTATATACCCTCCCAAACTGATGTGAGTGTTCAGACCTGGAGATGCCTCATTTCCGATTTCTTGACTTCATGAGCTGAGCTTCAGTGAGGGGGGCGGGCATGTGTTTTCTTTAAATAGCTGCAATATCCAAACCATCCTCTGCTACCTACTCTGTCACTGGAGTGTGTGTGCTCATTCCTTAGTGCTCTGCTGTTTTACCTATTGTAGGTAAAAATCAACAACCTCTAACAGGTATGTCCTTGTTGCCATGCCTGTCCATGTTGTCATACATTACCTCCACGCAGGTGTTGCACCAGGAGCAGTGGAAGGTGCGTGGCAAGCAGTACAGCTGGCACGTATTGCACCAGTGCGGATGGAGATGTTTCATGGTGACTTCTTGGTTCATCATCTCTTCTTCGATGCCTGGTGGGGAAAGGGAGCACGTGAACCCAGGAACATAAGGAGCTGCCATATCCTGAGTCAGGCCATTGGTCCCTCTAGCTCAGGATTGTCTACACTGACTGGCAGTGGCTCTCCAAGGTTTCAGGCAGGAGTCTCTCCCAGCCCTACCTGGAGATGCTGCCAGGGATTGAACTTGGGACCTAGATGCGCTTCCATAAGGGGAATATCATGCAGCACTCACATGTAGTCACTCATCCAAATACAAACCAAGGCAGACCCTGCTTAGCAAAGGGAGCCATTCATGCTCGCTGCCTCAAGACCAGCTCCCCTTTCCTCATAGAGAGAGTGTGTGGGATACTTCTTGCATTAAAGCAGGGGTCCTCAACCGTGGGCTTGTTGGATTACAACTCCCATCATCCCAAAGGCCATTGTGCTTGGGGATGATGGAAGCTGTAGTCCAACAACATCTGGGGGCCCACGGTTGAGAACCCTTGCATTACAGCAGGCCAGCTGTATTATCTTACATTGTGTGGCCATATGGAGCCTTTGTTCCGTACGCCTAGCATGGCGTTGGATTGCACGACATATTGAACACTTGCCTCACATTATGGCCAGCCAGCAGCATGGGGCCCACCAAGAGTTGTCAGCAGGGGCGGCCCAAGGTATTGGGGCACTGAAGGCGAGGCGTCCCACGCAGGGCAGGCAGGCAGTCCTTTCAAAAGCCACCCTTGCAAGCTTTGAAAGTGGCTTGGAGGGAAGGCGGCCACTGCACCCTCCCCTCCTCTCCTTGTGTGTCTTGCTGCCTTGGCCAAGAATCGGAAGGGACCCCAACAGCTGCTCCAGTGGTAGTGGGGAGGGGGCACACCTTGCCGCCCCAGCCCAGTCATCCTCCGCCTGCGGTTGCTGCCTCTGTTGGGGTTGCAGTGCCTCGACCTTTTGCACCACCTGTCCTAATGACCACGAGGGGCATTGGGAGTAGAGGCAGTGAGTCAGGGTCTCCTCCCTAGCTGTTCTGCCGGTCTCTCCTCTATGACCCCTGATAGGACTCTACAGGTATTTCCTGTGCTGAGTCAGAATCCCTTCCTTTCCTCTTAGAGAGCAGATGGAAACCTCCCTCCCTCCCTCCCTCCCTCCCTATTCGTTGAGGCTATTCACACGATGGGAGAAAAGCAGAGGCTAGCCCCATTCTCTCCCATCGTGAGAACCACCGGGCTCGGCTGCAAGCCTGGTAGAGCCCAGTGCTTCTTCAGCAGGTAACCCACTAAACTACCCCTGCCCTAAAACCAGGTTTGCAGAGCGAGTGCTCCGCAAACCCAGTTTTGTGAATTGTGTGTTGCTGTGGCGACTCACGAGTAGACCCCTGACCGGGAGGCTTAAAAGCAGCCTCCTGGCTCGGGGGTCTCTCCAGCATGCCCTGCGCGCTCATTCAGGGCATGCTGGAGCTTCCGGGGGCCGTGCGGCCCCTGATCCTCCCAGCTCCCACCGGCTCCATAACGGAACCGGCAGTCATGTGGGGGGCCACTTTGGCCACCTGGAGTAGACTGCCTGCTTGTGTGCGGGGAGAGCGGGCTAAGCCTCCCCAGGCGGCTCCCACTGATCGTGGGAACCGCCTCCTTATGTAGTTCTATAGATTAGGGTTAGGTCTTTCCTATCCAAAGTGTACTTCACCAATAAATACCTAGTATTTCGTTCTACAAGAATCTCCATGTGTCTTCTCTAAATAGCAGCAACAACTAAGCTCTGCATTCTACTCTGTAACTGGAGTGGGTGGCTTCTTTAGTGCTCTGCTAATTATCCGGGGGATAAAAATTACAACCCCCCAACAGCCTCTCTGTGCCTCCTGAAAGGACCGCCCCTAGTTGCCAGGGCCAAGCCGTGGCTGAGGGTGGCCATACCTAAACCTGCTTCTAGCATCCACAGCCCAAGGGTTCGGGGGTTGCATTTGCTGGTTCAACGGGGAGGCAGCCCCCCACTTACCTTTGCGGAGAATCCCGGTGTCTGTAAAACTGGTGAGCAGGAAATAGATAATGGTTGGGATGAAGAAAAGGCCGCAGACTATGGGAAAGGCCCAGGAGACGTGGAGGGCGAGCCAGCTGCAGCTGGAACAGGAGGGAGAGGAGGCCAGAGGAGCCCAGCTTTGACTTCGGCTTTGCAAATATCTCCCTAAAGTGACTAATCTTTAAAAAATAAATAAATCCATAGCCTGCTGGATAGCCATCTGTTGGGGATGGTGTGGCAGTTTCCTGCGCTGTGCAGATGTTAGACTAGATGACCTCCAAGGTTCCTCCCCACTCTTAACTTTCTATGATTCTATTACTTACCTCCTGGCCAGCAGCCTGTAAGTTATATCCTCTGTTATTTTATGAATTATTATATGTTTGCGCTTTCGTATTTCTCTGATGGTCAACATGGTAATAAGATCACACTGAAAAGCAACCCCACTGAAGCTGTGCTCTTCGGATTTGCAAAGGCTTCCCTGCCTGGGAGTGGTAATCCACAAGCCTGGTTGGGCTTTCCAGGGTGGCTTCTGGACTGCATGCTCTACTATAGTAGTGGGAGGTGGTGTAAAATGCTTCGGCTTGGCAGGATCGTATTCAATATGTAAATAAAGGGTGGAAGCCGTTTGTTGCATTGTTCGTGGTCTCTGGTATTGCCACTCATAACAACATGTTTTCCCAGGCAGGGACCATTCATATTGATTTTAAGATGTGCTCTCCATTTTGGGCCAGTTGGGTCGCAGAAAAGGTGGGGAATGATGACATGATCTACCTACCTACCTACCTAGTGGCTTTGACCAAAACCACCAGCAGTCTTTTCTAGCTTGCGCAAACGTAACTATTCCTTGCCATGGCTGACCTTTAAAAAAAAAAAACCTCACCAGTGGAGGCTGAAAGAGGAAAGAAAAAACAGAAAGAAATATAAGCAAAATGGGTTTAACATTAACAGAGAAGGGAGAGGAAAGGAAATTGCACTGATGCACCATTGCAGCTTTGCACAAGAGCACCAGTGTTCCCTCTAACAGGAATCCCCAGATGTTGTTGACTACAACTCCCATAATCCCCAGCCAAAGGCCATTGCAGCTGGGGAATCTGGGAGTTGTAGTGAACAACATCTGGGAACCCCTGTTAGAGAGACACGGATTGTTTCAAAAGCTGAGAGGAGATTAAGATATTGAAAGGTCAAATTGCTGGATGAAGCCTCCACATTACACCACGGAAACAGTGGGACAGCCCTCCTAAAATGGTAAAATACAGCTATATTTTTTACAGGGCACATACAACGTTGTAGCACTAAAATGCAAAGATAAAACCTGAAAGAAGGCATCAGATATGTGAACGGCACTTTGCCGTCAGCGCAGGCACTGTGGTGTCACAACACAGGTAATATGGCAGCACACTTAGCAGATACATAGTGATATGTTCTCAGTTTTTAGCTTTTAAAGTAGCTTTTAATTTGAAACTTTTTAAAAAATGGTAATTTTAAATGTGGTTTTAGCTTGGTCTTTTAACTTAACTTAAATTTGGTTAACTTTATTCATCTTGGTCTACCTTTATCTTTTTTATCTTTATCTTTTTTATATTTATTTTACTTTTATCTTTATCTTTTTATGATGTTGTGAACCGCCCCAAGCAGTAGTATACTGAAGTGGCAGGGTATAAATACTTTAAATAAATAAATAAAATAAACGGTTGTAGTGTGTAATCTGGAAAGCGCAGATGAGATTAGTGTGTCATCTGGAAAGCGCAGATGATTCATATTCAGCATGACCCCAGAACAAAGAAAGTGCAAAATCTCTGCTTGGCCATAAAGTTCACTGGGTGTCCTTGGGTCAGTGACTATCTCCCATATAAGCCTACTTCACAGGGTTGTTTTGAGGGCAAACTGCAGGAGGGGCTCATCCTAACAAGCCGGGGGGGGGCTCCCAAGGAGCCTCAGCAGCCTCAGCAGCCTCTCAGCTTGCAGGCAGTGGGGCTGTCATTAACTCTGGGGTGGGTGGGGGGGGGAGAGAGAGAGGAGCTGCCAAGAAAGAGAGGCAGCTGGTGGGCCTCCTTGGGCGCCCCCCTGGCTCGGCGGGAGGGGGGGAGAGCCATGTGCACTGTCCTGAGCTCCTTGCAGGAAGAGCAGGATGGTAATGCAAAGGCGAGGAAAGGAAAGGCTCAGGTTCAAATTCCAGCACCCCGCCCTCTGTGGACTCAGCAGGTGTTGTCGGTGGGAACATGAGTCTGTTTCAGTGTAAAAAATCATCACCTGCTGCAGTTAAGAAGCACCGTTAGGCTGCCCTGTCGCTGCACTGGCGGCATCCTTGCTCTGTCGATAAGCCAGTCAATGTTCAAAAGTCAACCAAAAAACCCCCTGAGCCTGATTTTGGAAAGTTAGCAGGGAGAGGGCTATATAAATCTCTCTTGGTAAAGAGTCGGGATATGCACAAAACAAAATTTCGTTCCACCCTGAGCTTGGAACAGAATGCCAACACCCAGAATGTTCTGTCGGAACAACTGGTTGAGCTGGTTGTTCCAACGGAACAGGTTTGGAGCAATCAAAATATTCCCAACACCATTTTGGACTCCAAAATGGCGCTCTTCTGGCCTCTGAGCACGCACGGCAGTCATTTGTATGGTTGTGCTGACCACGCAAATGGCTGCCACGCATGCACAGAGGCCAGAAAATGGTGCTCAGATTCGAAACACTTGAAACATGCAGCCTACTCAAAACCCTAACCCTAAAGAGTTCCAAAACTCTGAGGCCACTATGGAAAAGGCCCTGCTAGTTTCCTTACAGGATGGAAGAAAGCAGGCCCTGCGTGTACTCGCTTTGGAAACATATTGTGATTTCTGAGGGGACACAGTTTTTGACTGGAAAATGGTGCAGAGGAAAGAATTTATTCTTCTGCATTCAAATGCCTTTCTTAATGAGATGTTTAGTTCAAGGTACCTAGTTTGGTCCCCAACCATTTGGATGATTAGTTCTGAACTCTGTTGTGAGTGTAGTTTAATCGGCAGAGCTCATTTAAATCAGCATGAAACCACTTAGTTGTAGGAAGCTGGAAATAGAACAGCCCAGATGTTAATTGCATCTGTTCCATTCAGAGCTGTAAGCTCAGTTTCTAGTATTTTAAGAAATCTCTGGACTGGAAAGAGGATTTTCATGGGTTATCTGGTTTTGACTGATCCTCGAGCACTTTTATTTAATTTTTAAATGTATTTATTTATTATTAATTTCTTACAATTCTGTCCATAAGAGGAAGATGATTTACAGCAAAATAATTAAAATATCAGAATACAGAAACAGACTGCAATCCTGTATGTAGGGGTTTCCACAAAACCGGTTTGCTCGGTTCAGTTCAAGTCCAAACGACCGGACTTGAACGGAACCGGGAAGTTTTGGTTTTGCACACCACAAACTGACTCCCCAGCTCGACTCGAATTTGAGCCAGTTCCGGAATTCTAAAGTCAAAATAATAATTAAAAAAACACTCACCGCCTGTGGGGGGTGTGCTGCCACAGCCGTGGGGGAGGGGTCTTCTGGCAATTCCCCCTCCCACTGCTGGCCTCCCCCCTGGTCTCAAATGTGCAAATGTGCCATGTGCAGCAGCCTCCTAAATGGCCACTGCCAGTTCAGAGAGGGCTGGAAATGGCCCAAATTGGGCCATTTTAGACCAGGGGGAGGCCAGTGGGGGAAGGGGACCTCTGGAGACAGCCCCCCCCCCCCACAGCCACAGCAGCACCCCTCCAGAGATGGTGAGTGTCTAAAAATAACCGCCTGACTTCAGAACCCCTGAGCTGGCTGGGGGTGTTCAGCTTGACCTCGAGCCAAACCGGAGCAGTTTGATGGCAGCTGGCTCGAGTTCGAGCTGGTTCGCACATCCCTACCTGTATGCTTACCTGGGCTTTTATTTTTGAGTCAACGCACATAGAATTGCACTACAAACCGCCAGCACAATTCCCACCAATGCTGCAAGTGCAAATGTTAAGGCTCTGAGCATCCTAGAGTTCGAAGAGAGCTTGGGGGTCTTCTAGTCCAACCCTCTCCTCGGAACAGGAACCTGCTACAGCACTCCTGACAGATCTCTGCCCTGATTATTTGTGAACCTCCAGCTAGGGAGGCTCACTGCTGTACAAGACAGACTGCCCCGCTGCTGAACAACTCTTACAATGAGGAAATCCCTCCTCATGTCCAGCTGAAATCGGCTTCCTTGTAGCTTCAGCCCATTCGTGTTAGTTCTGCCCTCCAGAGCAATAGGGGGACAATGTCTGCTCTCTTGGCGGGTTTGAAAAAGATGAGAAAACCCAGATGAGAAGACCCAGCACTGGGCCCTGTAGGTCTTTTGCGTTTTGGTTTGCCACCAGCTCTAATCCTTGTAGACAGGGCTGTGGGGTCACATTAGAAACGAAAAGGAAGGAAGTTGCCGCATGTCTGTTGTTTTGCAACAGCATGTCTGATCCCTTTTTGCAACACCTGTGAAAAAATCACAGCAACTGCCGAAACAATGTCAGACCTGATGAAGTCTCCCCAGCAGGTGAGAAGGAGGAGCAAGCCCCAGCTGGGACCCCCCCCCCCCGCACTGAAGAGGATGTCCCAGGAACCCTCACCCAGAACAGCTGGAACTGGGCTCTCCCACTGAAACCCCTTTGGAAAACCTGGGAACAGTGTGGGATCCAGTGCGGTCTCCCAGCTGGCCCCGATTCGCCCCCAGAAGAGCCTCCAACACCATCCCCCAAACCCCAGGAGCAGAGGTGACATGGCGCCAAAGTCAAGTTTCATCAGTGGAAGCACCCACCTGGCGGCCTGGGGCCTCACTCCCAATGGGCCTACTTGGGAGGAAGGGCGGCGCTTGCCTTGGATCCACACCCATCCGCTCCAGGAGGAGGCTGGACTCCAGTTCCTGTATAAACCCAGCATTTGCTGGGGCCACAGCTTTACTTTGGGAGCTGCTCCTCACGCCAGCTCCCAGTTTCTTGATCCACCCTGAGTTCAAATCCAGCCTCTTGCCTGGTCTCCCCCCCCCCGCACCCCCATTTTTGACTCCACCCGCCTTTCTGACCTGGCCCTGGCCTCAGGTCCCAACTGGGCAGCACCACCGAACTTGGGTATCACCAGACATCCTTGAGCCTAGCTAAGGATGCTGGCAATTCTTTGCATGAAATGCTTTTGTTCATTTTATTGAATGCTCCGGACCCGGCTGTCCGTGCAGACCGGCCGTGAGACGGTAGGACTTGATTTAAAATGGCCACCCAGCAGCCGACTCCAACTGACCCAGCTTGGCTCCAAGGCCAGGGAAAGAGGCCGAGTCACTCTCCATACTTACGGGAAGGTGAAAAATAGGCTGCTGAGGCACATGAGGGTGCTAAAGTGGAAAGAGGCAAAGAGGCTGGAAGAGAGGGAGGAGCATCCTCGGCGGGTGGGCCCCATTGCTCCGGGGGACCCAGCAAAAGCCGTTGGGCAGCAACTGCTAGGCCTGGCCTGGATGGAACCAGACGCAGCTGGTCGCCGTGGTGATGCTATGACATGGGCAGCAGGCGTGGTGCAGCCAAGCGGGCTGGAGGGGGGGGATGTCACCATGGCGGCCGTGGGAGAAAGTGGACGCGCATGGGTCAGAGGCGCAAAGGATGCTGGGAATTCTCAGGCGTGTCCCTTGACTGGATGCAGCCGCTCCTCTTTAGCTGTACTCGCCGGAGCAAAAGAACAGGCTTATTTGGGATAAATGAATCGCTGTAAAGCACTCTGTATACGGCGAGTTACTCTTTTTGGAAGCACAGGAAGACATTCCCATGTGGGGCTGACTTCGGTGAGCCGGCTTCAGCCTCCCGTGGCACCAACTCGCTCCAGTAGGGATGGTCAGCTGTTCTCCAAATGATCGGCTTGGCCCAGTCTTAGGTCAAGGGAGCCGTTGAGTTGGTGTCGACTCCTGGTGCCCACAGAGCCCTGTGGTTGTCTTTGGCAGAATACAGGAGAGGTTGACCGTGGCCATCTCCTGCGCAGTATGAGATGATGCCTTTCAGCACCTTCCTCCATCGCTGCTGCCCAACAGAGGTGTTTCCCATCGTCTGGGAAACACACCAGTGGGGATTCGAACCGGCAACCTTCTGCTTCTTAGTCAAGTCATTTCCCCGCTGCACCAGTCTTAAACTTAAAAAAATATATATATAGCAATGTACAATATTCAGAGAGAAGACATGAAAGATACTTTAAAGTCCTACATGTTACACATATACAAAAATATACACGCTACATGTGTATTATTTAGGCCAGGGTTCCCAGCCTTCGGTCCCCAGATGTTCTTGGAGTCCATCTTCCATCACCTCCACCCCACTGGGCAAAGGCCAGAAACAGCTTATCATTTCTGAATCCATTATTTTTAACAGAAGGGGCATTTACTGACTTTCCCTCACCCTTATTATTTAATCTCTCCCCCTTGTATTTACTTACATGTTTATTCTTCCCCCAAGGAGCTCAGGGCAGTGGATGTGTCTTCTTTCCCCCTTTTTATTTGCACAACAACCTTGCGATATAGGAAGCCGAGAGACTGGCCTAAGATCACCAAGTGATCCCTGTTCCCCTGGGCCCCTGTTCAAGGCCAACATCTCCAACTCTCACCAGCAGGGGGCACCGTTATAAAAAAAATTCCCACGGCCTGCAATGTGGAAGGTGTGTGTGTCTGTCCATGTGGGTCTTGTTTTTTGGGGGTGGGTTTTTTTGCATTTTCTGGTTGGGTCTACAGTTTCAGACATGAACAGTCATAATTGCAGGAAAGGTGAGCATCCTGATGGAATGTTTAAAAGGAGGAGAGGGAGAGAAAAGACTAGGAACTGGAAACCACGGACAGTTATAGGAAGCAGTTCATCCATGGAGACTGCAAAATGTGGCCTGAAGAAAAGTTCTGTTAAACCTGGATGCTTGCACCCTCCTAATTTAATTTGGTTTGGGGGAAAAAATATTAATTTCATTTATTTTGCGTTTCCTATCTTTTGGGGACCCACACAGCACCTATTGGCTAAAAGTATAGTCTAGCACTGACATCATCGCTACAGAAATGGGAAAATACATAACTCACTTCAGGTCCCCCACCCCTGTGATGTCTGAATTATTGGAAGAACCATGGTTCCCGGACCCAACTACAATTCTGATTCTTCTCCCAAACGTGGGAATGAACCCTCTGCCAACAGAGGGTCCATTTCCTCCAGTGTGTTGTCTGGTTTGTGCAGCTTGCACCCACCAGTGTTAAGGGGAGTAAGCTCTTCCCCCTCTCAAGCACAATTGGCTGCTGTGGCTGTCGTCCTTGCATTGAAGGAAAGAAGCTTGTGCATCCAGTTACTCTCCCTTTGCAGTGCCCCCAAAGGACGATCGTCAGGGAGCACACTGGGAAATGGAGGTAAATGCCATTGGGCCTGTGGTTTGTTGTTATGTCCGAATGTGGCCGGAGCCTTCTCCTTTGCCCTGAACCATGGGGCTTGGTTTGTACAGCACCTTGCTTCTTGGGTATACTACTGTGACCTCTATACCTCTAGTTTTAGGCAGGCACACGTGCTAAGCTCACACTTCTGTGGGGTTGGATCTGAGCAGGAGCAGGGATTGCATCTTGGACAAAAATGACCCAGGAGGGGTCATTGCTTAGTGACAGAGTGTGTGCTGAAGAATGTCGAACCCCAATGTCTCCAGTTAAGCAACCGTGCTGAGGCAGACCAAATGCTAGGTATTTATTTATATCTATGTAAACCGTGTTGGGAACTTTTGTTGAAAAGCGTATATCAATATTCATTGGCATTCGTATTCATATGCTTGGGAGAGCTAGCTGGAATCGATGATCCTAGGCAAGATGGGCAGATCGGTCCAATTCGGCAGAAGGCAGCTGGCCTAGCTCCGTGGGTCTTCTCGTGTCGTCATTTGCTCTGAGGTTCTTGGCAGGCTGCCCACCTTCGATCGTAAAGTGCAGCCCTTGAGGCTTCTCAGGTCATTGACCAGGAAGACGCAGCGCTTGCCTTGTGGGCGTCATGGCCTCTCTGTCACTGAACCCTCTGTCGCTGAACCGGGCTTACACATCGTGGAAAGGATGGAGGAAGAGACGCCTGGTTCATGGAGCCAGAGGGAAAGCGCCTGGACTCGAGGCCATCCCACCCGTACCCAGCTGTAGGACTCTGACCCTGCTTTGCAAACACAGGCACAGAAGAGACGTTGCTGCTTTCTGTGGCCAGAAGTGAGCTGGGTCGAGAGAGCCTCTGGAAGAAGGAGCTTTCCAGGAACTGGGAAGCATGGAGGCTTTGGAAGATCTGGTGCAAGACCCCAGGTAAGCAGTGCACCTGTTTGGTACAGGGAGGCCTCTCGCTGAGTAGTTCTGGGCTCCCCACCACCACCACACCTGAGCTTTTCTGTCTGTTCTGCCTTAATTTGGGGTTAGGGGAGAGAGACCTCACAGGGGCCTAATTTGAGAAACGGCTCTCAAAGGGCCCAGCCTCAGCACCTCTTCATGCACTGAGGTTTACAGGACATGTGAAGGAATTGACAGGGTTGGGTTGGGTTTTGGGACAGGAAAACATCTTATTTATTAATGTTTTGTTTTTCTGTGTAAACCACTTTGAGAAATTTCGTTGAAAAGCGGTATATAAATATTATTGTAGTAGGCAGCTGCCAGCCAGCTCAAGGATTTGTAGTTGATTCATATTACTTTTAACCAACAAATTTATGAACACTTCCATTAAATGCCACAGACGTAGGGACATTGGAAGCTGCCGTATACGGAGTCAGACCCTTGGTCCATCTAGCTCAGGATTTTCTACATAGACTGGCAGCAGTTTTTCCACGGTTGCAGGCAGGAATCTCTCTCAGCCAACGTACTGTATGCTTTGGTAGTTTGTTGGTTCAATAAAAAAATCTTGTCCTATAACAATAAATAAATAAATAAATCTTGTCCTATCTTGGAGATGCTGCCAGGGAGGGGACTTGGATCCTTCTGCTCTTTTCAGAGCGGCTCCGTCATCCCCTGAGGGGAAGATCTTCCAGTGCTCACACATCAAGTCTCCCATTCATATGCCACTAGGGTATACAAGTCATTCTTGCTACCACAAGACCAGCTCTGCTCTCCGGTCTGTTCCTAAAGCAAGCCTCCATCAGAATCCTATGGGAGGAGACTGTCCTCTGAATATCCTGAACTCAAACCATTTTGGATGATGTTATGTGCAAAAAGGAGAGTGTGTTTTTATGCATGAGAGTGGATAGCTGCAAGGAAAGGGGCCAGGTCGAGCACATGGCCATTATAAGTATGCTTACCTGAAAGTAAAAACTATCAACATCAACAGGACTTACTTCAGTGAAAAATATTTTTAGGATGGGAGCATGACAGTGAAAAATATCTTTATTTCTCTTTCAGAGGCAAGATTTCTCTTTCAGAAATCAGAAAGTTCCCCCCACCCCCACAATGTACTTTGCCCTTTCTGCACCTCCCCAGTATTTTTTTCTAGTGCTGCCACTGCTGACCTTATCTCGTTTTTTGCCAGTTACCTTTTGTTTCTGGACTCAATTCAGAGTCCTGGCATTAACTTTTAAAGCCCTTAACGGCCTAGGGTCAAGGTGCTTAAGACCACTGGGAATGAATAGGAGATGCTTGTGAACATGTTAGATTCTTGCACAAGTTCTCATTCATTTCAGTGGGGATTACAGAGCAGAATATCTGGATGGACTGTGCCTAACCTTTTAAAGATATGAGAACAGAATTCAGGTCTCAATAATGGGAAGAATCTTTACTTAACCACAACAAACTGTCTAGATTTATTGCATGAACTGTGTAATTATCTGCTTGGAGAATCAAGATTGTGTGAATGAAATACCTATGCAAATAACTAACTAAATAAACTTCAACAATAACTACATGATGTTGCCTCTGATAAGTGACATCCCTAAAATAAGCTAAAAGCTGAACTAGCAAATTCTTTGACAGAAGCTAATGGGTGGGGAACTCTGGACAAGTATTCCCTCTGACAGGGTTTCCCACATGTTGCTTACAACTCCCATCATCCCCAGCCAAAGGCTATGACAACTGGGGATGATGGGAGTTTTAGTCAACAACTGGGAATCCCTGTTAGAGGGGACATTGCTCTGTACTAGCCTTTTGATCATGGGCTCTCAAACTTGGTGTTTGATGTTGTTGAACTACCACGGTTCAATATCTGGGGACCCAAGTTTGAGAACCTCTACTATAGACATTTCCTGGGAGTTATTCACACATGCCTTCATGCTGCAGGGTATCTGAAGAGCGAACCTGCCTCACAGCAGATTCACAAGATGTTTAATTTGGGGGATTAAATGGACAGTTCACATAGGGTCGGCTCCTCTCTGCAATCCCTGGCAGATCTTTTTCCTGTGTGTTCCCACCGGCTTGCTCCGGGTTTTTCCTCCAACCAATCACAAATCACATCAGAGAGGAGGCGGCGAGAGAGCTTTGTTGTTGTTGTTGTTAGTTTGACAGAGACAGAAGAATGGAAGAACAGCATGACAAGTTGCCAAAAGCTGGATCAAACAGCAGAATGCTTAACCCTTGCCTTTGTGAGTGACTGCCTTCATCACCTCATGTCCCCCTCCCCCCCAACACCCCCCCCCGGCCATTTAAGAGGAAATTGCAGGCTAATGGAATCAGCTCAGACAAAAAGGGCTCAGGTTACATCCATTCTGCAGCTCTAAAGCCTATGTAAACTCCCCTTCATTGAGTTTTGAAAAACACCGAATTAATGGCATGGCCACTGCAGACATCAAGGGGAAAGCAGCAGGGCATAACAGAAGCCTCAGGGTTTCCCCCCCCAAAGCCACTGAAACTAGAGGATTTTTAAAAGCCGGACATACTTTGGGCTAAGCCAGAATGCGCAGCCTAGATTCAGGGGGCGGGGGGGGGGCGGGCAGAACAGAGTCCTGTCTGTACTGGTCCCTGAGAGCCCGCAGGGACTTCGGGGTAAATGCAGCTATGATGTGGACTGGCACACGCCAATCCGGAGGGGATTCAAAGTAAAAGCCCTGTGTGTAAAGCCTTCTGGTGAAGTTAATTCAGGGTGGCAATGGGATTGCCTGTTTGGAGACAGAACTTGTGATGGACCCATGTCTCACTTGGACCTTTTATCTTTCTGCAGGTTCCCCCCAGAACTGATCCATTTGCTGATTGCCAATTTCAGCATCCCGGCTGCCTGCTTCTCCAAACCACCATCCATACTGCAGCTGCTGCACCGTAGGTTTGCAAGGCTGGGAATGAGCCTAAGGCTGATTTCACACAACCACTTTTCTCTGGAATGGCTAACTTTTGTTCACTAACTTTTGACTAAGAATCCAGACAAAATTGTTGTCAGCCCACTGCATTCCAGAGTTTTCTGTATTTATTTATCTTTATAATTAATCCTTGTATACGTGCCCGTGGGGATGTGTCCTGGCACCCAGCGGATTGGCTGGGCAGCGGGAGCTCACGCGCAGCAGGTCCTGCCAGTTTTATTGCTTCCTATTGATTGTAGCTCAGGGGTTAGTGATGAATTGCCCCTTAATTGCCCCTTGAATCGCATCTCTTAATTGCCTAAGTGTCAGTTTTTGTTCCCACCAGGGAAGAAGAAACTTTATTACTGATTTCCTCGCCTCATTTTTCTTTTGTTTATATTATTTTATAATGAAATACCTCTATTTAACCCTGCTAACTGATAAAAGAAGCACCATTTAAAGTGGTTCTCTTGTATTTAACAGGGAGAGAGCAAGTGTCCTGTCCAGCCTCAGCCCAGAATCCCTTCAGTGGCTGTTGCTGGTGCATACTGTATGTTTCCTTTTAGATTGTGAGCCCTCTTGGGGCAGGGAACCATCTTACTTATTTTGTTGTGTAAACCACGTTGAGAACTTTGGTAGAAAAGTGGTATATAAATATCCATTGTCGTCGTCGTCGTAGTAGTAAAAGTAGTAGTAGTATTTTACTATTAAAAAATGAAAAGGGGAAAAACAAATAAGGCATGAAAGCGGTATTCCCTCTAACAGGGATTCCCAGATGCTGTTGACTACAACTCCCAGAATCTCCAAGCAAAAGCCATTGCAGCTGGGGATTCTGGGAGTTATAGTCAACAACATCTAGGAATCCCTGTTAGAGGGAACATTGCAGGAAAACCAGAAATTAAAGTGCTCTGCCCTGTGGGAATGGAAGCTAACACTGGGGCAATTCAGATAGGCTATTCAAGGGGCATTTCATCATTAAGCCCTGAGCTACAATCAACAGGAAGAAATAAAATGGGCAGAACTTGTACACTTTGAATTAACATTTCAAAGAATGTTCAAAAGAATCTTTGCTGAATGGATCTTACTTGTGAGTAAACATTACAGAAGGATCTTGCCCATGAGAAAAGCCATTGCTGGATAATGAAATGTTAAAATAAGTGTCCTGTGAAATCTTGGTTTAAATTCCACTTTCAGCTAAGAAACATGACTTTTGCCTTATAGCAAAATGTATGCAAAACTGTCTGGCTGTAGGAATACTTAAGATCCTGTTTGTTGCAGAGTCATGTGTGTTCCTACTGTTTATAGATAGATGGATGGATAGATAGATAAACTTTTGATGCCCTCCTCCCCCAGGTTAATAGGAACATAGATGTATACAGAGTCAAACCATTGGTCCATCTAGTTCAGTGCTGCAAGGATTCAGGCAGGACTCTTTCACAGCTATACCTGAAGATGCTGCCAGGGATTGAACCTGGGATCTTCTGCACTCAAAGCGGATACTCTACCACTGAGCTATGGCCCCATCCCCTAATAATGAGAGGGGAGCTAGTCTTATAGTAGCAAGCATGACCTCCCCTTTGCTAAGCAGGGTGCATCCTGATTTGCATTTGAATGAGAGACTACATATCCACACTGTCAAATATCCCCTTTAGGGGATGGGGCCGCTCTGGGAAGAAAGAGCACTTGCCTGCTTGCATGCAGAAAGTCCCAAGTTCCCTCCCTGGCAGCATCTCCAGACAGGGCTGAGAGAGACTCCAGCCTGTAACCTGGGAGAAGCTGCTGCCAGTCTGTGTAGACAATACTGAGCTAGATCAGGCCTGCTCAACTTTGGCCCCCCCCCAGCTGTTTTTGGACTACAACTACCATACTCCCTAGCCACAGCAGCCAATAGCCGGGAATTATGGGAGTTGTAGGCCAACATCTGCAGGAGGGCCGAAGTTGAGCAGGCCTGAGCTAGATGGACAAATGGTCTGACTCGGTATATGGTAGCTTCCTGTGTTCCTAGCATCTGATTTAAAACAAAACTATTTAACTATATGGTTTCAATCCGGCCCCGCCTGGCGGTGCCTCCAATGACGTCCCATGTGCGTGACATCACACAAACAGGACGTGGCTGAGCCCCAAGAGAATCCCCTCCCCACTCACAAGCGAGCACTGCAGCTTCCACGTCCTTTTCAGGCAGCGTTTGCTGCCTGAAAGCATCTATTTCCCTCTCTCTCCCTCTAGAGGGGGAGAGAAAGGAAGAATAGGTGCTTTCAGGCAGCAAGTGAATCCCCATTCAGCCATGATACTAGCTGGGGGACTCTGGGCCAGTCACTTCTCTCTCAGCCTAACCTACTTCACAGGGTTGTTGTGAAAGAGAAACTCAAGGATGTAGTACACCGCTCTGGGCTCCTTGGAGGAAGAGCAGGATATAAATGTAAATAAATGTAAATAATAATAATAGTAATAGTAATAATAATTAAAATAATAATAATAATAATACAATATGGTGAGACGTAACTTTAATAAATCTATACCGGATCGGTCGTTGCTCTGGTCAACAAGGACCGCGCCAGGTGCTGGAGTCCCTGGACATCTGGTGGGAAGTGGGCAACAGGACTCAGGATCTTCAGTTGAGCAACCAGGGCTGGAGACAGCAAAGTTACTGGAAGAAACGTCGCTTAACCAGGAAAAAATATACAAAAAATGCCAACAAGGAAATAATGATCTGCTATTACAAGTCTAGTCCAACTAGAAGAGGTTATTTAAAAAGAATGTACCAAATTTGGAAAGAGAAGCATCCAGACACAGAAATAACAGAACAAAGGCTAGCAGACCAGAGAAGATTCATAATAAGAAATAAAGTATTCACAGGAGTTGAGCTGGAAGAACTGCAAAGAGCAGCACAGGCTCAAGATATGGAAGAAGAATTACCACCAATTGAAGAAGTTGCTCAGGCGCAGGTGGAGGAGGTGTTGGAAATCGAGGATGCCACTGTTGCTGAACTGTTTCAAAATCAAAACCAGGCAACCTCCCCTTTGCCTTCACCTCAAAAACCCAAATGCCGTTTAACAGAAAAGCAACAAGAACTAAAGCAAAAAATAACTGAGCACATGAACCAAACAACCACCAGGGTTCGACTTCCAGCTCTAAAAACAGTTGCCAAAAAACAACTTGCTCAGACGTTAAAAGATGTCAATGCTGCACTTGCAGAGATAACAACCAAGAATTTGCAAGAAACAAACCAACTAACGTACAGTGCAGCAACAATAACAACACAAGAGCTCGGATATAAGATCAGTGGACGTGTAAAAAAAAAGAAAGCAGTACATACATCACCTAAATGGAAGATTAGATTAGAAAATGAAATCTCCAGGCTTAGATCAGATGCTAGTAAATTGAAAGATATGAAAGACAAGAAGCTGAAGAATGAAAACACCAAACTGATCCAAAAATACCACCTAGATTCAAGGAAAATTAGAGAAGTCCTGGAAATAATAAAGCAGCAAATAACAGCAGTTTCAAAGAAGATTAGCAGGTATGAAGCCAGAATTACACAACACAGGCAGAATCCCCAATTCCAGTCGAATCAGAGACGTTTCTACCAAAGCATAGAAGGAGAAACTGCAAGAAACGTAGAAACACCAAATAAAGAAGAAACAGTGCAATTCTGGGGGAAATTATGGGACAATCCAATAGATTATAATAAAAAAGCAGGCTGGATGAAAGAGGTCAAAAAATGTAACCAACAAATGCAAGATCTAATAATAACACCAGAATTAATAAGTGAAAGAGCAAAGAAAATTAAAAATTGGACTGCTCCAGGCGACGATGAACTGCATGGCTTTTGGCTTAAACACCTAACAAGCCTTCATAAACAACTAATCAAAACAGTTCAATCACATTTTGCAAAGAGGTGATATTGAACAATGGCTAACAACTGGGAAAACTCATTTCATCATGAAAGACCCAGCAAAAGGTGCAGTTCCAAGTAATTATAGACCGATAACCTGCCTGCCAACCGTGTTCAAATTATTAACTGGAATAATAGCAGATGAAGTGATGCAACACTTATTAACTAACAAACAGCTTCCAGTTGAACAGAAAGGTAATTGTCCAAACACCAGAGGCACAAAAGACCAGCTGCTGATTGACAAAATGATTTTACAAAATTGCAAGAGAAGAAAAACCAATCTAAGTGTTGCATGGATTGACTACAAGAAAACCTCCGATTCATTGCCTCACACATGGATACTAAAATGTTTAGAAACAACTGGTGTCAGCAAAAACATTCAGATATTGATAAAAAAAGCAATGAGCATGTGGAGTACACAGTTAACAATCAATGGCGAGACACTTGGAAAGGTTAGCATTAGAAGAGGCATTTTCCAAGGGGACTCACTATCCCCTCTGTTGTTTGTGATCGCCATGACCCCACTTTCACAAATACTAAACAAAACAGGCCTCGGATACCAAACATCTAAAACATCAAGTCAAATCAACCATCTGCTGTACATGGACGATCTGAAGTTGTATGGAAAGTCCCAGTCAGAAATCGAATCACTGCTAAGCACTGTCCGTATATTCAGTAGCGATATAGCAGTGGAGTTTGGACTAGACAAGTGTGCTGCATTAATAATAAACAGAGGGAAAATAAGAAAAACAGAAGGAATAGAACTGCCCAATGGAAGCAAGATCAAGAACCTGGAAGAGAAAGAACCTTACAAATACTTGGGCATTGTCCAGGCTGATAACATCGCACACACTGAAGTTAAAAGAAAAATTGGAAGTGAATAAATCAGGAGAGTTAGAAAAATCCTCTAGTCCAAACTCAATGGTGGGAACACCATATAAGCCAGAAACACCTGGGCTATACCTGTTATCAGATACACTGCAGGAATAATAGACTGGACCCAGGCAGAGCTAGAGACGCTAGATCGTAAGACCAGGAAAATCATGACCATCAATCATGCTCTGCACCCCCGCAGTGATGTCGATAGGCTATACCTCCCTCGCAGCTCAGGTGGAAGAGGAATGATGCAAGTCCATCAAACAGTAGAGGAGGAGAAAAGAGGCCTTAAAGAATATATAAAGGACAGTGAAGAAGATGCACTTCAAATGGTCAATAACGCGAAACTATTCAACACCAATGAAAGAAGCAGGCGTACAAGAAAGAACAAGTCAAGAACCGAGCAGAAAAATGGAAAAAGAAGCCCCTGCATGGTCAATATTTGCACAATATAAGTGGAAAATCAGACATCACCAAGACCTGGCAATGGCTTAAGAATGGCAACTTGAAGAAAGAAATGGGGGGTTTAATACTGGCTGCGCAAGAACAGGCACTAAGAACAAATGCAATAAGAGCAAAAGTAGAAAAGTCAACAACAAACAGCAAGTGCCGCCTTTGTAAAGAAGCAGATGAAAGAGTGGACCACCTAATCAGCTGTTGTAAAAAGATCGCACAGACTGACTACAAACAAAGGCATGACAAGGTAGCAGGGATGATAGACTGGAACATCTGCAAAAAATACAAGCTACCTGTAGCCAAAAATTGGTGGGACCATAAAATTGAAAAAGTGGTAGAAAATGAAGATGTAAAAATATTATGGGACTTGCGACTACAAAAAGACAAACATCTGCCACACAATACACCAGATAGAACTGTAGTCGAGAAGAAAGAAAAACAAGTGAAAATAATCGACATAGCAATAGCAGGGGATAGCAGGATAGAAGAAAAAGAAATAGAAAAAACAACAAAATACAAAGATCTACAAATTGAAATTGAAAGGCTGTGGCAGAAAAAGACCAAAATAATCCCAGTGGTAATTGGCGCCCTGGGTGCAGTTCCAAAAGACCTTGAAGAGCACCTCAACACCATCGGGGCCACAGAAATCACCATCAGCCAATTACAAAAAGCAGCTTTACTGGGAATAGCCTATATTCTGCGACGATATCTATGACAACAACAACATTGACAATAAAATTCAGCCATCCCAGGTCCTTGGGAAGGACTCGATGTCTGGATAAAACAAACTAGTCAGTAACACCTGTCTGACTGTGTAAACAAGAAATAATAATAATAATAGACTTGTCCTCTTCTATGAACTTGTCTAAGCCCCTCTTAAAGCCATCCAGGCTGTTGGCTGTCACCACACTGTGTGGCAGAGAATTCCATTAATTAATTAATTATATGTTGTGTGGGAAAGTGCTTCCTTTTGTCAGCCCTAAATTTCCTGGCAATCAGTTTCATTAGATGACCCCTTGGCCGTGAGAGAGGGAGAAACACCTCTCTCTGTCCACTGTCTCCACACCATGGCACTTTCCAGAACAGCAGCTCAAAAGTGGCAAAATTCTCCGTTCAGGCAAATCAGTTTCAAAACCTAAAACCTGAAGGGGGTGCAGTCTCGCGAAAACTAACAATCCGAAAAAACAAGACCTTATTTACGCTGGATAAATGATGTCGTAGCACTGAGTCACAGCAATTAAATTTGAAAGAAGGCATCCAACATATGAACAGCACCCTTGTGCTTTCGTCGGGACTGCGGTGTCACGACACTGGAAGTGTGGAAGCAGACTTCAGAGATGTGTCGTGTCCCAGTTGCAGGGTCTAGTCTGGAAAGCGCCCATGCATACTTTTATAAAACTCTATCATGTCTCCCCTGAGTCATCTTTTTAAAAAACAAACTTCTAAGCTAAATTCCAGGATCATGAAAAACTCTTGGTATTTTAATTACTTTAAGGAAAAATTTACAGGTGAAGGGTAATCTTCCGGAGTAACCAATTTATTTCTCATGCCTTGATTCAATCTGGCACAAGATTGTATTTCATTAAATAAATACAGTTTGTTTAAAAAGAAAGAAAGAATTTTTTTTAAAAAAAATTACAGGCTGCTCCAGTTAACATCAGCTTGCCTTTTCTTGTAGAGCAGAGCCTTATAGATCACTGCATCATCGGCATGGTGACCTTCCTGACGCTGCTGTCTGTCGTCATCTTCATTGAAGAAGCCATCTACCTCTCTAACAAAGTCCGCTGTTTCATCAAGATGAGAACTCTCATCTGGAGCAGCTCAGCACCCACTGTAGGTATCTGCTCTTTGGTGCTGGGTAGGAACAGAAGAGTGCGTATCTTACAGCCTAGGCTAAGCATTCTCAACCTTGGGAACCCAGATATTGTTATACTACAACTCCCATCATCCTTAGCCACGGTTACCATAGGCCATTGCGGGGGACCCAACGTTGAGAACCCTTGGCCTAGGCCAGGCTAGTCAGTGGGCAAATAAATATCTTCGGGGGTTATGTGTTTAGGTCCCAGGGGGCTCAAGAGAAAACAGAAAATCCTAGTCATCCTTTGGAAGGCCTGGTTTTTATTTGAGTTGTCAACATTTTTCTGGGTAGAAAAATTGCCTTCAGCAGCCATAAGAGCCAGAAATCCAGCATATGGAGTCTCCAGCACAATTTGTATGCCAAGAAAAGTTTCGTTTTTAAAATGAAAATGTTAAAAGCATAGGAGCCTTGGCAGGAAAAATACCCCCCCCCCAAAAACATTGGAAACACTCCAGACACAGAAAAATGTTTTTTCTGTTCAGCTCCAGTGTCAAACTGCTTTGCAGACTGTTGCAGCTGCAACTGAGCAATTGTTAATGATGAGAGCAGTACTTCATGGTTGCCACCTTTTTTATGGACAGGGGCTGGTTGCATCTAACAACTGCATGATAGGCAGGAAATGAACAGTAAAACTTTGCTTTCAGTTCACCCAGGGGCGTAACTATAATAGGGCAAGAGGAGACAGTTGTCTGGGGGCCCACTGCCTTGCTCCCCCCCAGAGGCAAGTCACATGACTGACTCCCCCAGCCACGCACCCGCCTGGGCTTCCTTCAGTTGTCTTCATCCTCCAAAATTGATGTGAGTGTTAAGACCTGGAGCTACCAGAACAGCACGTCTTTCTCTAGTACCATTCAATGACTTGCATCGCCCACAATTTTCAAAACCTTTAAAAAAATAATTTAGGATGATATTGTGGCACATAGGTGTGTGTGTGTGTGTGTGTGTGTGTGTGTGTGTGTGTGTGTGTGTATAACTACAGTATGCTTGTTGTGACCACTAGTCAGCCTCATTTAAGATTTCTTGACTTCATGAGCTGAGCTTCAGTGACGGGGGCCCATTTTAAAATCTTATCTCTGGGCCCACTCCAGCCTTGCTACGCCCCTGAGTTCACCTCCATGCAAAGAAAGGTTTTCTTCCTCTTAGGCACCTGTTAAAAGCAAAGCGCCCCTGCCCATAAAAAGCTGGCAGATCTGACAGATCGAATCTCTGTCCTTTCTGGGCTAAGTCCTTTCTGAGCCTGGGCGAACTCGGCTCTCTGGCCTGGTTTAGCCATGCCGCAGCGAGGTGGCAAAAGTATGAGCGGGTCTGTACCGCTTCAAAACTGCAGGCAGAGGTGCCAGTTTTAATGCTCCCCCTGCCTTAAAAGATGGGAGGCCATCGCTCAGGAGCAGAGCACAAACGTTGCATGTAGAAGCTGCCCAGTTCAGTCCCTGACATCTCCAGTCCCCGATAAAGGGAAAGTGTGCTGTCAAGTCGATTTTGACTCCTGGCGCCCAAAGAGCCCTGCGGTTGTCTTTGGTAGAATACAGGAAGGGTTTACCATTGCCTCCTCCCGTGCAGTTTGAGATGATGCTTTTCAATATCTTTCTGTATTGCTGCTGCCCGATACAGGCGTTTCCCATAGTCTGGGAAACATACCAGCAGAGATTCGAACCGGCAACCTTCTGCTTCTTAGTCAAGCATTTCCACACTGCGCCACTTAAGGTGACCCAGTCCCTGATACCTCCAGTGAAAAGAGAGACCAGGTAGCCGATGATGGGAAAGTTCTAAGACTGTGGGGAGCTGCTGCCAGTCAGAGGAGACAATGCTGAGCGAGGTGGACCAATGGCCTCATTCACGATTTGGCAACTTCATAGGTGCATATATGCCCTGCACGTAGAAAACTAGCAGGCTATGCCAGAACCTTCATCCCTGAGAGGCTAGGTTTAAAAAAACCTTGCAAGGAATGTTCATGTAGAGAAACCTTCAGAGATACAGTTCACCAGCCGCAAGCAGCACGGGCCATTCCGCTGTTGCAGGATCCTTCTGTCTAATTCTTCTGCATGGGTTGCCTCTGTTGTGAAAGTGAGAGGCCACGGCCTCTTTGCGAAGCCCAAGGTGGCCTACTTGGGTTGGGGGTCTGTGTGCAGCAGAGAGCCTGTCTTCCGTCCGGTTGCCATTTAGTCTGGGCTGCTTTCTCTTCTTCTCCGCCAGGTGGTCTCGGTGTTCTGCTGTGTTGGGCTCTGGATGCCCCGTGCAATGGCGGTGGTGGAGATGGCCATTGCGTCGTGAGTATCTCTCAAGTAGGGCTGCCAACATTTCTTTGCCCGAAGAAGGGACGCAAGTGGGAGGAGTATTCGGGGGTAATTGGGAGCCTGAGTAGCAGTACTGTATGTAGCATGGGAGGAGAGCTGGTCTGATGGGAGGAGAGCTGGTCTTGTGGTAGCAAGCATGACTTGTCCCCTTAGTTAAGCAGGGTCTGCCCTGGTTTGCATTTGAATGGGAGACTGTGTGTGAGCACTGGAAGGTATTCCCCTCAGGGGATGGAGCCGCTCTGGGAAGAGCATCTACGTTCTAAGTTCCCTCCCTGGCAGCATCTCCAAGAGAGGGCTGAGAGAGATTCCTGCCTGCAACCTTGGAGAAGCCGCTGCCAGTCTGTGTAGACAATACTGAGCGAGATGGACTGATGGTCTGACTCAGTATATGGCAGCTTCCTATGTTCCTATGTTCTGATACCTAGAAAATGGTCAGTTTGCCAATCATTGATGGCTGTTAATGTCAATATTTTTGTTAATGTCCCCAGTACTGGATTATTGGAAATGCTAGAACTCTACCAGAACCACCGAGTCCTATGGTAGGGAGGGAGGGAGGAAAGGAGTTGAAATAGCATAGCCAGCCAGCATAGCATAGTGGTTAGAGTGTTGGACTAGGACCGGGAAGACCCAAGTTCAAATCCCCATTCAACCATGAAACTCACTGGGTGACTCTGGGCCAGCCATGTATCTTTCAGCCTAACCTACTTCACAAGGTTGTTGTGAGGATTAACATCACCATGTACATCGCTCTGAACTCATCGGAAGGAAAGTGGGATATAAATGTAAATAAATAAATGTGTACAGCAGCAGGCTCCTTTAAAGACACAGAAGGAGAACTTGAATTTATTTATTTGTTGTTATTAGTAGAGTCGTAGTCGAATCAGCACCATGCACTGAATGATAATCTCGTCTGCCATATTGAAAAAAGATCATTTCTTTGGATCATATTTTTCTTGGAATACTGATCATGATCATCTCCTTTATTTCATTATTAGCAAAAATAACTGGTGGCTCTCCCCATTGGCTGAAAATAAGAGACAAATGGCGTCCCGTAAGGGGCAGGCAGTTTTGAGCAGAAATAAGGGATGTTTCTGCTAATAAGGCTGTTGCTAACCCTACTCTCAAGGGACAGATACCCTCTTGTTTTGAAGAGGGCAAGCCAAAAGCAGGCCATGCCCTTTAATTATTTTATTTATTTATTGTTAAATTTATATATCCCCTTTCATCGAAACAATCCCAAGGCAGTTTACAGCAAAATTTAAAAACAAGATTGTGAAAAAGACACAATTGAAATATTAAGCTAAACATATAAAACAAATCTGATTAAAAATTTAAAACAAAAGCATAAAAGCAATACAGAGTACAAAGAGCAGCAGCAGAGACAATCAGATACAAGCCTGGGCTAAAAGCCACGATTTAACATGCTTTCTAAAAGCTGTGATGGAGACCGAGGAGCGAATAGCCACCGGGAGAGCATTCCAGAGTCTGGGGGCAGCAACAGAGAAGGCCCTGTCCCGCATGCACGACAACTGAGCCTCCCTCATTGTTGGCACCTGGAGCAGAGCCCCCACAGATAATTAGCCCTTAGTTGTTCAGTTTGTGGGTCAATTTTGCAGTGATGGGGCGGGGGGGCACTAATCACGGGATAGCCCAGGGGTCTCCCTGCTTGGGTCCCCAGATGCTGCTGGATGATAACTCCTAGCATCCCCAGCCACAATGGGCAACAGCAGGGGGTGATGGGAGCTAGGGTTGCCAACATTTCATTGCTAGAATGATGGACTGGGGGGGCAGTTTGGAGGGGCTGGGGGGGCAGGCGGGGGGGGAGGTGTATGCAGTGGTAATCAAGAGCCTGAGTATCAATGATGTATATACTATTGAATTATATGCTATTGAATAATGCCAGCTTTGTTATTATTTAGAACAGGGATTCTCAACAGTGGGTCCCCAGATGTTTTTGGACTTCAGCTCCCATAATCCCCAACCAAAGGCCACTGGGGCTAGGAATTATGGGAGTTGAAGTCCAATAACATCTGGGGACCCAACGTTGAGAATCCCTGATTTAGAACATATTCAGGTTTTCAACCAAAAACTTTTCAAAATAGTTTACATAGCAAAAGGAATAAAATGCCCTTCCCTACCGCAAGTATTTTACACTGCCACTGCTCGCCTCGCCGCCAAAACGGGGGACAAACGCTGTCCCTACAGGGACCAACATTTCACCCCTGAAATGCGGGACGTCCCGCGGAATGCGGGGCAGTTGGCCACCCCAATGGGAGCTGTAGTCAGACTCAAAACACTGACGGCTGGCTTTCCCCGGTTCACTTCCAGGTACTTTGCTGTCTGCTTCTACCTCCTGATGCTGGTCATGGTCGAAGGCTTTGGGGGGAAGGAGGCCGTGATCAAGGCCTTGAAGGACACTCCCATGGTGATCAGCACCGGGCCTTGCTGCTGCTGCTGCCCTTGCTGCCCCCGTGTCACCATGACCAAGTGAGTGACCAAGGGCGGCGGCGGGGGGTGGTGGGAGTTGTAGTTCAACAACAGCTGGAGAGCTGAGGTTGCCTGCCCCTGTGCTGAAGGGCCAGCAATGAAAGGACCCCTCCGAAGGGGCAGGGAGACCAGAGTTTGGCTTCCTTCGGAGGAAAGAGCCCTGGGGACTTCTGGCATCTTTGTACTATTGGCTGCTGTATTTACAAATAGACCAGTGGAGCACCAAGCACCAAGAACCCTATTAAAGTAAAGTAAAGTTGTGCCGTTGAGTCGGTGTCAACTCCGGGCAACCACCGAGTGAGCTATCTATCTATCTATTTATCAAATTTGTACACCGCCCCAAACTTTTGTCCCTGGGCGGTTAACAATAGCATCAAACAAGTTAAAAACATATACAAAAGCAATTTAACGATTTAAAAATAAACCAGAAATTAAAACCTAAACATTTAGGAAGCAGAGAAAGCTTGGGCGAAAAAGATGGGTTTTCAGGTGTTTTTTGAAAATTGCCAGAGATGGGGAGGATCGTATCCCAGCAGGGAGCGCATTGCACAATCTCGGGGCAGCGACCGAGAAGGCTCCGTCTCTGTGTAGTCACCAAACGAGTTGGCAGTAACTGGTGACGGACCTCCTCAGATGACCTCAAACGGGCTCATAGTGAAGTTTACCATTGCCAACTCCCACTCAGTATGTGGTTGTTGTGCCGTCGAGTTGATGTTAACTCCTGGCGACCACAGAGCCATGTGGTTGTCTTTTGGTAGAATACAGGAGGGGTTTACCATTGCCTCCTCCCGCACAGTATGAGATGATGCCTTTCAGCATCTTCCTATGTCGCTGCTGCCCAATAAAGGTGTTTCCCATATTCTGGCAAACACACCAGCGGGGATTTGAACCGGCAACCTCTTGCTCCCTAGACAAGTTACTTCCCCATTGCACCATTAGCTGGCTACAAGAGCCCTATTAGGGACCCATTAAAACATTGCCAAGTAGTGAGCAAGCTTCCGAGTTCTCCAGAACTTTTCTTCAGAATACGAAGCAAAGCAACATGTAGTGGGGAGCTGAGGAGACCAAGGGAGAAAAGCTGGACTTGTGGCAGCAAGCATGAATTGCCCCCTTTGCTAAGCAGGATGCACCCTGGTTTTCATTTGAATGGGAGACTACACACGAGCACTGTAAGATATTCCCCTTTGGGGATGGGGCCACGCTGGGAAGAGCACCTGCATGCTTGCATGCAGGAGGTCTCAACTTCCCTCCCTGGCAGCATCTCCAAGATAGGGCTGAGAGAGATTCCTGCCTACAACTTTGGAGAAGCCTCTGCCAGTCTGTGTAGACAATACTGAGCTAGGTAGACCAATGGTCTGACTCAGTAGAAGGCAGCTTCCTTTGTTTCTAAGCTGGGCATGTTGTGCACTTACTGCTGGGGTGGAGAAGAGGAAGGTGGCGCCAAATGCTACTCAACAAGTTTCTGCTGGAAGAGATATGAATTGTTTTGTGGTTTGGTGTGTGTGTGTGTGGAGTTGCTAGGAACAAGCACCTCCTGCCTCTTTCTTTTTGCAGACAAAAACTGAAGTTAATGCTGCTGGGAACCTTCCAATATGCCTTCCTCAGAGCAGCTGCTGTCTTCCTGGGGCTAGTCCTGACCACTGAAGGCCTGTATAACCCAGCGGATGTAAGTATCCACCATCGCCTGCCTTTCAAAGCCCAAGGGAGTATATTTCCAAGGGGCTGCAGCTCAGTTGAAGAGCATCTGCATTGCATGCAGACAAGCAGAAGATAAACCGTTTTTAAAATCAAATGTACTTTCCGGTTGAGGTAGCTTTTCATTCAGTTTACAGGTGGGGAAAGCGTAAGTGCTGCTTAAAGTGTCATTTGCAAAGAAAAGATGACCTCTATCCATCTCGTTCTGTGTTTGTGGCAGAATCTAAGCCTATTATGTTATTACAAACACAGAATGGGGAAACGTCAAACCAATATCCAATGCAAGAAAGAAAATGCAAAACAAATAGGAGAAACTTAAAAAGGAAACAAGAAGCTTGTAAAGCAAACAGAAGGGATACAAGGCAAACACATGTCTGCAATTTCTCTGTCAATTGCCAGATCCTGGAGACCAGGACTGAGCTGGCCTTTAGTCTGAACCCCCTCCGGCACTTGAATTATATCTATCTATATGAGAGAGTGAGAGAGAGAGAGAGAACACCATCCATGACGTACTACTCGGTGCTTAACAAAGAAGGAGAGGAGAACTGGTCTATGAGAGAAGAGCTGGGCTTATGAGAAGAGAGCTGGTCTTGTGGTAGCAAGCATGATTTGTCCCCTTAGCTAAGCAGGGTCTGCCTGGTTGCATATGAATGGGAGACTTGATCTGTGAGCACTGTAAGATCTTCCCCTCAGGTGATGAAAGAGCAGAAGATTCCAAGTTCCCTCCCTGGCAGCATCTCCAAGATAAGGCTCTCCCCCTGCTAACTGAGCAAAGAGGCACCTTTTAACGTGGTGATTCTCTTTATTTAGCAGGGGGAGAGTAACTGGCCCTCTCCACCCCCAGCACAGTGCTTCCAGTGACTCTTGCTGGTGTCTATCTTCTGTTTCTTTTTAGATTGTGAGCCCTTTGGGGACAGGGAGCCATCTTATCTTATCTTATTTATTATTTATCTGTTTTAACTGCCCTGAGCCATTTTTGGAAGGGCAGTATAGAAATCGAATTAATCCTATATAATAAAAGGCTAAGTGAGTGGCCGTGGCTTTGGAACGTTGGGGATCTGCGTCCCTGCCTCCCTGGGCTGTTCTGGGCCTGTGCGAAGCGCAGGCCCAGAAGAGCCCAAGGGACACAGGACCGCAGACACCAGTGTCCCACAGCCACGGGCGGCCATTAGCCGGTGTGTGGCGGCGGGGGAAAGTGGCCGAGGCGGCGGTAGAGCCGCCACCTCGGCCATGAGCTGCGGCACGGCGAGAGGAGGCCGAGGCAACCAGAAGCGGCCGCCCTGAAAAAGGCGAGGGCAATGGCGGCGGGGGAAGACCGCGGCGGGGGAAGACCAAGACGGGGGACAGGGAAGCTGGGCGAGGTGGCGGCAAAGCCGCCAACGAGGCCCCCACCCGCTCACAGCCGTCGCCCCCGCCTGCTCACCCGCCCTCCCAGCTGCCCAAAATGAAGCTGGGCGAAGTGGCGGCGAAGCCGCCAACGAGGCCCCCGCCCGCTCACAGCCGCCGCCTGCTCACCCGCCCTCCCAGCTGCCCAAAATCACCTTCGCCGCTCCCCCCCCCAAAGATTAAGGGCCAAAATGGCCCATGAGAAGGTCGCCGCCCCCGCCTATTGCCCTCCCAGCTGTCGAAGACCACCTTACCCGCTCCAGCCCGAGGGAAAAGAGAGGCGCTCACGAGCAGAGCTCCTCTCTGTGCTAAGTCACTGCTCAAACTGCCGCTATGGATGCAAAGGACGCCTATTGCGTCCATTGCGACAGTATGGGCAGCAGCTTAACACAGAGAGTAGCTCTGTTTCCGAGTTCCTCTCTTCTCCTTCGGGCTGGAGCGGGTAAGGTGGGCTCCGGCAGCTGGGTGCGCGGGAGGGCGATAGGCGGGGGCGGCCACCTTCTCATGGGCCATTTTGGCCGTTATTCATCCACAACCCCCCCCCCCAAGTAAAAGCAAAATAAGGAAGAACAAAAACAGAGACAACAACAAAAACACAAAACAAAAAGAGAGAGGGGACAAGTGGGGGAAAAAGAGACAGAAAGAGAGAGAGAGAGAGACAGAAAAGACGGGATAGAAAGCTAGCGCCCGTTATCATAACGGGCTTAAAAATACTAGTAATAATAATAATAAGGCTGAGAGAGATTCCTGCCTGCAACAGTGGAGAAGCCGCTGCCAGTCTGTGAAGACTATACTGAGCTAGATAGACCAAGGGTCTGACTCAGTATATGGCAGCTTCTTATGTCCCAGGCCAAGTCCCAAGCATTTCCAGGTAGGGTTGGTAAATTCCCCCTTCTGAAGCCCTGGAGAGCGATACTGAGCTAGATGGACCAATGGCCTGACTCTGGCTAAGGCAGCTCCCTTAAGTTGTGTGATGCTCCCAACACCAACACCCCTTTCCTGTTCCGTGGTCATCAAAACGTTTTCTTCTCCAAGCAGCAGCTTCATGCTCTCCCTGGGCTAGAAGTCATCCAGTGGCTACTTAGAAGCTTTACCCAAGGTACCCGTGACTGTGTGGGAAAGGCATTGCCCTACAGCTTGGGAACGCAGTTCCGATCCCTCTGATCCCTCCCCCCCATTTCTAAGCGGCTGCTTGTATTCTGGCTCCGTGCACCTTACCCCCTCTGTCCACATGGTTTGTGCTTCCCGAGAACAGGCCAAGATGCAATGCAGGCAGAGATGTCAGGAATGGCCTCAAAGCAGCTGATGCCGTTTCCTCTTCAAGGTTAGGGAAGCTTTCTCTGTCTGCTTTGCAGAGCACCACACATGCTAATGGGAACTGCTTGGAGGAGGGCTGGGGCAAAGCTGACCCACAGAGATACTTTGGTTAACATTAGGGCAACATAGGACTGATCCCATGGCTATTTTTCCGTATTTGTGCCTTTTACAAGTGGGGATAATTAGTGGTAACATTCCATTACAATTATTTTTAAGCATCTTGGTTTCTTCTGAAGGTCACTTCTGAATGTTCACTATGTCAGGGGTTCCCAACCGAGGGTCTCCAGATGTTGTGGGCTACGACTCCCATAACCCCCAGCCTTAGTGGCCGTGATGGGGGTTGCATCCCCACACCCCTGCTAACTGGGCAAAGAGGCACCTTTTAACGTGGTGATTCTCTTTATGTAGCAGGGGGAGAATAACTGGCCCTCTCCACCTCTAGCACAGGACCTCCAGTGCCTCTATCTTTCCCCCCCTTTTAGATTGTGAGCCCTTTGGGCACAGGGGTCCATCTTATTTATTTATTATTTCTCTATGTAAACCGCCCAGAGCAATTTTTGGAAGGGCGGTATAGAAATCAAATAAATAAATAATATCTGGGGACCCGCAGTTGGAAACTGCTGCCCTGTGTGGTGACATCTGTTGTTACCATATCAGGGAGCCTTTTGGTTCTCAAGTGGATCTCCAAATGCAGAGGCGTCAAACTGTCATGACAAGAAAACTGGCATATACACAAAGCTTATTCTGCTCTGGCAGTCCAAACAGAGGGAGAAAGATGTATGGAGAAACCCAAAGGCTTACCTCAACAAGCGGGGATATTGTAGAACTGGAAGAAGGCAACCAAGATGATCAGGGGCCTGGAGTACCTTCCTTATGAGGCAAGACTACAACACCTGGGGCTCTTTACCTTGGAAAAGAGGCGACTAAGGGGAGACATGATCGAGGTGGATAAAATTATGCATGGAATGGAGAGGGTAGACGGAGAGAAATTTTTTCTCCCTCTGTCACAACACTAGAACTGGGGTCACCCCATGAAACTGAAGGTTGGGAAATTTAGGACCAACAAGAGGAAGTACTTTTTCACACAGCGCATAATCAATCTATGGAATTCCTTGCCATGGGATGTGGTGACGGCCACCAGCTTGGGTGGCTTTACAAGGGGCTTAGACAAATCCATGGGGGACAGGTCTATCAATGGCTACTAATCTGGAGAGGAGTGCTGGTCTTGTGGTAGCAAGCATGACTTGTCCCCTTAGCTAAGCAGGGTACACCCTGGTTGCATATGAATGGGAAACTAGAAGTGTGAGCACTGTCAGATATTCCCCTCAGGGGATGGAGCCGCTCTGGGAAGAGCAGAGGTTTCCAGTTCCCTCCCTGGCAGCATCTCCAACATAGGGCTGAGAGAGATTCCTGCCTGGAACCTTGGAGAAGCCACTGCCAGTCTGTGAAGATGATACTTAGCTAGATAGACCAATCTATCTGACTCAATATATGGCAGCTTCCTATGTTCCTAGTCTGGTGGCTGTGGTCCACCTCTATCCTCAGAGGCATGATGCCTCTGGATCCCAGTTGCAGGGGAGCAAGAGCAGGAGATGGGGCATGCCTTCACCTCTTGCTGTGAGCTCCCCAGAGGCATCTAGTAGGCTACTGTGGAAAACAGGATGCTGGACTAGATAGGCCTTGGGCCTGATTCTGCAGGGCTGTTCTTATGTTAACCACTGGTGGGGGGTTGCTTTCTGCCCAGTTCATCAGGGTTGCAAGTGCATTGCAGAAGTACACAATGTGAGTTAGCTGAGAGTCTCGGTTTTCATTTTACCTGAAAGGCAAGTAGCTAGTCCTTGTGGTTGGAGAGTTAGTAGGCGTATCTGGGCAAGGTATGGTCAAATCTGAGCCGCAAGAGGAAGACGAGGAAGGGTTCCAGTAGTCAGGAGATGGAATTACAGCTACTATCTTGATGTGTATTTCTATTTTATGTGTTTCTCAAATGTAGTATTCTGACTGACTGCCACAGTAGATTTTCATAGCAGCTTAATCTCCATGGGCATAGACAGAAAAATAATTTTGCACCATTTATTCAAGGGATGAGGTCTGCATGCACAAAAGCAAATGCATATCTCAAGGAGTCCCATCCTCTCCTAATAACCTTCTGAGCATTCATGCTGCCTTTTCTCTTTCACAACCAGATTTCCGCCACCAGTGTGGCCCTTTGGATAAACACTTTCCTGGGTGTGTCCACCATCTTTGGTCTCTGGGCCCTGGGCATCCTATTTCGGCAAGCCAGAACACACCTTCGTGATCAGAACATAGGGGGCAAGTTTGCGACCTTCCAGGTAAGCACCTTTTGGCCTACTGTTAAGTAGGAAATGGAAGAACAAGACAGCTGATTCTGTCTTGGGATCAAGATTTTGAATGCCAGCTTTCTGTTGCCACCTCTGATCTTTTTTGTTGTTCTGGTTTCAGGTTCTTCTCATCCTGACAGCACTGCAGCCCTCCATCTTCAGCATCTTGGGCAATGGGGGCCAGATTGCCTGTTCCCCACCATTCTCCTCCAGAGCACGGTCACAGCGTGAGTTTCCTCCCACATATCTGGGTTTGTACAAAGAAAGAAGAGAGGGAAGAAAACGCTTGAGGAAGAAAACCAGGGCAGCAGTGAAGCTCGGCCATGTGTACCCAAGCTTGGCTCTCCAGATGTTGTCAGACTACAACTCTCATCATCCCCTTTGGCTGGGGATGATGGGAGCTGTAGTCCAACAACATCTGGTGACCTCAGCTTGGGGTCCCGAGACCATTCTAGTCACCTAAAGTGTAAAGGTTTAAAAATGGTCAAGGGAGAAATAGTCTTGCTCACTTTTCTGGCTACTAGCCCAAAAGCAAAACCTGGCCAAATGTCTTTTCTTTTCTGGTCAGTGGGCAACCCTAAATGCAAAGCAGGGCAGGGCTGAGGAGGAACACAGAATGAACGGTTTTCCAGATGATGTGCGAATGGGCTCCAAGCACACTTTAATTATCATGACAACGAGACAAGGATTCTACAGCATTTTTGTAGTTGGTCAGTGCTGAAAAGGCTGCCAAAATGGAGTTATCTGGGAGACCCCATTAGGCGGAAGCGGCAGAGAGATACAGCCGCTGCAGACTTTCAATAGAAGCTGCTCAGGTTCCTTCCACTGCAGGCAGTCTCCAGTAATCTTCCTCCCTAACTTTTTTCTTGAAGAGATGCACACGCAGCTCCTGATCCTAGAGACCTTCATCATGACGGTTCTGGCCAGGATGTATTACAGGAGGCCGGATGACAAGGCTGGCTATTACCCTACGGAGTCTCCAGAAAGCAAAACAGAGATCAGCCTCTAAGCAGAACGGAGTGAGAATGTGGACAGAGCTTCCGAATCCACCAGGCAATGGAGGCACAGAAGGGTCCTGCAGATGTGTGTGCTTTGGAATCTCAAGCAGAAAGACAACTTACCTCCCCAGCACGTCGTCTGCAGCTCCCTGTTTGAAGGGGAAAGGAGCATGGATTAGTGACAGGCACCTTACATGGACAGGCCATCTTAATCCATCCCTCAAGTGGGCAGACTTCAGGACGATTGCCGTGGGCACAGCTATTGTTAAAATGCCATCGGCATATGAAATAAATTGAACAGAGTCTTGAGAAGTTGTGTCTGTCATTGGGAGGAAACAGCTACATGAAGGATAGGTCTGTTGCTGCTTCCTGCTACTATGGCGGCTTCAGAAAGAACCCCTAAGCAGAGCTATGTATAATCCACTCTTTTAAAAAAAATTCCACTTAGGCAATCCAAAATTCTGCCCCAAAAGCTGAATTCTGAACCTGCAAGGATTATGGAGATTAGGTTGATTTGCATATTTTGTAGCAACATGTTCAATGTCTTGCGTAATGTACTGTATTTACCCAAATACAAGACTCTGAATTTAAGACAAGCCCCTAAAAAAAAACCCACGAGGTTAAATTAAGAGCCTAGAGACGTGAGTTTTGGGCGGCATAAAAATATGTTAAATAAATAAATAAATACATACATACATACATACAGGGGGCACAGCGGGGAAATGGCTTGACTAGTGAGCCAGAGGTTGCCGTTTCGAATCTCCACTGGTGTGTTTCCCAGCCTATGGGCAACATCTATATCAGACAGCAGTGATATAGGAAGATGCTAAAGGGCATCATCTCATACTGTGAGGGAGGCGGCAATGGTAAACCCTTCCTGTATTCTACCAAAGATAACCACAGGACTCTGTGGGCGCCAGGAGTTGGCATCGACTTGACAGCACACTTTACCTTACCCTTATTTACCCAAGCGGAAGAGGACCCTGAATTTAAAAGGACTTCCTGATTTCTAACACCAAATAACCTGGAAGAAACCTGGTCCTGGATTCAGATAAATACAGTATTCTGGCTTGCTAGTCACAGGGAGGGCCCAACAGGTCACAGGAGCAAAGAAGCCCCTTTGCTCTGACCCCTAGAAATCTCGATCAGCTTTTCTTCCGGCTTTGAAGATTTCAACAGGCTTTGCTGACACACCTTCAAGAATCTTTTTCCAGACTATAAAGTAAAGAAACTTTTTTTTTTTTTTAATGAAAGCTGAGAATCTCAGGGAGCTGAATTCTGTATCCTGCAGGTTTTCTATGTAGAGTGGCTACAGACATCCAGTCCTGGTCATGTCAGGGATGAAAAAAGAGGGAATCTTGCCACGGTAGACGTGAGTGACCTCACAGTAATTAATGGAGCTCCTCACATGTGCATAACTAGCAAAACCACATTGAGCCAAATCCCTCCCAGTATGTGGCTTCCAAGCCAGGAATTTCCAAGTAGGGCAGGGGTAATCTTTGGGCAAACAAGTCCAAGGTGTCTCTATCCACAGCCATCTGAGTGCACAAGCCAGCTCCAGATATGAAACCCACCCCACTCTCTACAAGTTAAGAAGTTCCTAGTCCTCAGGACTGCTGCGGGCCATCTTCCTCGGGTTTTTAAAACAGCAACCAAAGCGAAACACCTTGGCACAGCAACTGCACGTATCATCAGCCGAGGCCTTTGTGCGTTTCTTGAGGAGTATTACTGCAGTCAGGGGCAGATTAAGCTCTTTGCTACCCGTTGGTGGCCAAAGATCTGCCACCCCAGCGGCAAGAAAGGCGGGGGGGGGGGAGTTTAATTGAATTTATATTTTAATTAAAACTGCTGCCCTGCAGGAGTACGGCAGTTCAAGCCCCTTACGCACCTGCCTCCCAAATTGCGAGGGTGGCACACATGTGAAGAAAGGCCCGAGACAGGGCGATCGCTCTCATTTGGGAGGCAGGCGGGCTTGGGATAGGACCTATTGCCGCCCTCTCCACCTCACTGGCTCTCGCTGCCCTGCTACCTGCCTGCTCTCTCTGCCATCCATTGCCCCTTGGCATCCCACACGGCAGGCACCCTCAAGTGAAAACACACATGCATTAAAAACGTATATATTTCTTTTTAAAAATGCTGCTGGGGAGATATTTGCCACCGTAGGCAGCCGCCTTCACGGCCCTTCCTGGATTCCACCTATGACTGCAGTCAGAGCGACGTACATACAGTCAAGAGAAGTGGGAGGCAAGATCTGGGCTGGGTGGCACAGTGGGATCTCAAAAGAACAGGCACACCAGAAACACACTCTTTATGAAGCTCAATGCATTTCTAAGAAGATTCCTCCTCCACGGCCGTCTTCTGTTGGCAAAATAACTGAGTTCATAAGTGGCAGCACACCTTGGCGGATATCCTAATGGTGCACATGTGTTTCTAACAAAAGGCATTTATGCAATTCTGAGTGTCCCCACTTCAGAAGCGCGGATGCTCTTGCCCAAGGGTGCAATGCTTTTTTGCTGCTTCTCCCTCGTTTTTTGACAAGCATGGCCCTGAGAGCTGTGCAGCCTTCAAGACGTGTTTCCACTGTCAAAGAACACTGCTGGATCATGGGGGGAGTGGCAACAGTGCCATGCTTTTGTGCAGGGGTGCCCGTGCTTCCAAAGTGAGGATACTAGTGCTGCATGCATGCTTTTGGGAGAAGCACGTGTGCACCATTCGTCAGGATGTCAGCCATGATATGTAAAACCCAGGTTCACTCTCTAACTTTGATTTTCTTTTTAAAAAGTCATTTCAAGCAAGAGGGCTGGAGAAAGGCACTGATTCAGACCTTTGATAGATGATCTCGGGTTCAGAGACTGCACTGCACCCTGGAGCAAACCATACCCAAAGGAGACTGAATCCATTTCCCTTCAAACCTGCCTCAGACCTCACTGAACTCATCAGCAGTTTTTAGCAATGCATTTCAATCCTGGGTGAAGTCATTCTTGCCCAACTTGTTTCTCTTTCAGCCTTCCCTACCTCTACCTGGACTATCCCTTCTGTTTCTCCTCCCATCCTTTCAGAAACATAACACAATTATAACCCTTTTGGATTCTTCACATTCCTCCTCCAGTGAGGATGATCCCATCTTTGTGGACACATTTTCGGTTTTAGAATCAAGGACACCGTGGTCTTCCCAGCCCTCTTAAATCAGCCAAATTAAGAATTTGAGGTCCTGATCCCGGTGCTTGACCAGGTAGCCTGGGTTTTGTACCTGGGCTAAACGTGAGGTAGGAGGATACGCACCCACCCTCCTACTCCACTCCCCAGTTGTGCGGATGGTCCTGGGCTGACGGCAGCCATTTTGGCCATAGAGGCCAGGGGAAAGAGTGGCCCAGCCTTGGGGATTTCTAAAATGCACCATGTGAGCGGATTCCAGGCGTCCTTCCCCGGCCTCTCTCTCTCTCCCTCTATCTCTCATTGCACTGCTCACCGCAGCCATGATTGTGTGGGAGCACAGCAACAGCGGCAGTCATGTGGGTAGGACTGATCTTGCCTTCTCTCCAGCCCTCCCTGGCCCTGGAATAAATGGTTGTGAGAACGACCTCTTTGTTTTCCAAACCTAGCTGGAATTCATGATCAACAAGCGGCCAAAAGGAAGATACATCCAATTTCAAAACAGCAACACCTTGAAAAGTTTCACATAAAATGACGTTTATTTGGCTAAACACAGAAGCCAAACCCCTTCCCACAACTCGCAACAAATCAGGAACTCACAGACAGGAAACCGAGACACTTAACACTGATTGAAAAAGAGGCACAGCTAGGACAGGAGTCCATCATCACCAGTCCCTGGGGCTGCTGGGAGCTCCATCGAGGCAACCAATCAGGTTTGGGTTAGGGGTGCTGCAACATCATCTTGGCTGTAGGGAGCATCATAAGAGGCCTTTGTGCCGCCCAGGAAATTTTGACCATCACATTATGTAGCTCAAAACACTAGTGTTAAAACTGGATCCCAAAATCTTCCCAATTTTCCCCAAACATAAATGATTCAATGAGCAACAGTTGCGGTAAAAAAAAGGAGATTGGGAAATATAAAATCCCTTATTTTGTTTTTAAATTAATCCTAAAAACTGGAAAATACTTCTAGTGTAGATACATTCACTCCTTTCTGAAGAAGAAAAGTTTTTCTGCGTAGAGCTTTATAATGTGGTGACGTAACTGAAGAATTTAGCTGCATTCAAAGACCTAAACTGGGCCAACATAGAAAGTTCGTATTTAAATAATTGGCTAGATGTCTTGGGACAATTTATTGCTTAGAAACACACACATGGCTTTTAGGGGAGATCATGAGCAGCAACAAGGAACAATACTATTGTGATAACGAGAACAAACTGTGTAAGAAGGGAGCTTTCGTTTTTCAAGTGCTTCGATTCTTAGCATTAATTCTGCCCACACTGGATGGTCAGTTACAGATCACACAGCTTGCGCAGCATCAAGGGGACAATTGAGAGGCTACTAGAGTGGCAAGAGAGCCGGCTTCATGGTGCTCCATCAATGGCTAAGGAGGAACCACACAGTGTGGGCAAAAATATGTGGTTCTTCTTGGCTGGGATCCAACCACCTTGAGGAGACCCCCAGAGTACTCCAACATGAATTGTTCAGACAAAATGATTTCAGAGCATGAAGTTCAGACAAGTTCTGAAAAAGGATGTGCTCAAGGTGTCTCAGACTAACAGCTGGCACACACACACATTTTCTAGACAGGGAAAAAGCACCTTGGGGCTACAGATGCATACATTCTCTGAAGGACAACACAGATGAATACAAGGCCATATCCACATCTGCCAAACACTCCCAAAGATTCAGGCTGTAGCCTGGTGCTGACTGCATACATTGCCAACAAGGTGCAACATTTGCACACAGAAATAGGGTTTCCAAATTGCTCCAGAATCTGAAAAATATTATGCATGAACAGGCGATGAGATGGAACCTACTGGCAACATCTTGAGATTTCCTTTTGTGGGCACTGCTGGAGAAGTTGCACAAATGGATGGTTAGGACTCTTGAATGCTAGGGAGAACGCGAAGGCAGGGGTTTCCAACCTTGGGTCCCAAGATGTTCTTGGAGCATGACTCCCATCACATCCAGTGTCCCAAGGTGATTGTGGCAGGGGTGATGGGAGTCACAGTCCAACCACATCTAGGGAGTAGGGTTAGGAGTGGCTGTTCACACACACACCGCAGTACATCTTTTGCTAGCGATTTTTCAAATTGCAGCTTGTTCCCCCACCCACCAGCATGCTCATGCAAGGCAGCCCACAAAGGAGTAGATTTCTTCTCCCCCTATCCCACTGAATTGCTTCTCCCCCTATCCCACTGAATGGGGCACATGCCAATTCCTCAGTGTATGGTCCACAGTCACCAGAATAGATTCAGATGCAAATACTCTGGAATCCTCTGGTTCATTGACAGCAGCGTAATGCCCAAGTCCACCAGGTCTCCGTGGATGCCCTCTGACAACCTAACTCTGCAATCACTGCCCAAGCAGAATGGTTATACAGACAGCTCTGCAATTCCAGCTCCAGACTCAACAGCGCATGCACTGCACGCTCTTTTGCTTCGCCACCTGAAGCCACAGGGCTGTTCTCCATTGGCAAATTCACACAAGTACTGCTATTGGCCAAAGTGCTAGAACAATCTCCAGAGGGGACCTGGCAGTGACCTGCGCTTTCTCAGGGCATGGACTTCTAAATCCAAACACTTCCTAAAAACGTGCGACAAGGTGAGGAAAAGACCCCGGCTTGCAAATACTTACATGAAAAGACAGCATCTGAGTGTTAATGCATTTCAATCTACTATTCAGTTGTAATGTGGCCAGAAAGTACAATTGCTCCTTGGGGGTGGGTGGGTTATCAGCTTTTCTGAAATACAAGATGCATGAACAGTGACTAACCCTCTCTGCTTTGCTAGCTTTGACTATACCTCAAACGTGGACCTCTTCAAATTGTCTGAATAGGGCGGAAAGCGACTGTTGCTGGTTAAGCACCGAAAGGGGGACGATGGTATAGAACCCAGATGGACCAATCCAGGAGCAACTTAATGCAGGGCAAGAAATCTTTCAAGCTCTCTGAGCTATAGCAGGACCACAGCCATTGGCTCACAACAGGGGCGATGTCAGGCTGCGGGGGGCCCATCTGAAAGACACCACTTCTGCCTCCCGGCCAGGTCACAGCTTAACAGGCTGACCCAAATCAGACTGACCTGTGCAGTTGTGGTGATGATGCTCTATAACTCTTCCACATCCGATTCACCTAACTACGCTCCAGGGACACTGGTGCGGATCTTAAGACAACAGGCAAGTGTCCGAAGCAGTCCCACCGTGCCCCAAATGCAGGGAGAAGCCATTCATTGACATGAAGCTATAGAGCCGACAGAGACATCGAACACGGGTGGTTACACCGTGGGAACAGAATCCCCAGTGAGTGGGCAGCCCTTCGGGGTGGAGGAGCAGCTGCCTTGCCTGATGTGGACTCGGGCCCTGCCTGGGGCAGAGCCAGCAGCTGGAAGGCCTCCTGCTTGGTACAGACAGCAGATCTGGAGGCTGGACGGTGCCCGCGTGGCACCCTCTGCTTGGAGCTGCCCTACCGGACCTCCTGGGGGCACAGCACACATCCAGCAACATTTCCAACAAGGGGGCAGTTCCCCTTTGTCACGAAGGGCAGGCAGCGGGTCCCGAGTTACTCAGCAGTTCACACACTGACAAGAGGCAGACAAACGAGAGGAGATCTCCACGGACAGATGTACAGAGAGCGGGGGAGTTGTTGCAAGGGGGTATTTCAAGAAGGCATGGAGACATCCCAGCCAGATGCCAGGCAGCAAAGACCGGACACCAGACACGAGAAAGGGAGATCAGACTTTTGCCCAGAGAACGCCACGCTCAGCAGTGAAAGGCCATTGGAACAGCTTCCCAAGCCCTTTTGGCTTTACTGCTCTACAGCAGGGGCCCCACAGAATCATGACCCAGGGCGGGGGTGGGGTGTGTGTGTGCCACGAGGATCAGGGTCAGCTCTCCAAACTCCACAGAATGAGCTCGGCCAACTTGGCCCAGCTCTGGGCTTGCAGATGTTATGCCTTTCCCACCCAAGAGACTGAAACTGTCAGCCTGAAGCTTCCGCCCAACACAAAAGCAAGCACCTTTCCATGGTGCTGGCTTTGCTAGCTTTTTCCATGGGACCATCCATGGGGCCATTCTGAAAGCTTCTACCACTACGCCCTACTGCACATCCACAAGTGGCTCAAACATACAGGATCCTCTCGGCATGAGTTCGTGAGCAGATTCTGTCATTTGGGGTTTCTTTTTTTGGCGCCAAACAGGAAAAACAGGGAGACAAAAACCCCAATAGCATCACAGTGGGAACCTGCGATTTGCACAGCCCCGCCTTCTTTTATTCTTAAGAACTAGCAACATGGGAATTGGAGCACTTGCAAGGTGCCCACTTCTGCTCTGAGATATCAGGAAACCAAGTCTCACTTCTTGACTCCCCAACCTGCAGCCATCCCTCTCTCGGTGCCCTTATTACACGCCTGCGTAATTGCTTTCTGCATTGCCTTGAGGGCCTGGCAGGTCCTAACCTGGAGCCAGATTGCAGGGAAGCAGCGCATCACCTTGCCGCCATAAAAGGACCTGGGGGTGGGGGTGGGGAGGTGGCAAAACGGACAGGCAGGCAGGGAGGCTTGCCCAGGGGTCCGTCTCTCTTCCCCACCAGCCAGGTTAGCCAAGGTAATGCTATTGGCCACGGTTTAAAAGAATGCATTTGCTTTAAAATGAAAAAGAGCCCATGTTCCCCTCTTCTCCAAATAACCACCAGGAAAGAAGTGATAAAAGGGGAAGGGAAGAGGCAGGGAAGGTGGCCATCGCCAGAGAAGATTACCATTTGCCCCACTCCCCCAGGCAGTAGCCCTTTTTGCGAGAGAAGATGCCCCTCCAGACGGCCACTGCGACAAACCCAACCTCTCGGAGCTGGCTTCCTGGTGCTCTGCAGGGCTCGAAGGTGGGATTTGCCAAGGAAGCATTTGCAACATCCCCCCCACCCCTTCCTGGGGCAGGTCCTCAGTCCTCTTCATCCTCACTGATGTCATAGGTAACTGTCGACTTGTTCCTGGAGAGATTGGCTGGGGACGAGGGGGGCGTCCTGGCGGTGAAGGGCCAGCGGAAGGACGGCGAAGGAGAGCGGTCGTGCGTCGGGCTGCTGCTCGGACTCTGCTTGGGGCTGATGGCTTGCATCATGCGGCCCTTGCCCTCTTTCAGCATGTGCTTCTGGAGAGGAGGGGGGAAAAGATGGCAGCTTCTTACTAATATTACTGATATATTGCTTTGCAATGAAAATGTTCTCAGAGCGATTTGCATAGAAAAGAACAAGAAGGTGGTGGTTAGAATCCTGTATGGAATCCTTTTATAATGGATGCAGGAAGGAACATGCATAGAAGTTTTTATGGTTTTAATTGATTCTCATATTCTAATATGATTTTATGGAATATATTGTATTAACTTTTGTAAACTGCCTTGGGATAATTTTATGAAAGGCGGGATATAAATCTAACAATAAATACATAAATAAATAAAAAATCAAAGCAAATCCTCAGTGTAAACCCAATTCCAAGGCAGCTTACTGCAGGGGTTCTCAACCTTCGGTCCCCAGATAACACTGGACTACAACTCCCATCATCCCCAGCCACAGTGGCCTTGGGCTCATCTGCAGCTGAGGATGATGGGAGTCCTCATCCAACAGCATCTGGGGACCCAAGGTAGAGAACCCTGCCTTCCTTCCTGGATTCAGTTCCAATGAATAATCACTGGCTCTTCAGCCCACTGTAAAGTGGTTAGAGCTTTGGGATTGGAAGCAGAAAATGAAGGTGCAAGTCAAAGTTTAGAGACTTGCGTTTGGGGTGGTATATAAATGTTTTCAATAAAATAAATAAATGTTAAGCTATGAAGTTCACTGGTTGAGCCTTGAGGACAAGTCACTTTCTCACAGATTAGCCTACCTTGCGGGACTGTTGTACATCAGCATATGAATCCGTCGACCATCTACTAGGGAGAGGGCCTTTTCGGTGGTTGCACCCTGTTTACGGAATACCCTCCCCAGTGAAGTTTGCCTGGCTTCATCACTTTGTTCTTTTAGACACCAACTAAGGACCTTTTTGTTCACTCGGGCCTTTTAAATGTTGATCTGTTTTAACTGATTTTTCAAAATGTCTTTTACATGGTTTTGTATTTTCTCCCCGCCCCCACCGCCGATTTTTTGGTTTAATGTGTTGTGTGTTTTATCTCATGTTTCAGTGTTGTGTTGTAAGCTGCCCAGAGAACAATTTGTTATGGGGCAGCTAACAAAAATAAAAGTTTACTATTATTTTATGATGATGATCTACTCTAAGCAGCAGCAGCACTCCGGCCAAGCAATCTCTTCCTTGCACTTGCAGCCCGGGATTCTTTTCAACTTGAGATGTCAAGGAGTGAACTGGGGACCCTTCTACATGCAAAGCATTATTATTACCTCCAATTTCTACCCTGTCCTTCCTCTAAGAAACCCTGGAGCTACCCTGTTTCATCCTGACAGCCCTTCCCAGAATCTCGGGAGGATCCTGCTGGACCAGGCCTAAGGCCTATCTAGGCCAGCATCCTGTTTCCCACAGTGGCCAAAGAGACGCCTCACGGAAGCCCTCAAGGAGGAGAGAGGAACGCATTGCACCCCCCCCGCCACCCCCGGCAGCTGCTTCCTTGCAATTGGTCTCTTGCCTGTGAACCCAGAGGCAGCATCAAGCGCTCAAGACTGGAAGCCACTCCTAGACTAGATCTCTATGAATTTGTCTAATCTCCTTTAAAAAGGCATCAAAGCCAGTGGCCTTCACCATCTTGGGGCAGCAAATTAATAGATTAGATTATGAAGCAAAGAAGAGGAACTTCCTTTGGTCCATCCTGGATCTCCTGCAAATCTCCCAGCTAGAACTGTGCCCTACGTGCCACAAAGGGCCACACCACAGCTTTCTATCAGGGTGCTATTATATTAGCAGTTCTATTTTCAATCCCTTTCCCAAAGGGGAATATTGAAGTCTATCACAGGGTTTCTTAACCTTGGGCCCCCAGATGGGCTACAACTCTCATCATCCCCAGCCATGTCCATTGTGGCTGGGGATGATGGGAGTTGTAGTCCATCAACATCTGAGGGCCCAAGGTTAAGAAACCCTGGTCTATCATATTGAAGGACCTGCAGAATCTTGGGAAAGTGTGAATGGGTTTGAAACAGAGTGCAACACAAGTGTGTGTGTGGGGGGGCGGGGGGAGCAGAGTGGAGGATGGAGGAGTAAAGTTAGGTTCAGTAAGAATAAGCGGGGAGAACCAGTGCCCCCAAAGCCCTAAGGCAGAGAGAGGCTGGGGGTCTCCAGCCGTCTCATTACCAGAGCTCCTTCGGGTCCGAACATCTCCAGGAAGTTGCCGATGAATTCGCGGGACTTCTCTTCCCATTTCTGAATGAGATCAATACTCTTCTCCTCCACTTTCTGGACAAACTCCTTGGACTTCTCTTCCACATCTTTCACCCTCTTCTTCACTTTGTCAACGCGCTCTTGCAAATGGTACTTCTTCTCCTGAAAAAGTCAGGCGAGTTAGGATGCTGGCATTTTGCATGACATGCACTTAACCATATGGCAGCCCCAAATTCTAGGCACTCGGGTCTGTCCTCCCTGTTAAGATTTGTAACAAACTGCTGGATTAAATACATTAATTTGGAGAACAAGGTCTGAATATTACAATGCTGGCGATATTGCGGGAAATTTGGGGTGGTGGGAAGCAAGAAGAGAGCAACATATGGAAGGCATAGAGATGTTCCTGACCTGGGGAAGCCTTTTCTTGTGGATCCTGATACTTAAGTGATGTCGACCCCTACTTCCAAAGATCTTCTCCTCAGCTACAAAATGGTCGTGTGTGTGCTCCATAGCACACCCACCCACTGCTTTTATCTGGAATAAAATTCTGTAACCCCCCAAACCCAGCTACAATCAAGCTTCCAGGCCTTATATCTGGCCTTCTCAGCCCCTCTCCCCCAGGGGACATGCCTTTTGGCCTCAATGAACTGGTTTCCCAGGCCTCAGAGCAGGCTGAAGACATCCCTTCTCCTCTTGTTCTCAGGCTTGCTCTGGAAGCAGCTGTGCAAATCCTTCCTCTCTGGCCTTCCACTCCTTCTGCCTCTTACCAATTCAGACCATTAGTCCAGCTAGGACCGCACAATATCCTCGGACTGGCCATCCAGGTCCGCAGGCAAAGCTTCTTTCCCATCACCTACTACTTGATCTTATTTACTAGGGAGATGCTGAGAAGAACTCGGGGGCCTTCAGCATGCAAAGTACGTGCCCTCCCTTGGATCTACAGTCCCTCCACAGACACGTCCCACAGCAAGATGCACCCAAACTCTGCTCTACTGGTAGGTGCTCAGTAACAAAGGCCACTATCCCGAAGGAAGCTAAAGCTCCTGTTCCTGCCTGGAGGAGCAGCTCACCCAAATCACACACCCCCACCTTCTTTCCTCCCTTTCACCAGCTTGGTCCCTGTTCTGCCTTGGTGCAGTGGGAGTCTCCTCCAACGCTGAGAAAATGAAATGGGAAACAGCACCCGGGAAACTCCCAGGCCAGAGGAGATGAAGCAGGAATTCTAGTGGTCAGGTAGAGCTATTTACCTTTCCTAATGGCTAGCTGAGGCAGATTACAGGACGGACAATTAGCAGAGGCATGCCAAGGACATCTGTCTGCACTATTCAAGCCATGGAAGTAGGGAGCAGAATACAGGTTTCTTTATACAGAGTATCCATAGCAAAGTATGTAAATAAACTCAGTTATAAATCTAGTCCTCATAACTGCTGAGGGGGGAGGTGTCCTCATCCAGAAACCACCACCACACACTCACTGTACCCTTCCAAACCAGCAACTTCTCTCGCAATCACTTGGCCTGCAGAATTCCCCACGCAATGGGAGAGGCGGCCATTGTCTGGCTCCGTGAGACTCACATTGATGAAGCTGACATTCAGCTCTTTGGCCGTATAACCTCTCTGCAGGTTCCGCCGTGCATAGACGTCATAGTCGCGGACAATACGGGTGATGATATCCGATGTGGAGATCCCTTCGGTCCTCTGCGTGGGTGCAAACATTCCTGCAGTAGCCCAAGAGAAAAAGGTGGGGCAGATGTTAGCCTGTAGCCCCACCTACCCACAAAGACTCAAAGTGGACAACTGTGTGATACTGTATGTAGAGACACTGTTCCCTTCCTGGAAGCTTGTGGTAAACATTACACCAAAAACCAAGAGAGGAAGAGAAAGGAGGAAGAAACAGGCACCACGATCTAACTCACAGATTCCCCTTCCTTCTGGATAATCTGCTGCTCTCCGGCAGGTCCAACCTGCCTCAATTTGAGAGCAGTGTTCCCTGAAAGAGGGATTCCCAGATGTTGCTGACTACAACTCCCACAATTCCCTGCTGCAATAGTCTTTGGCCACTGCAGCTGAGGATGATGGGAGTTGTAGTCAACAACATCTGGGAATCCCTGTTACAGGGAACAATGCCTGAGAGAGACAGTTTTGGAAACTCCATCTTCCTCAGCTGTGCTCGCTGGGCACCTCTGAAGCAAATCATCATCTCTGCCTTCAAAAGGTTGTGGTGTAAATGCCAGATAATGATTCGTGCACTTTAAAAAGATGCCAAAAAGCAAAAGCAAACTAGATCAGGGTGGGCAAACATGGCCCTCCAGCTGCTGTTGAACTATTATGGATTTATTATGGCTGGGGATGATGGGAATTGTAGTTCAAGAACAGCTGACTGTCCCTGAACTAGATGCATAGCGAGAGTCTCCAGCTGTTCTTGGACTACAACTCCCATCATCCTCAACTGATTGTGTCTGGGGATGATGGGAGTTGTAGTCCAGCAAGAGCTGGAGAGTCTCAGATTGGTCACCTCTGCTGTAGGGGAAACAGAAAAATTAAACAGTTATGCCTAGTGCGGGTCAAATGAAACCAGGCCCAAGGCCAGCGAAATGCTACCAGAGAGGATAGGATTTGCCTTTTCCGCCACAGGCACAGACTCACCTGCTTCTTTGATGTGCTTATAGACGTCATCACTCCCGGCAGAGGAATACGGGATGTCGTCGTGGGCAACAAAGTCGATCTGCAAGTGAGCCAACAAGAGCCATCAGCAGAACAGCAAGCAAGCGATGGTTGGGGATGCTAAGCAGCAGAGATGGAATACAGCTGTGAGACTGCAGCGACAGAGGCTTCAGCCTAAGTTGTCACCATGAGCCAGAAAGAAGAGATCGAGTGGCACACCAGGACCTGACCTGGGTCTGCCGTGTGGCTGCCCGGGACCACCCACTGGCCAAGCGCCAGTATTGAAGGCAGAGGGAGAGCCCAACTAGCTTCACACAGTGATTTTTGGAACCCCACAAGCCTCCCTGCAGTCAGGCCAGGTCTCTGGAGGGGAGCTGGACTTGTGGTAGCAAGCAGGAATGGTCTCCTTTGCTAAGCAGGGTCCATCCTGGTATGCATGTGAATGGGAGACGACATGTGTGAGCACTGTAAGGTATTCCCCGGAGGAGACTCTCTGGGAAGAGCGCCTGCATGCAGAAGGTTCCAAGTTTCCTCTCTGGCAGCTCCAGACGGGGCTGAGAGAGACTCTTGCCTGAAGCCTGGGAGAAGCCGCTGCTGATTTGTGTTGACAATACTGAGCTAGCTGGACCAATGGTCTGACTCAGTATATGGCAGCTTCCTATGTAGGTCAAGTTGAAGAGTGTTAAGATTAGGAAGGAGCCCAGCATCCCACGTGGCCCTTCAGGGCGCCTGCTTACCCGGTGCTCGTCCAAGAACTCCGGCGTGAGCGTCCACGGCGCATTCCTCACCACCTCATCCACATAGCGGCAGTGCTGCACGGCGTCGTAGCGCTCAGTCTCGTTCATCACCGTGAAGCCCTTGAAGTTGTGCGTCAGCTCATCGCTGCAGACTGCCGACGGGGAGGTGACAGGTCAAGACTCCGGAGGACAACCTCTCCGCTCCGGCTCTTTGGCCCCAGGACCGCGGCAGGCCCAAGGACGACGCCCTCGAGCCTTGCTGCCATTTGGCCCTTCTCTGGCCAGGCAGCCGAGGCCTGTGCCTCAGAGGAGCCGAATCTGCATCAAGGGCACCTTTGGGCCAGGGCCATGCGGAGGTGGTTGCTCGCAGCGCAGCTGTCTACGCACAGTACCGGTCGCTTCTGGGATGTGTGTGGAAGTTGGGGGTAACCGCAGCGAACGGAGTTGTTAACTTACCTCCTACGATGAGATAGGTGTTCGGGAAGAGGTTTTTCGCCTGCATCAAGGCCCTGGCGTGTCCAGAGTGGAAAAGGTCAAAAATCCCATCCGCATACACTCTGACTGGTCTGTCCACTGAGAAGCGAAACAAGAAAAGCCAAACCGAGCCTGTGAGGAGGCTGCTTTCCAGACTCTGGGAAGGCCTGTCCAAGACCATCCGATGCATCATAAGAACATAAGAACAGCCCTGCTGGATCAGGCCCAAGGAGGCCCATCTAGTCCAGCATCCTGTTTCGCACAGTGGCCCACCAGATGCCACTGGAAGCCACAGACAGGAGTTGAGGGCGTGCCCTCTCTCCTGCTGTTGCTCCCCTGCAACTGGTTCTCAGAGCCATCCTGCCTTTTGAGACTGGTGGTGGCCCACAGCCCTCCGACTAGTAGCCATTGATGGACCATCACACACAGCATCCATCACACACAGCCCCAGCCTTGTCTTCTCTACTGCGGAGGCTTGAGGGAGAGTGGCTCATAATCAACCCATAAGGTTCCTGTTTACAGACCTTACTGGAGCAGGGCAGGGCAGGACAGGACCAAACAAAAACAGCAACAGGGTCAGTCTGACTTTGCTTGCAGGCAAATCCAACCAACCGCCCCACCCAAGTACACCATGAGCACTAGAACCTTGCCACAAGTGACAACATATAATGATCACAGCATGTTGGTGTGGAAGTGCCTTCCACGGCCTCTTTTGTACTTTTGCATGCAATAGGGGAGGCCACGTTCTGAGTTTCCTGGACGGATCACGTTTCCATGGCTTTCCAAGTGGGGATGCAGCTGTGACATGAGGTCTCCCCACATGTTCCTACAAAGGCACATTTCCCACCTAGGGAAATGGTAATATATGAAGCCATTCCAAGGTAAAGCAGACCAGGCGAGACATGCGTTACAGGCTTACCTCATCCGTGGACTCATCATCCACAGTTTCATGTATCTGTGATCAGGTAATGGACACCCAACCTCGGTGTGTGTGTGTGGGGGGGGGGGAGGACACTAGCCCAGAAGGGGTTAATTCTGCATATCCGTGAGTTGCGGGTGGCTGGAAAAGACCTCAGAGGTCATTTCCAGCCACCATTTTGTTGAGGGGCACCATTTTATGGCTCATTTGTTAAAAAAAACCACGCACGCAACACAATTTTCTGCCAAAGTTTGGGGTCTTTTGGACTTGCGGGGGGGGGATTCCTGAATTGCTGAAGACCCACAGAGCACGGTAGGGCGGGGTCAGTGCTGGGACGGGGCTATTTAGCCCCAAAGTCAGCGGTTTGTTGAATCACTGACTAGGAACTCCTCTCTCACCTCCCCAGTCAGAGAGACCAGGAGCTGCTGACCTTGGGAATGTCACAATTTATTTATTTGTTTGTTTGATTTGAATAGGGAGGACTAGCCCCGTCTTGGCACTGACCATGCCCCCTGCTTCTGATGTAGATGCAGGGGGCGTGGCCACTGGGCATCCTCCCCGGCCAGCATTTCAGCTGCCCCACCCGCCTTGTTAAGAGTGAGGCGGGGAAAAAGCCCCAAGCAGGCCAATGTTTCAATGGCTGGGAAGCACTGTTCCCTCGAAGGCGTGCGCATGTGCATGCGCTCACAAGTTTTTGGACATCCGCTCAGTTCATTTTAGATCCCACTCAGGTTGAATCAGGAAGGCCCCACTCTGAATGCAGGTGTGCACATACTGCCTTGATACTGCCGCCCAGAACAAAACTCATTCCGCACAGAGATGAAGAGAATTAGAGGAAGCACTGCTGGGAAGGAGAGGGCTGCCTTGCACTCTTAGCTGGCTGCGGGAGGATCTGGAGCAAAGGGGTGCCCTTGGTGAGGGGGCTTCGTGGCCCCCCAGATCCTGGTGGCCGAGGGACACTCATCCCCCCCCCGCGGCATTGCCCCCACGCCCCTGCCTAGAGACCTTTCTGGGCCAAGCTTGCTTGCTGGCGATTAAGAGCTGCCTGAGCTCCCTCTGCTCTGCCTCTGCACAGGAGCTGCTGCACCCAGGCACTCCCGTGAGGAGCATCACCTGCCATGAATGGCACAAAGCAGCTGTTATCTGGAAGACCGAAACACCACTGGGCCTCACCTCCCGTGACTTCACCGCGCGCAAGTAACAGAGAGGAGATTAAGGGGATTTAGTATTTTCATTGGGGAAGCAGAGCTGGGGGGAGCCGAGGTGAGGCTCTGCACTTTGCACCCAGTCAGCAGAAGGAGCTCCTGACAAATCCTCCCTTGAATTTCTGCACTCTGACTAGGGATAAGAAGGGCAGGTCTTTGCTGACGTGGAAACATGCCACACTTTCCTTTCACAGTTCTGAGGAAACTAGGGCAGGGTCTTTAAAGACTGGTCCAGTCTGGGGAGAGACAGCGGACATTAAGAACACACACACACACACACACACACACACACACACACACACACACACTCACTCTACAGGAGGCCTTTGATTATTGCAGGGGTTAAGTTCTCTGCTACCACTGCAAATGCCAAAACTACAATAACTGAAACCTCGTGCTTATGGGGATGCTGGGGATTGCTTCCTTGAAAAAGTGATTAAAAAACTGGTGTGTGTGTGGGGGGGAGGGGGGCAGAAATGAGCAGCACAGACTGTACCTTGGCCACTCCAGCTCCTCCAATAATGGCCCCAACCAGCCCGTCCCCCGCCAATAAATCAAATCCTGCCCAAAAATCCACCAAATTCTGGGTGCGGGGGGGGGGGGAAGTTCCAACATGGCTCCATGCTACCTCCAGAAGTGCCCCCAAAAGCGTGAGACGTGCACAAGGCAACTGCCAATGGCTGAAAGCTGCACCCGCAATAATGGAAACTGAGTATATACAGTATAGCCCAACCACAAACAGCCGAAACTGCAAATGGAGAACCCACAATAACGGAGGGTCTCCTGTAATCTAATTCATCTCGTACATTATTCAGTACCCACAGTAGCCTTGGCACCAGTCAGAAATCTGGGGGTGACCCGAGGCCCCAGGGAAGAGCATAAGAACAGCCCGGCTGGATCAGGCCCAAGGAGGCCCATCTAGTCCAGCATCCTGTTTCACACAGTGGCCCACCAGATGCCACTGGAAGCCACAGGCAGGAGTTGAAAGGGGCATGCCCTCCCTCCTGCCATTACTCCCCCGCAACTGGGACTCAGAGGCATCCTGCCTTTGAGGCTGGAGGTGGCCCACAGCCCTCCGACTAGCAGGGGGCTCTTGAGCTTGGCCCCCACTGTGGGCTGCTGGGTTGACTCTCATGTGGGGAAAGAGGTGGGGTGAGAACCGCGCCCCACCCCCCACCCCCGATGTATGTGAAAGAAACATGGTTACCGGGCAATAGGCCGGAGCAATTATGTGGCTCCAAACTGCCAAAGCGGAATAATCCACCCCGTCCCTCTGGCAGCACGTGGAGGCCACAGCCCCTGCTGCTCTGCACGGGAAAGGACTTGCTTCCCAGCACTTCCTGCCAATAGTGGCTGGTCCTAATGAGCCAGCGGGAGAAGGGGGCAAAGGAGGAAGCTCAGAGGGCTCCTCTCTCTCCCACTCTGCCCCAGAGCTGCACTGCTTGCAGGCTGACCGTTCGTCAGATAGAGCTGCGTGGTTTACCATGCAGCTCTACCTAACCAATGGCAGCCTGCAGGCAGCATGGCTCTCAGTGCGTGGAGGTGGGTGGGGCGGGTGTGTGTGTGTGTGACCTGCACAGATAGATTGGCTTCAATTATTTAGAGCTGAATATTGGCCTACTAGGTGATAACAACTCCTCAGTGAGGATTGCTAGGCGTCAGTGCTAACACTCCTGGTCACACACCCACCCACCCACCCCAAAATATGAGAGCTTGGGGGCAGCATGGTGGGGTGCTGCAAAAATAAACTTCCACTTGCCCCAGCTGGGCCCTTCAGAGAATTACTTACGTGGGGTCCCTCTCAGTGCCTCCTCATACGTTACTCGGAAGTAAGGCTTGCTGTAGTCCACTTCAAGCTCATCGGAAAATGGAGCTGGCTCCCTGAGTCCCTATGTAGGGGAGCGAAATTAGTCAATGACATACCAGAGAAGAGCGTATACATTAGACCTGGAAAGGGAGCAAAAAGCCATCTTGTTCAATGTTCTGGGAGGACTGTACCACATGCTTGTCTTAAAGTCTGAAATAGGAACAGAGGAACAGATGTATCTTTGTCTCCTGCTGTGTCTGTGGTAAATGCTTTAGGAACACAGGAAGCTGTCTTCTAGCGAGTCAGACCCTTGGTCCATCTACACAGACTGGCAATGTTTTCTCCATGGTTGCAGGCAGGAGTCTCTCTCTCTCAGACCTATCTGGTGATGCTGCCAGGGAGGGAACTTGGAACCTTCTGCATGCAAGCTGCCAGGTGCTCTTGCACGCAACTAGGGCCTCGTCCCCTCAGGGGCATATCTCACAGTGCTCACATGCGTAGTCTCCCCTTCAAATGCAAACCAAGGGGGCCCTGCTTAGCGAAGGGGGCAATTCATGCTTGCTGCCACAAGACCAGCTCGGCCTGAGATTCAGTCCCCAGCTGGGGCCAGTGAAGGCCTTCAGGGCTAAGGAGGATGGGAGCTGTAGACCAACAACAGGGCCAGCCTCCGAGCTAAGTTACACTGGGCTGCTCTAGATGGACGGACGGTTTGACCTTGGAAAAGCAGCTTCACCGACTGAAACATTTTAGAAGGTCCCACAGCTCAGTAGCCGAGCATACTCTTTGCATGCAGAAAACCCAGGTGAGAGGATCTGAGAGAGGAGATCAGAATAAGAACTTTTCCTGTTGGAGATCTTGGAGCACCACTATGAGTCAGAAGAGAGTACGGGGGCTAGCTGGCCCAACGGTCAGCATCATCCAGTTTCGGACAGGAATGACTCAGCTCTTCTTACTGCAGAATGCAAATTATGGAAAGCTCCAGAGTGACTGGAGATTTATCACGGAAGCACTGCCCTTTTTCTGGACCACGATGTGGGGACATCTCTGAGCCCGCCTTCTCTCTCTCTCCATTCTGCACTGTTACCCCTTCCATAACAATACAGTCCTCCAGTTTTGCTGGAAATTCAAGTAGAACTCAGGCAGAACTAAGGAAGCGAATTATGGAAGGTAGGAAGCTGCCATATACTGAGTCAGACCATTGGTCTATCCAGCTCAGTACTGTCTGCACAGACTGGCAGCGGCTTCTCCAAGGTGGCGAGCAGGAATCTCTCTCAGGCCTGGAGATGCTGCCAGGGAGGGAACTTGGAACCTTCTGCTCTTCCCAGAGCGGCTCCATCCCCTGAGGGGAATATCTTGCAGTGCTCACACTTCTAGTCTCCCATTCATATGCAACCAGGGCAGACCCTGCTTAGTTAAGGGGACAAGTCATGCTTGCTACCACAAGACCGGCTCTCTTCTGTGTGCCTGCCCTCTCTCCTGCCATTGCTCCCCTGCAACTGGGATTCAGAGGCATCTTGCCTCTGAGGCTGGAGGTGGCCTATGCACTCATGCTTAATTTGCATTACCTCCCTGCCCCACAAAAAACCCAACACTTTGCCTCAGCCCTTGCAGTCTCACTGCCACTCCCCAATGGAGCAAAAGTCCATGGAACTCCCTCCATTCTCGCCCAGCCCGTGTTGCCCTGGCCTCTCCCATTCCTCTCCTCTCACTGTTGAACTGTAGGCTGCAAGTTTGTGTGGAGTGGCAGAGCACTTGCTTTGGGCTGGGAAAGACCCCTGCCTGAAACCCTGGAGAGAGCGCTGCGGCCAGTCAGTGGACAATACTGAGCAAAGTGAGCCCACAGTCTGACTCTGCAGGAAGCAGCTTCAGACGCTCATGCATGCTTGTTTTGCTCAGGCCACTCTGGAAACAGCATTGCACCTGGCTGGGCGCTTTCCAGATTAAGCCCAACCACAGGGTTACTACAGATCTGCAAAGTGTGCTTCCGTACTTCCCGAGCTGTGACATCGCAGTCCCCTGCACTGACAGCAAGGTGCTGTTCACATTTCCGATGCCTTCCTTTGGATTTTATTGCCACGTTACAGTCTTATAATATTGCATGTGTGGCGCAGATAAATAGTGGTATTTCCCCGTTGTGGAATTTTCGCAAGACTGCTCCCCCTGCTGGTGGCTTTGAGCAACAGCCTTAATTTATGGTTTCAATGCACTCAGTCTGCCCAACACCGAAGCATTTTACTGCTGTTGAGCGTGTAACCTGGAAAGCACCCTGGTGGGGCTTTATTTCATAAACTTTATTTTATTAAATTCTCTTCATTAAGAATAGTACTGATCGCAGGATAGGGATTTTCCAGTTGTCGCGGAATTCCCACCCCCTTCTGTAAACACAGTTGGTGGGCAGGCTCAGGGCCAAAATACACATGACATTGAATATGGAGTTTGCTTGACTCTAGCTGCTTGGAATGGTTTTGCTACATATCAGCTGGGTGAGTGGGTGGGGGGAGACAGACTGAAAATGCAGTGTCAGTGTGTGTGTGTGTGTGTGTGTGTGTGTGTGTGAGGTTAAAGCCTTCCTTCAACACTGCTGCAGTCCTGACTGCCGCCGCCCTCCACTTAGCAGCAATTTAGGGGGAAAAACCTCAAATACCCACAGGCCAAACTGCATTTAATGTAATGTGCAACTTAGTCCTCACGGACAGCTGAAAAGGTCAAAGGGTGGCTGTCTGAAATAAGGAGGGGAAGGTGCAGGGCGTTCGTTGGCCAAGATGACTGAGAGGCCTGGTCTCAGGTAACAGCTGGAGATTATAACTGGAGTGATACGTGAGACTGCCCTGGGAGGGAGGGGCAGAAGGGAGGGAGAACATTGCGGGCTTAAAGCAAAGTGCAGGATGATAGTTTCACTTTGGTAAACACGTCCCTCGTGATCTTGTACAAATCAAATTGCTACCAAAGGAACTGCTTTAAACAAACGTTGGGGTTGGAAGCAAATAGTAAAACAGGAGCCACCTTCTGGATTGCTTTACTGACACAGATTCTGTGGAGATACCACCTCAGCCCCTGCTAGGGAAACAAGAACGTGAACCTGGCTAAAAGCTGCCAGGGATGCCGACGTGTGGTCTCACTCCTGGGTTTCTTTACAATCCTTGCCCCAGAAGATCCATTTGGCCCCTCTCCTAGACACATTTTGGCACCTTCTGGAAACTGCTTTAGAACAGGCAGGACTTTGGCCTGGTCCGTTAATTTTTACTGGCTCTTCCATCTTTGATTTAAGTAAAGTTGTGCTGTTGAGTCGGTGTCGACTCCTTGCAACCACAGAGCCATGTGGTTTTCTTGGTAAGATACAGGAGGGGTTGACCATTGCCGTCTCCCGCACAGTCTGAGATGATGCCTTTCAGCACCTTCCTATATCGTTGCTGCCCGATAGAGGTGTTTCCCATAGTCTGGGAAACATAGTTCCCATAGTCTGGGAAACATACCCAAGGGCATACGAACTGGCAACCTCTTGCTCCCGAGGCAAGTTACTTCCCCAATGTGCCATTAGGTGGCTACTTGATTTATTTACACCAGGGGTGGGGAACCTTGGCCCTCCAGCTGTTTTTGAACTACAACTCCCATGATCCCCAGCCACAATTATTGGCTGGGGAAAAACAGCTGGAGGGCCAAGGTTCCCCACCCCTGATTTACACCGTCATTGGCTCTTGCTGTTTAAAAAATGGATTTTGTGGGTTATGATTTTTAATTTTTGTTTGTTAGCTGCCTTGAGTGGTCCAGTTTAGACTGGAAACATTCTTAATAACCAAATGCACCCATGCATACGTAATCTATTCCTGATCATTTCTGTTGGCCTGCCTGTCCAATACCTGCTCTGGTTCTGAGTGGGAGAACCAGCACACGGCACTGTTTGGCTTCTCTGGAAGTTCAACATGGACCCCCAACATCCCCAGCCAGGGCGTCACTTACTAAACAGTTCCGTGGCATCTTCGGTGGAATGCCATCTGCCTCGGCAGCCCCGTTGGGCCCCGCCCCTTCTTTCCTCCTCTTCCTGGAATTCAGCCTGGCTGAGCCTGGAGGTTCCATCCCGCGAATCGCGTCCGGCAGCTCGGCTGGGAAGATCTGCAGGAACAGAGGTGGCGCTTTAACTCCCGAGGGCTAAAAAGTGTGTTAGAAGAGGGCTCTGGGGACAGCCGCCAGCGTGAAGGTCGGAGGAACTGCCAAGTTCAGAGCGTCCAGGAGCTGCTGTTATCTGTGGTAGTGACAGGAGGGCATCAGCAGCCTGCCAGGAAGGCCCGTCTCCCATGACCCAGCAGGAACGCTGGACTTGCAGTTGTGCTTATTTCAGCACTCCATTAATGGAGCAGGCCAAAGATTACAAATGGGTGTGAAGGCTTGGGAGGCAGCCTTTCTGCAATCAACGGGTGTGCCCAGAGACTGGAAGGGTAGGGCGCCTTCCATGGGAGCAAAGAGGCATCTGTGCTTGCAGCACCTGCCTCTCCCCCTCCCACCCCGTCTGATGCAAAGGCCTCAAACAAGATGACCAGGAAAAGATGAGGAGTCACATCCTGAAGTCTGAGCAACCTGTAGCAGTTGCTCATAGAAACAGCTCTCTCCATTTGCTTCAGGATCAACCAGGGCCCTTACGGGCTTCCGAGAACGGCCTTCTGTGAGTCTTATATACACCAGTCATAATTTTACAAACCTCTATCATATCCCCACCTTAATCACCATTATTGGAAACTAAAGAAAGCCCCAAACACTCTCAAAACAGTTCCGATTCCAAGACGGTTGTCATCTGTGGGCTGAATAAGAGCCAGAAGAGACCATTCTTTTCTCTGGGACAGGAAGAGGCCACTGAGGAGAACTTCCTCTCTGTCATGAAGGAAGGAGAGACTTCATCTCTCCTTACACAGGAAGGCCCAGAAACACAGTTCACATTCACACCGTCTCCTGAACACACTTCCACAGTGGAAGGCCATCTCCCTCCTTCAGCTGGATGACTGAGTTCTCTCTGCATCACGTCACTTTGTGTGGCGCAGGAAACGTCTCATTATGAACAAAGGTTCCACCTCTGCAACATCCTCCAACGAGCTGCTGGAAAGAGCTGAAAGCCGTACAAAGCAACTGCAACGGAACTTCTCGGGTTGCGCAATAAACCCATGACCAATCTGCTGATGCCTTGACACTCACGGCCACTGCCACCAAGCAGCCCAAGGCTGCCTTTCCAACTTCTCACCTACCTCCCAAATTGCCCTCCTTCAGCTCTCAAATCCCAACATCCTTGATTTCCGCCAGAACTGCATCGGAGTGGTTCAGCCAGTAGTCACCAGAGTCCCTCTGGCTGATGCTCAGCCCCTCTGTGGCCGGAGGAGGGCTCAGCAGACACTTGCCAAGGGCTTCACCGCCCCAAACCCCACCAAAAAAAGAAAAAGAAAAGACTGCAGCATATGCCAATACAGGAAGATTGTGCTCTTCCATCACATCATATGCTCAACAAGTGTACTGTGTACAATTGTACATCCTGATATACATGGACCAGCAAATTCTGGTGCAACTGCCATGCAGACTGCTGAAAGCAGGACACTTTGAGGAGACGGCTCCTAGGTCAGTGACTGGCTTAGGGCAGTGGAAGGAAGAGAAGAGAAGACCTTTCCGTCTTGTAGCTCACAGCAGACACAAACCAAGCCTCGTCCCCAATCCCAGGGCCAACCTGCCTAGCCTAGCCTGACGGTGAATAGTCCTCTCTCCCAGCACAAATAATGGAGAACCTGAGCTCCTTGATCCAGAGAAAGGGAAGAACCATCCCCACATTAAAATACCTGTCCTAAGAACTGGTTAATGTTCATCCCCACTCCAAAGAGAGCTTATTCTCGGATTGGCAGGAAGAAGCACTGCATGGGGGGGGGGGTGAAATTCCCCTCCTCTGAGCATAAGGGGCCACAGAGACTGAAGATGCTGGGCTGCACCTGGGCCTTCTGTGTGCATAGCCAAGTACACAGACCTGATAACCCAGAGCCTACCACTGAGTTAGTTGCCCTGAAAGACAAGAGAATAACCCTCTCTGTCTGCAAAATCTCTCTCACAGAATGATCATTTTAAAAAGAGAGAGGAAACTCCCTGTGAGTCATCCTGTTTGAAGGAATTTGTATTGTTTTTTGTTGTGCATCACCCAGAGATGTATGTTTTGGGCAGTTTATAAATATTTTAAATAAATAAATAAATAAAATAAGTGTAAGTGAGGCAGAAACCTCCAACTTCAAGTATACGCTGATGGGATCTGAGCTGTCAGAGACTGACCAGGAGAGGGCTCTTGGGGTCGTGGTGAACACCTCACTGAAAGTGTCAACTCAATGTGCGGCAGCTGTGAAAAAGGCCAATTCCATGCTTGGAATAATTAGGAAAAGGATTGAATATAAAACTGTTAATATTATACTGCCCCTATACAAATCTGTGGTGCAGCCACATTTGGAGTACTGCTTACAATTCTGGTCACCATATATTAAGAAGGACATTGTAGAACTGGCAGCCAAGATGATCAGGGCACCTTCCTTATGAGGCAAGGCTACAATACCTGGAGCTTTTTAGTTTGATGAGTGAGAGGAGACATGATAGAAGTCTATACAATTATGCATGGTGTGGAGAGAGTTGATAGAGAGAAATTTTTCTCCTCTCTCACATAACATTAGAACCAGGACTCATCCCATGAAACTGAGTGCCAAGAAATTTAGGACTGACAAAAGGAAGCACTTTTCCACACAGCGCATAATTAATCTATGGAATTATCTGTCACGGGATGTGGTGATGGTCACTAGCTTGGATGGCTTTAAAATGGGCTTAGACAAATTCATGGAGGAGAGGTCTATCAATGGCTACTAGTCTGGTGGCTGTGAGCCACCTTTTGCCTCAGAGGCACGATGCCTCTCAATACCAGTTGCAGGGAAGCAACAGTAAGAGAGAGGTTGTGCCCTCACCTCTTGCCTGTGGGCTCCTCAGAGACACATGATGGGCCACTGTGTGAAACAGGATGCTGGACTAGATAGGCCTTGGGCCTGATCCAGCAGGGCTTGTCCTATGTTCTTAAGACTCAGCAGAAGGCAGCTTCATATGTTCACATGTTCCTTGCCCATATATCACCAGCTGGGAATGGGTCATACCCACTCTGATTAAATCTTTGGCTGCTCTGACTGGATGCCAGCATAGCTCACAAGTAGAACGAAGCTATAAAATGATTTAGGACTTCAGTAAGGGGACTAAGCCCAAACTGGAGGTGGCCTTTAGCACTGAGTTCTGAAACCTAAGCAACTTTTTGTTGTATTACTAAAGTGTATTGGAGGTGAGATGTCAAGAGAGAGATACCCACTTCCTGAGATACCTTCTTAACCCGGAGTAGGTTAAGATTTGTTAATTAGAGTGGCTGTTTGCATTCAGAAACCTACGTACATGTTTTACACTCTGGCCAAAGTATCAGCCTGGCAGTGGAGTGAGGAAATGACCTGTCATGTAATGAAAAATAGGTTGAGAAGTCCCTGGTTCAGATAAGAAAAGCAGAGAGGGCACTGGCAACTTATGCACATACCGACAAGGCGTGGCCTGGAGGAACAAATGTTTCCAGAGCAGCTTGGTCCAAAGACTCAACTCCCAAATATGCAGACCTTGTAAATCTGGGAGCATCCCAGACATTCCTGTTATGCTGCCATGATAGGACCCCTCTGCATTTCAGAGCTGTCAACTCCGCTGAATGCCAGCATCATGGGCTGCAAGATGGGCTGCTAACCTAGTAAAGGCCCTTTCGCTCACTCACCCCTGCCCCCTCCTCAAACAAACCCACACCTTGGCTGTAGCGATGTGCACGGAATTGTGGCAGGGAGGCTTGAAGGCGGCGGGGGGGGGGCAGCTGTAAGAGTGGGTGCACTTACCCCTCCTACAGCTTTCTCCCCACCGGCATCCGTTTTTTGAAAAGCCCATCGGGGCAGCAGCGTACCTCCCTGCCACCCCTTGGCCCCCTTTTCTGGATATGACCAGAAGTCTCCGACATGCCTGCAGGGGAAAGCGAAGGGAGGGTTAAGTGCACCCTCCCCCTAGACACCCCCTGCTGTTGAACCAGTTTGGAGGCCCATAAAGGGGGAAGGTGCCCATAAAGGGCCTTCAAACCGGTTCTGTACACATTCCTACTCGGCTGTGCTGCCCACCAGGTATTTGTTTGGGGCACTCCCTCTGTGAGTGCCCAGAGATGGGTGTGTGAAATTTTCCACCGCTATGTATTTCCATTTCTAAAAATACGAATTAATTTAATGAAACACTGCAATATAATGATAGATACCAATGCAATATCATACAAAGTGGGCCATTCCAAAGCTGCAATTAACTCTTCTGAAGGCAATTATTCCTGGGGAAAGTGGGAGTTATGAGTACGCAAGAGAGACGTGAGAGGGGCATGTGTGGATGTACCCTATTGATTTGTAAATGGGGTGGGTGTAAAATAAAACCAAAAATACACCTAATAATCCAAACCCAAAGTCAAATTATGAATTCATCTGATGGACAGTGCAAATTAAATCAAATGCTAAAATTCTTATTCCAAAATGTTCTGGAAAATCCACGTACCTGCTTTCAGCACATAAAGGATCAAAGACTTTGCCAGAGAAAAGGCTGGTATTCTAGACAAGTGCAGGCGAATACCAAGGTTTCTGTATCCCTGAACCTTCAACAGTCCACACTTGCAAGTCGACAAGGACTGGAAACGAATTTCCAGCCCTGCATGAAGAGAAGAGGCAGTCTCCAAGGTACCCAGAGATGGATTCACGTAGGCTCATGAGGCAGTATCATTCATAGGCAAGGTTTTAAGACTGCTACGGACGTGCAGGAATCGTGATTTGTTCACTGATTCAAAGGACAACCCAGGCACTTTGAAAAGGGAGGAGAGCAGGCCCATACCTGCCAGACACCGCGGCTTCGTGCTGTCTGTAGTGGTATGCCCTCTGTTGCCCTTACGTGCTGGCAGCACACACATGGCCTCTGCGCATGATCCACATGGTGCGGACCTGCTCTCCTCCATTTTAAGAAGGTGCCCAGGTTGTGCTTCCAATCAGTGAACAAATCACGATCCGTGCACATCCCTAGAAACTGGTATCTTGGAATCTTTGTCACCCTATTAGACAAAATGCATAAAAACAATAGCAAAAGTAAACCAAATCCGTCCGTTGCAATACAGGTGGCCCTTGTTATTTGTAGGGGGTTCCATTCTGGCCTACGACCGTGGATAATGAAACCTTAAGTCAATGAGAATTGGGGGATAGGTTTCGGAGACCAGGAAAATGACTGAACAAAATCACCAAAAAGTCAGGGTAAAAGCAGAAATAAGGATGGATCACAGCACTGTACCTTGGCCACCTCTGCTCTCCTGCTCCTCCAGTAATATACCATCATGAGGTTTCCTCACCCCACTGTTGAGGTCCAGCACTTAGCAACAGCACTAGCCACTTGGCCTGATTGGTTGGCAGGCTGGCCAAAGAGGCAGCACAAAATTAAATCCAAGTAAACACACACAGAGGATTGTGAGAGAATCAAGGAGGAGAATCAATTTTCAATGGATATTTAAAATCATTTAATTTAAATTGATTTTAATTGTAATTTAAAGTAAATAATATAGTACTATCTTGGTCAAAATTAAAACACTAATTTGAAAATATTAGTTAAAAACTAAATTTCAACAAAATTAAAATTAGATTTATAAAAGTTATAATTAGGATCTTACAAGGGCAGCACAAGGCTTCCTCTTTGAAGACTTTGAAAAGTTTAATAACAGAAAACATGAGTATGCTCCTTGTTGTGGTGACTGCCAATATTCAGTCCCTACACAACGTACGTGTGTCTGAGTTGCATCTGGATGCTGTCAGAGCAATTTTAAAGCAGTGGGATCATGCAATTCCAACAGGAATCAAGTGATTGATTGTTGACAAGATATATAGCTCCCGAAGGATACCCAACGCTGCCAAATGCTACCCAAAAAGGCCTTTAGAAGCACAAAAAACTGTAAACATGCAGGCCCAAGCACTCAACTGTCCTCCTCCAAACTCCTCTCACAACCCATGAGGATGGGCAGCAAGAGTACGACCATGTAAGGGCAGAACTGTGCTGCCTAAAACTGCGGAGATGCAAAGCCCCGTATCGTGGGTAATGGGGTCGGGTATATATTGCCCAGCTGTGGATACGCAAAATCGCGAGTGCCGAAACTGCGGATAATGAGGGCCACCTGTAACAGAAAGCCGTACAGTTTTCTGTCAGTGCAGTTAAGATGAAGCAAACAGGCTAGTGAAATGTCAGCCCAAGATCCACACCCCTTGCATTCCTTTGACATTAATCTCAGCCTGGCTATATTCAATGCCTAGTACAGAACCCCAGCCACAAGTACAATCAATCTAAGCATATTCCAACTGCATGCAGACACAATTGACAGGAAGAAGGGTGTTTGCCGTCTGGTTTTAAGGGGGGAAAGGAACGCCCATTTTGGCAATTCAACTCCAAAAACAAATTCCTGGTAGGCATAAATGAAAATAGAAGCCTGCCTCTGTTCTGCTATAGTCACATTGACCCATTCCTTCCAGGTTCTGCCATATATCTGCATTTGTAATCTATTCCACTACTTTTCTGTTTAACCGAGAGAAGAATTCTGTACCACTCAGCCATGCAATGTGCAGCTTACCCAGAGTAGGTTGCAACCAGCCACATGAATGCTCAAGGAGCAAACTGCACTTACACCAAAACAGCCAGACGGGCAACCACTGCAGCCAGGGTGGCCAAGCTGGGCTTCTCCTGCTGTGGTTGGGCTACAACTTCCAGAACATCTGCTGCAATAAACTGCAGTCCAACAACATCTAGAGAACTTCAAATTGGGAAGGGCAGCTCTGGGGGGGTGACGGACCCCTCCTCCAGGAAAAGGGCTTTCCCCCTGCACTGCCTGCAATTTCTGTTTCAGAAATCTAACAGATGAGACGCAGCTTGCCCACCCATAAATGCACTTTAGCCCCTCCCCTAATTTTCCTTTGTCCCTCCCCTAATTTTTTTTTTATGGTGCCACCACTGCAAATTGACCATCTCTGCATGACGACAACTGCAGTCTTTTCCCTCCTGCTCCATGGGGAATAGAGCAGGGTGTGATTAGCAAAGTTAATATAATTCAGCAGCTTACATACTTCAAATAACAACTGGTTGAAAGCCAAGGTAATCCAACAAAGAGCAAAACGGAGCTGGAGCTGGGTTCAAGTCCTACCTCTGCACGTTCACTCTCTCTCTCTTCCACAGTTGCCTGCTTTTTGCTGGTAGAGACCAACAGGACATGCAATCATTCCTAGCTGCCCCCTTCATAGCTACAGTTCAGAGCCAGCATGGAGAGTTGTATATTATGCCTCAGTTTATTTATTCAGTATATTTACATACTGCCCCAAACTCATGCCTCTCGTCACTTTCGGAGTCTGGAGTTGGGAACTGATTTTGCCAGCAGATGACCATGCAAGCAGAGAGGTTCAAAACCCAGCTACCACGCTATTTCCGTCCAGTCCAGTCACAGCTCCCAATGCCACTTCCCTCTGTTCTCCCAAACAGCTCAGATAAAGGGGAGAAACAGAGGAGGAAAGAAGCCAGAGCAGGAGGCTCTTCCTTTCACCTCTGGGGCTGCTCAGATGTGTCCATTCCTCATTTCAGAAACCGCTCAAGGGACCAAAAGAGAGAATCAGCAACGTGACCATGGAGATATTTATTTATTTAACACATGTTTATACCACCCAAAACCCACGTCTCTGGGTGGGTTACCATCCAGATACACCTTCATTTGCAGGGAGCAAAACCAAATAAAGATACACCTTTATTTGCAGGGAGCAAAACCAGAACGACTGCTGTGAGGAAATGGGAAGGTGTGGGCTCATGCTTTGTGCATAACAGTAGGAGGCAACCAGAATGGTCAAAGGAAAAGCACGCAAAACCAAATTAGTAGCAGGACTGGACAGACTATTTCACTGCAGTCTCTCAAAACAAAGCTCTGGAGATAGGGAGCAGAAGCCCTGGAAGGGGTCAGGATGGAAAGAGTGCAGTTTGAAGCCCTATTCAACAAGGATACAATCTGTGTGCAGTGTACACATGTACAGCTCTGTATGCACATACAATTATTCACACATGATGTTCAATGCATGTTCAGTAGCACCCTTTCATCTGCACCTAGCACTGAAGAAACCCATACCCAGGTTCACTTTGAAATTGATACACAATTATAATTTTATATATGATAGAGGTGTACAAAATTATGCATCGAGTAGAGAGAGTGGACAGAGAAATGTTTCTCCCTCTCTCTCAACACTAGAACCAGGGGTCATCCCATGAAACTGAAGGTTGAGAATTTTAGGACCGACAAGAGGAAGTACTTTTTCACATGGTGCATAATTAATCAATGGAATTCTCTGCCATGGGAAGTGGTGATGGCCACTAGCTTGGGTGGCTTTAAAAGGGGCTTAGATGAATTCATGGAGGGCAGGTCTATCAATGGCTAGTAGTCTGGTGGCTGTGGGCCATCTCCAGCCTCAGAAGCAAGATGCATCTAAACACCTGTTGCAGGAGAGCGACAGCAAGAGAGAGGGCATGCCCTCACCTCTTGCCTGTGGGCTCCCCAGTGGCATCTGTTGGGCCGCTGTGTAAAACAGGATGGGCCTTGGGCTTGATCCAGCAGGGCTGTTCTTACAAATGCATGTACAGTCAATCACACAAAAACCATGCACGTGTAAAGACACCTGCAAGCAAGTATAATGTAATGTCTGAATAGGCCTTTAACATCACTATCCCAAGACAAGAAAAGTGGATATTTCTTTGGAGAGTGAGGGGAACTGGCTCTCCCTGCTGCATTTAAACATTTGTTGGCACATTACAATTCAGTTTGTAAGTAGACATTGCATAGTATATAGCAGAATATACCTATCCAAGGAAATGCAATACACTGGCTACTCTCACGCACTCACTCACATTTTCCTGGCCTTTTGCCCCCAGCCTGTCATTTCTTCTTCTTACCCATGAATACACTGACCAACCAACTTGGCAGACCAGTTTGTGCAACTGAGGAAGGCTAGCTCTGGCCCTTATGTTACAACGTGTCCATTAGCCTTTAAGGTCCCACAGAATCCTTTGCTTTCTCCCAACCACCCTATAACGTTTACATCCCCATAACAGTCCCTTTTGTCACCTCAGTTTCATGTTGCAAAATAATCATCTCCTTCAGAACCTCCCATGCATGTACTAAACACGATACTGTCACAGCCAGCAAATCAACACCTGTTCCCACTGCGGGACCTGATCCATTATGTCTTCTCACTTATCGGGGTGGGGGGTGGGGGATCTCCCTAAATTAGTCATCTCCATCATCTCTAATTTTATCTCCTTGCTGCATTTCTAGCAAACTCTCTCGCAGGCCTTCCCTCAAACCGAGCCAACATGATACTCATTCTTATCAACAACTCTCTTAGCTCCTCTGGCAAGCCTCATCTTTCTTCTTTGTAGGGACAGAATTCTCCAGCCCCATAACCTTCATGCCACTCCCTTCTTCCACCTCAGGCAGTGGTTCCTGTGACCACAGTTCAAGGACCAAGGGCATTTTCCTTGTGGCTACCACCCTTCCCATAACTCATGCCCCCTCAAACCTCAATCAACAGCATCTCCTGAACTAAAAGCAGTCAACTTTAAAATTTTTATCTCCAAAACAGCCTCTTCCCTACACCTTAGTTGTACATTCTCAAACCCTTCCTCCTAGAAGAGTACCAGACATAACACCCATCTCTGCCATCCTGACTACTTTCTAGGCCTCCCAGTGTTCATCAGAGCTGCCCCAAAAACCTTTCAAAACACTGGTGGGGAAAAGTCTCATGCACATTAACTGTTTAGTAGCTGCTCTTGGTAAATCTTAACAAAGGGGCAGGGAAACCCTCTTTGGCTTATTTGAAGAATTGCAAAGCAAATTATCTTCCTTGAAGAGCTTTAAAGGCCCATATTTTTAGCCTGGGTTTTAATGATATATAGTTTTCATTTTAATCTGGTTTAAAGATTAAAATTAAAGATTTGTTTTATTTAATTGCTTTATTATGTGTTTTTGATTTGGGATGTAAACTGCCATGAGCCACTTTAGGAAGGGTGGTATATTAATTGAATGAATGAATGAATGAATGAAATAACTGGCTCTATTTTAGAGGGATTTGAAGGATACTGTACTTTCTTTAAATTTGCATTAGTGGGAGTATCTATAGCCATTACTGTTCAGGTTTTCCCCTCCCATGGGTCCCTAGAAGTGAAAGCTCAGTGAGGGGATGCACAAGACAGGACTGGCATATAAGCAAACACACATGGTCACAACATGAATGGAATGTAATAGCTCGCCACCATGACAATATTCCAAGTCCCACCCAGGCTCATTAGAACCCCACCTCACAAAGCCCTTAGAACATTGGTGTGTGCACGCAGGTGTGTGATGGTTGGGGTTCTCCCTTAAGATCTCCCTCCCTCTCTCTCTCTCTCTCTAATGCTCTCCTCTACTTTATTTCTCCTCTCTTATTTATTTATCATATTTTAATACCACCTTACATGTATATCTCTAGGCATGACAATAAAAGCAATAGAATAAAGTTATTAAAACAAGTTTTTTTAAATTATTAAAATTATATATTAAAATTAATTCTAATTAAAAGCCTGAGAGAACAGGAGAGTCTTGAGGGTCTTCCTGAAAACAAACAGAGAAGGAGATGCTCTTATTTCAGCACGAAGCTTATTCCAGAGCCCTGGGGCAGCCACAGAAAAAGCCCAGTCCTGGGTCACCACCAAATGAGTTGGTGGCAACCATAACCGGACCTCTCCAGAAGATTGTAACAGGCAGCAGGGATTATGACAAAAGAAGCGCTCTCTCAAATAGCCTGGACCCAAGCCATTAAGAGCTTTACAGGTAATAACTAGCACTTTGTATTTCACCCGGAAACATATCGGCAGCCAGTGCAGTTCTTTTAGAACCGGTGTGATGTGGTCCCTTCATGTTGTCCCAGAGACCAATCTGGCTACTACATTCTGTACCAGTTGAAGTTTCTGGACTATGTACAAAGGCAGCTGCCCGCAGAGCCCCACACAATGCACATTACAGGCTCTAAGGAAGCCTGCATACTGACCCAGCGAGTCCATAGCAGGGAAACCACACCGAACCAGAAGCACAGGAAGTCCAGGAGCCCTCCAAGCCCAGCCCCACCCCAAGCCCGGCTGCAGCTGCTAATCATGCCCACTCCTCATGCATCCAAGCCGGACCTCTTACAGCTCTGGGGACAGGGCTCTCCCCGAAACCCATCAGTGCCGCCCCCCTTATGCGCGCGCTCTCTTTCAAGGGCAACCCTCCATAAAGCCCCTCGCCCGCCTCCCCCCATCGCATCAGCACATTTGACTGCAGGAGGCAATAAAGAGCATCTGCAGGACAGGACCCGGAAGTCTGGGAAGGGAAGGGTCGGTGGGTGGGACGCCGTCCACTGAATGCATGTGGTTAATTGCTGGGGAGGGGAGGATGCCTGCCTGCCTGCCTGCCTGCTCGGAAGAGGGGCTTCCTCCACTCTATGTCTATGGGCATTCTGGGGTGTGTCTCTTCCAGGGTGGGGCTGAGTGCTTCCACTTCATGCCTGGGTGGGGTGGGGTGGGGTGGGGGAGTCGTCTGTCAAGGGCTCCCATTCAATATCTGGGGGCTTTCAGAGGGGATCTCCTCTTTTGAGCGAGGGGGGCGCTCCCCCTCTCCCCCAGGACGAGGTCCCGAAGCCACAGGTGTCTCTCTGCGACCTGATCCAGCAAACTTACTCCCCACCCGCCACGATCCGGCCACTCCGACCTACCCCGCCCGCTCTGCTCCGCGTCGTGCCTCGCCTCGTCTCCGTCTCCAGCTTCCCCGCACAGCGCCAACGGGGCTGAGCTGAACAGGAAGCGCTTCCAGCCGGACCCTTCTGGAACGGACCAGTCGAAACAGTCCGTTCCCCTCACGCGTCCTCCTGAAAACCGCTACCCTGAATCTGGGGTTCCGGGAACAAGTTACCTCTCACCCACCCCCAGTGATGCCGGTGTGAGTGTTTTGCAGGAGGACTTGCTTGTTCTCCCCACTTTGTGTGTGGCATTGTGATATACGCATGCAGTCATGCAATGTTTTATATGTGTACTTGAAAAACTATAATCTTGGCTTTAATTCTCCCCCTCCTTTGTCCCCCAGTTTCATAGGCATAGTCTTTATTTCAGTCTTTGACCAGCATAACAGCAAAATAAAAATAACACAAATAAAATAAACAAAAAACAGTTAAGACAATCAGTCCTACAGAATAATAAAGGATCTTGTTGTATCCAGGACACACAAGAGACAGGGTCCACAAAGTCCTTTATTCTAAGCAGTCTCTTAAGATAATACAGCCATCTGGAGCTGAGCAAGCGGTCAGTCAAGCCAAAGCAAGACTGCTCTCTAATTGCTCTCTGCTCTCTTTTATACATTAGGCACACTGATCCCTTTCAGCTGGTTCTCATACGCAAGCCCTCAAAGGAACAGTAATTTAAAATCACACCACCACAGATCTCTATAAAATTACCTAAAAACATAGTCTAGTGAGTAGAAGAAGCTAAAAGTTAAGAGTATGAGCATTAAACTATAAACAAAATTAAGACTATGAACATAAAAACTATATGTAAAAATTAATCAACACAAGTATCAGTGATACTGAGTATAAAGTGGGCAAGAGAGCAAAATTATGTGCCTAATACAGAATGGTATTAAATCTCATTCCTTATTGTATTCTATACTATGTATGGCAACAGCATATACGAGAAGTGGATGCAACATACAGGTGCTAAAGTGTTTAGTTCTTATTAACATCTAAACAAATTTTGCTAGCTATGAGGCAGAACTTGGCCACCCTGTCAAGTGGAAATTAAATTAAGATAAAGCCTGGAGGGCTTTAAGAAGGGTTTGGATAACTTCATGGAGGAGAGGTCTATCAACGGCTACTAGTTGGAGGGCTGTGGGCCACCTCCAGCCTCAAAGGCAGGATGCCTCTGAGTATCAGTTGCAGGGGAGTCACAGCAGGAGAGAGGGCATGCCGACAATGAGGGAGGCTCAGTTGTCGTGCACTCGGGACAGGGCCTTCTCTGTTGCTGCCCCCAGACTTTGGAATGCTCTCCCAGTGGCCATTCGCTCCTCAGACTCCATCACAGTTTTTAGAAAGCTTGTTAAATCTTGGCTTTTTATCCAGGCTTTTACATGATTGTTTTTTATTGCTGCTTCTATGTGTTTTTTACCCGTGTATTGTTTTTATGCTTGTATTTTATAGATTTTAAATTTGGTTTGTTTTTATATTTTTAGCTTAATATTTTTATTGCCATTTTATTGTATATTTTTAAAATTTTGTTAACTGCCTTGAGATTGTTTTTAATGAAAGGCGGTATATAAATTCAACAATGAATAAATAAATAAATGCTCTCAACTCCTGCCTGTGGCTTCCAGCGGCATCTGGTGGGCCACTGTGCGAAACAGGATGCTGGACTAGATGGGCCTTGGGCCTGATCCTGCAGGGCTGTTCTTATGTTCTTAATCAGTACAGCCTGGATATTCACTAATATATGGGGAGATAAACTTATGCTGAATGTCACGATAGTTCTGACAGTACAAGAGTACATGAGCCGTCATTTCAATCTCACCAGAGCCAAAGGGGCAAATACACTCTCCGTATGAGATTTTTTGATATCTTCCTTCCGTCACAGCTGTGCGCAAGGCATTGCATCGGTCCAGTGTCAGAGCTCTGCAGTATTTGGGGACTGTTAACTGTTTTAAATAGTTGGCAGGGGTAAAGCTCAAAATTTGATGGCACAAAAAGACACCAAGCAGAATGGAGCCCTGATCAATTTCCTGCTCCATATCATAAACTCTTTCCCTTATTTTGACTCTGGCGCTTTCATAACCCAAAGTTAGCAATGCGGTTGGGGAAAAGCCATAATGATATAGCCTTTCCTCCACCCCTTTTCCCCACCTGCTTCTAAGTCAGAGTCAGCCCTCTGCTAAATTATTAAATGTGATATTAATGTTCCCAGTTAAATGTGGCGGAGGTTGGAACTCCAGTATGTCCGAAAGTGTGAAATTGCAGTTTCACAGCAAAAGCAACCTCTGGTTGACCTCGCCAGACTCCAAATTGAACCTTCGGTTTGCACAAAGGTTTGCAGCCAAGACCTCCAGTTTGGCCACCAAAGCATTGTCTAACTTCGGATGCTGCCATAAACGTTGTTTTGCACTGTTTTTCAAACTGCAATCAGAGAGGAGGTGGCACAGACCTGTCCAGGGACGTGGCAGCTCTATGCTAATGGTGGTTCTTGCTAGCTGCCTCTTGGAGAACCAGCCCCACCTCCTGTCACCTATGCAGTTATCCAGCAACAGGGACGCCGCCACACACCATCCCGGACTTGTCAGCCTGTTAAGCTGCACAGTCCCTTGGAGGCATTCCCTCTTACCACTGTGTCCCCTGCGGATCTCCCCACCATGCAAGCAGGAGCCAAAGGGGACGGGATGACAGGATGGGCTCTAAGTACTTTTCTCACTGGGAACGAAGCGACAATTATGTATGCTCACAAATACTCCAGGTGGCAACATAAGCAGCGCACCCCATCACACCGCCAGAAGGGAAACATTTGATGAGGTGTATGTGTGCCAGGGGTTGGGTTTAAAAGTCAGCCAAGTTCTATTTTTTGCAGTTCGCAGTCCATGGGTTGACCAGCACCCTCACAGCCGCATTGGTCTCCCCAGAAGACTGGCCCTCTCATGAAAAGGTGAGCCTGCCGGCTGCAAGCTGCCAGTTTGTTGGGTCCGGATGGAGTGCTTTGGCAGGGTGACCCCTCACAACAGCATCATAGGTTACGGTGGGGCCCACCCCACACCCCAGCATCCTTTGCCCGCCCTCCAGGGGCAGATTAACCTTTTTGCTGCCCTTTTACCTTTAAAAACAAAAAACGCCACTGTGCGGTGGCGGCTGTAAGCTGAGGGAACTGGGGACGAGAGGAAACTCCCCCCTTTGCCCAGGGCGCAGCTGTGGTGGCTGCAGCGAGGGGAGGGTGAGGAGAATATCCCCCCACTTTGCGTTTTAAAAAAACACACACAGCTGCATGGATTAGGGTTGCCAGCATTTCATTGCCAGAATGAGGGACACAAGTTTGCGGTGGTGTGGGGGGGCACTGTCTGTCTGGCTTGTGGGAGAGGTGCCGGGGGGTGTATGCAGTGGTAATCAAGAGCCTATCACTGACATCTGTGCAATTGACTTATATGCTATTGAATAATGCCAGCATCATTATTGTTTATAACATATTCAAGTTATACCACTTTTCAACCAAAAACTTCTCAAAATAAGAAGCTGCTCGCCCCACCACCAAAATGAGGGACAAATGCTGTCCCTCGAGGGACCAACATTTCATCCCTGAAATGAGGGACATCCCGCCCAATGAGGGACAGTAGCTGCAGGGAGGGGAGATTTCCCCTTTACTGAAGTATTTACCTTTATCCAGGGAGGGAGGGTGGGATGGGGTGTGGTGGCGGCTGCAGGGAGGGTGGAGGGGTGAGGAGGGGAGAGTTCCCCCTTCTACCGGGATGGGGGTGGCAGCGAGCTCCTTCCAGCTCCCCTCCCTCCTCCCAAGTGACTGCATCGGCATCTCGAGAGGATGAACGCAAAAGGGGGGGCATTCTCCTCACCCCCTATCCTCGCTGCAGCAGCCACTGCCCCCAGAGAGGGGTGGCAAAATGTGAGGAGCAGCAGAATTTGCCTTTCCTCAAATTTTGCTGCCATAAGCAAATGCCTACCCTGCCTCTCTGTTAATCTGCCACTGCCTCCCTCATCTACATCTCCCCTCCTAGGAAGTCTCAGTGTTTCCCTCCCCTCCCAGAGTAACAAGGAAATATCCCCCCCAGCCTGGACCCCTGGACCCACCCCAAACTGGTGCTTGTGCAGGACTATCAGGGTGTGGGCTCCAGTGCCATTGCTGCCAGAAGAAATGCTGCCACGGCACGGCATGGCAGGGCATTTAAAGGGATTTGAATGCCCTTTCCCTGCTGAGGGTAGGTGGTGTGCTCTGAAAATGCACAATCACACTCCGCACGCTCCCTTTGGGATTGTGGCCAATTGCGGCTGCTCTGCTGACGCGCCAATGCTTTGCCCACAGTCTGGCCATGAAGCTTGTTGGGATCAGCCTTGGCGACCGAGCAGCAGGGAGGGGCTACCTTCTCCTGGGACTGGAGGTTGCCAGGCTGCGATTTGATGTATGTGTGTGGTGTGATTTCCAGTTCCAAACTGAAACCACGGGTTCGCCAACCTCCTGTTTCATGTTGTATAGGAACCGGGCCAATGTCTGCCTGCCACAACAGAGAAATTTTCTGCAACATCATTGTACAAATCATACCAGTATGGTAATGCATAATAAAACATTGTGATGAAACAATATTGCATTGTGCACCGTACTTAACAACAATGCACTTAAGAAAAATGGCATAATATTAAGATGCTATTCACTGTGTTGTGTGGTTTTATTATACTGTGCAATAACAATGTATTGTATAATATACGTAATGTTCTGTGACATTATTGCAATTCATTATATCATTATTCTTCTTATTCACTACAGTTGTGTGCCCGCTCATGTAGACATATTTTTGAAACCTAACCTTGCTTTTCCTTCTCAGCTCTAGGGATGGCATGAGCTATTTTATTTACATAAAATAGAGATATGTTTGTATTTTCTGGCAATGGTAAGGCTGCACGAGTAGCTCACCTGAGTAAGTGCATGGCAGAGGTAAGATAAGAACCTCATTAAATATCAATCTTTTAACTATTATGCAACACTACATCAGCATCACCACCACCACCACCTAGGAAGCTGCCTTCTACCCAGTCAGACCCTTGGTCCATCTAGCTCAGGATTGTCTACTTTACACTGACTGGCAGCAGCTTCTCCAAGGTTGCAGGCTGGGCTCTCTCTCAGCCGGCCCTATCCTGGAGTTGCTAGGGTGGGAAACTGGAACCTTCTGCATGTAGTATTCTAAAAGAGCAGAGAATGTATATGGACCTGAACAATGTTTAATAATAAATGCTAGCTCTGCCCGGAGACTCACAATCTCCAAAAGTCATGCAACAGAAGGAAAGGAGGATGAAAAATTCAAAATATTTCAGAAGGACAGTTCCCAGTCTCCGAAAGCACTTTTGCCCTCACTGCCACCCTGACCTGTGAACTTTCCCCACTGATTTGGAGGTTGCCCTCTCTCCCTTTATGAAATGGGATCTCTCAAGGTTGCTTTTATTCTGGCCCATTTCATCTTTGTTGGATTTTCTAAACAATGTTATTAGCAAGTAGAGCAAACTTTCAAAGAGGCTGAGCAGCTTGCTAAGATCATAGCTTTTGTATGGTGAGGCCATTTTTATGCTCATATTAACCACCTTAAGTGGTGCAGTGGGGAGATGCTTGACTAACAAACAGAAGGTTGCCGGTTCAAATCCTGTATTCCTGAAACTCTTCCTGTATTCAACCAAAGAAAGCCACAGGGCTCTGTGGGCGCCAGGAGTTGAAATCGACTTGTCAGCAGTCTTTACCTTTATGATCAGAAGACAGAGTTCACCTAAAAATTAACCCACAGCTGCCTTCAAAGGAACATAACTACTTTCCACTCACATTTAGGAAATTATAACAATAGGTTCCAGTTAAATAGCTCCACCAAATAGCCCCTTTTAATTTATGACTTTTTTAACCCTGCCTGTCCTTCCTCATTTAGGGCACCATACATGGTTTCCCCACTGCTATGTCCTCGCAACAATCTTGTGATGTAGGCTAGGCTAGGCTGAGAGATAACAAATGGCTCAAGTAGACCCAGTGAGGGTGGGAGAATGGGGAAGGTTTTGAACCAGGGTCTCCCCAGTCCTAATCTGACATGCTAACTACTATAGGAACATAGGAAGCTGCTGCCATATACTGAGTCAGACCATTGGTCTATCTAGCTCAGTATTGTCTTCATAGACTGGCAGCGGCTTCTCCACAGTTGCAGGCAGGAATCTCTCTCAGATATATCATGTACAAACAACCACTTTGTATATAATTGTGCTTTGGCAACGTACTGTATGCTTTGGTAGTTTGTTGGTTCAATTAAAAAAAAATCTTGTCCTATAAAAAAAATCTTGTCCTATCTTGGAGTTGCTGCCAGGGAGGGAACTTGGAACCGTCTGTTCTTCCCAGAGCAGCTCCATTCCCTGAAGGGAATATCTTACAGTGCTCACACTTCTAGTCTCCCATTCATAAGAACATAAGAACAGCCCTGCTGGATCAGGCCCAAGGCCCATCTAGTCCAGCATCCCGTTTTGCACAGTGGCCCACCAGATGCCGCCGGAAGCCACAGACAGGAGTTGAGGGCGTGCCCTCTCTGCTGCTGTTACTCCCCTGCAACTGGTACTCAGAGGCACCCTGCCCTTGAGGCTGGAGGTGGCCCACAGCCCTCTGACTAGTAGCCATTGATAGACCTCTCCTCCATGAAGTATGCAACTAGGGTGGACCCTGCTTTGCCAGGGGACAAATCATGCTTGCTACCACAAGACCAGCTCTCCAGTTACATTTTTGAAAGAGTCCAGCCTAATACCTAGTACTTTGTTTATTGTATTTATATACTGTCAAATTATAAACTCGCCAGGCAGTTTACAAACATGCAAAAACAACTGAAATATTTAAGACAATTAAAAACATCTACCAAAAGCCTGGTTAAAGAGATGCATTTTCAGGCCTTCTTAAAGACAATCGGAGATGTTGAGCCTTCCTGATAGCCAGGGGTGGCTATCTATAGGGAAGGCCCAAGCCCAAGTTGCTGGCAGGAGCTGCAGGCAGACCTCTCCAGACAATCTTCTTAATAACGAGGGATTGTGCAGAAGAAACCATTCTCTAGGTAACCTGGGTCTAAGCCATTTAGGGCTTTATAGGGACTCACTAGCACTTTGTATTTTGCCTGGAAACATACTGGCAGCCAGTGCGATGCTTTTAGAGCAGAAGTGAGTTGTCCCGGAGACCAGCCTGGTTGCTAAATGTTGCAATGGGCTACACATGAAATTTGCAATGGCCTCACTGTGATTACTCACTGGGGAAGACAAGCATTCTACACATGCTCAGAGACTCCCATTTTTATTCTTCTTCTACCACGGCTGAGTCCAGGCTTTGAAAGTGAGATACAAAGCGAAGCTTCTGGTAAAGAAGAATTTGCCAGTTTCTCCGTTTCAAAGCCTGGACTCAGCTGAGGTGAAGAAATAGACTCAAACTCTTTCACCCTGACTGCAGGTCCTGGGGCCAAGGCCACATTCCCAAGGGGCAAACTGGCACTTACCCACTCCGCCAGACGCAGGGCCGTCTTCTCCTCCTTCTCCTCCTCTTGCTCCTGATCCTGTGGGTCGTCTCCTGACCCATAGCTGGCTGCAGGAGAGGGGGCCCTGGTGTCGCGCCATTGGAGCTCCGTGCCCTGCTCTGTGACATTCAGCTGCCCGACAGGCGGCAGGGAGCAGCTGGGGCACAGGTCCCCCTCTGCTGCCTCGGAGAAAGGAGCTTCACAGGATAAACACCGCTTGGATTTTCGGCTGTGCTTGCGGGGTTTGTCTGCCATGGTTGGGGACGGGAGAGGAGCCGGGAGAGGTTGCACAGGCCACGCTGGGACAACCGATGGCCCAGGGGCAAAGGAAGCCCAAAAGGGAGTGACGGGAATTGACTCTTTAGTGGGAAAGATGGCAGAGTAGACCCCAATAAGCTGCTGATTAGGTGATGACCTTCTTCCCGGTGCTGCATTCCCTTTGGAGTCCAAAAGGGGGCGACATTGTGCACCGATGGAGAGTCTAGCAACAGGGGGGAGAACAAGGATGGAAGCTAGAGCTAGGAAGAGGTCTCCTGCTACAGAGAAGAAAGTGGCATTAGGAGGGACTTCAGGGCCCCTCACGACCACCCTCTACTGAGCAGGAGGCCTGCTCAGGAGGCCTCATAGAGAGTATCTTTAACTACCTATGCCGGGCAGCTTTTGAAATGACGCCTGGGGGATAGAAGGACAGGAGCTGGGTGGTATCCAGGTATCCAGTTGGGCAAATGCCATCCCTTAAGGTGCAAGGGTGTGAATGCTTCAGATAAACCAGAAGGTGACAGAGCAGAACCAGGTAAGGAGCAGGCAGAAGGATGTGCTAGCCGGCCAAAGAGATCAAATAGACAAAAGAAAGATAGCATACACCAGGTAAGAGATTCAGTGTATAGGTGCTTATGTGCCAATGCCAGAAGCCAAGATGGGCAAGCTGGAGTGCTTGGTTGCTAATGCAGAAATAGATATAGTGGGCATAACAGAAACATGGTGGAACAGTGAGAACCGGTGGGACACTGTTATCCCTGGGTATAAACTCTATAGAAAGGACAGGGAGGGGCGCCTTGGAGGAGGGGTAGCCCTGTATGTTAAAGAAGGGATAGAATCTAACAAGCTAGAAAACCAAGCTGGACTGGAGTCCTCCACAGAAACCCTGTGGGTGACTATACAAGGCTGGAAAGGGAACGTGCTACTGGCGACGTGCTATCGCCCTCCGGATCATAACGCCGACAGTGACGGGGAGTTGAAGGAGGAACTCAGGGAGGCGTCAAGGAGAGGCAGGGCTGAAATTATGGGTGATTTCAGTTACCCACACATAACGGTGTGTAGTCAAGTCAATTTTGACTCCTGGCACCCACAGAGCCCTGTGGTTGTCTTTGGTAGAATACAGGAGGGGTTTACCATTCCCTCTCCTGCACAGTATGAGATGATGCCTTTCAGCATCTTCCTATTGCTGCTGCCCGATATAGTACTAATCACCTACAGTACCAGCAGGGATTCGAACCAGCAACCTTCTGCTTGTTAGTCAAGCATTTCCCCACTGCACCACTTAAGGTGACTAACCCTCACATAAACTGGGTAAATTCACATTCAGGTAATGACAATGAGGCCAAATTTCTAGATATGTTGAATGACTGTGCTTTGAAACATTTGGTCATGGAACCAACCAGAGAAAAGGTGACCTTGAACTTAATCCTGAGTGGTGCCCAGGACCTGGTGGGAGATGGAACCTTTTGGGAACAGTGACCATAGTGTGATCAAATTCAGCATGTACAGTGAGGGAAATAAGTATTTGATCCCCTGCTGATTTTGTCCGTTTGCCCTCTGACACAGAAATGACCAGGCTATAATTGGAATGGTAGGTTTATTGTAGCTGTGAGAGACAGAACAACAACAAACAAACCCTCAAAAGCCCAGTGCCCAAAAGTCAGCGATGGATTTGCATTGTAGTGAGGGAAATAAGTATTCGATCCCTTCACAAAAGATGTCTTAGTACTTGGTGGCAAAACCCTTGTTGGCAATCACAGAGGTCAGACGTTTCTTGTAGTTGGCCACCAGGTTTGCACACAACCCAGGAGGGATGTTGTCCCACTCCTCTTTGCAGATCCTCTCCAAGTCAGAAAGGTTTCGAGGCTGATGTTTGGCAACCCGAACCTTCAGCTCCCTCCACAGATTTTCTATGGGATTAAGGTCTGGAGACTGGCTGGGCCACTCCAGGACCTTCATGTGCTTCTTCTTGAGCCACTCCTTTGTTGCCTTGGCTGTGTGTTTTGGGTCATTGTCATGCTGGAATACCCATCCACGACCCATTCTCAATGCCCTGGCTGAGGGAAGGAGGTGCTCACCCAAGATCTGACGGTACATGGTCCCGTCCATCGTCCCTTCGATGTGGTGAAGGTGTCCTGTCCCCCTAGCAGAAAAACACCCCCAAAGCATAATGTGTCCACCTCCATGTTTGACGGTGGGGATGGTGTTCTTGGACTCATAGGCAGCATTCCTCCTCCTCCACACACGGCGAGTTGAGTTGATGCCAAAGAGCTCGATTTTGGTCTCATCTGACCACAACACTTTCGCCCAGTTCTCCTCTGGATCATTCAGATGTGCATTGGCAAACTGCAGACGGGCCTGTACATGTGCTGCCTTGAGCAGGGGGACCTTGCGGGCACTGCAAGATTTCAGTCCTTCACGGCGTAGTGTGTTACCAATTGCTTTCTTGGTGACTATGGTTCCAGCTGCCCTGAGATCATTGACAAGTTCCCCCCATGTAGTTCTGGGCTGCTTTGTCACTGTTCTCATGATCATTGCAACTCCACGAGGTGAGATCTTGCATGGAGCCCCAGACCGAGGGAGATTGACAGTTGTTTTGTGTTTCTTCCATTTGCGAGTTATCGTGCCAACTGTAGTCACCTTCTCACCAAGCTGCTTGGCGATAGTCTTGTAGCCCAGTCCAGCCTTGTGCAGGTCTACAACCTTGTCCCTGACATCCTTCGACAGCTCTTTGGTCTTGGGCATGGTGGTGAGTTTGGAAGCTGAGTGATTGCTTGCTTCTATGGACAGGTGTCTTTTATACAGGTACTGTAACAAGCTGGGATTAGGAGCACTCCCTTACAGAGGGTGTTCCTCATTTCAGCTCGTTACCTGCATATAGTGAAAAGACAGCTGGGAGCCTGAAATCTTGCTGGTTGATAGGGGATCGAATACTTATTTCCCTCACTACAATGCAAATCCATCGCTGACTTTTGGGCACTGGGCTTTTGAGGGTTTGTTTGTTGTTGTTCTGTCTCTCACAGCTACAATAAACTTACCATTCCAATTATAGCCTGGTCATTTCTGTGTCAGAGGGCAAACGGACAACATCAGCAGGGGATCAAATACTTATTTCCCTCAGTGTATGCGAGAAGAGAATAGCCAAGGAAGTCTAACACAGGTACTTTGAGCTTCAGAAGAGGAAACTTCTCTAAAATGCGGAGTTTGGTGAAAAGAAAAGGCAAAATCAGGAGAGCCACTTTGCTCCAGAATGCATGAAGTTTATTTAAAACCAAAATAATAGAAGCCCTGTGAGAATGTATACCAAAAAGCAGGAAAGGAGGATGCCATGGCTAAAAAATAAAGTCAAGGAAGCTATACAGCTATAATTCTCAATTTGTAGCTTTTAAAATAACTTTTAATTTTAAACTTAATTCTGATGGTGGTTTTAGCCTGACCTTTAACTTGTCTAATTAATTTGGTAAATTTTATTAGTTTTATTTTAGATTGTATCTATTTTATTGTTGTGAGCCAGCCCAAACAGTAGTGTACTGGAGGGGCAGGGTATAAATATTTTAAATAAATAAATGGGAAAAAGAATTCCTTCAGAAATTGGAAAGCCTACACAAATGAAGAGAACAGAGAGGAACACAAACTCTGGCAAAAGAAATGCAAGGAGACAATAAGGGATGCAAAGAGAGAGTTTTATCCAAGTTTTATTCACTCATTCATACATTTATTTTTATACTGCCTGATACGCACATCTCTAGGCAGTATATTAATTTTAAATATTTAAAAGTCACAGATTAAAATACATGACACAATAAAAACAATAGCTTAAAATAGTTATTAAAACAAATTATTAAAATTATTAAAATTAATTCTAATTAAAAGCCTGTGAGAACAGGAGAGTCTTGAGGGTCTTCCTGAAAGCAAACAGAGAAGGAGATGCTCTTATTTCAGCAGGGAGCATATTCCAAAGCCCGGGGCAGTCACAGAGAAAGCCTGGTCCATGGTTGCCACCAAATGAGTCGGTGGCATCCGTAACCTGATCTCTCCAGAAGATCGTAACAGGTGGCAGGGTTTATGACAAAGGAGACGCTCTCTTAAATAGTCTGGACCCAAGCTGTTAAGGGCTTTATAGGTAACAAGTGAATTTTGGCCCGTTGAATAACGGGTGCTAGTAACGGCGCTCCTGCCCCCCCGCCGCCATTCCCCCTCCCTCCGCCGTCCGCCCCCCCCCACCTTTAAGGGCCAAATTGGCCCAGGCACTTGCCCCTGCCAGGCCGGGGAGACGGAGGCCGAGACCGGGGGCAGAGCGGAGGCCATGTAACTTAAAAAAAAAATGCTCCCGCGGCCGACACCGCCGACCGCGCACCCTCCCTCCCAGCTGCCAAGTCCCCCTTACCCTGGCCGACTGCTGTCGGCCGAAGACAGCCCTTAATTTAAGAGGCAGAGAGGAGCTTGCAAGCAGAGCTCCTCTCTGTGCAAAGCCTCTTGCCGAACTGCCGCTTTGGGCGCTTGCATCCCTTGCGCCCAAAGCAGCAGTTCGGCAAGAGGCTTTGCACAGAGAGGAGCTCTGCTTTCGAGCTCCTCTCTGCCTCTTAAATTAAGGGCTGTCTTCGGCCGACAGCAGTCGGCCAGGGTAAGGGGGACTCGGCAGCTGGGAGGGAGGGTGGGCGGTTGGCGGCATCGGCCGCGGGAGCATTAAAAAAAAAAGTTACATGGCCTCCGCTCTGCCCCCGGCCTCCGTCTATTTCGGCTGAGGCGGTGGCTCTGCCGCCGCCTCGGTCACTTTCCCCCGCCGCCACTTCTCCGGCTTCTTCGGGGCGGCCGCTTCTGGCCACCCAAGATGGCTGCTGGGTGCCGGCGATCGTGTCTCCCTTGCCCTGTTCTGGGCATGCGCTTTGCGCATGCCCAGAACAGGGCAGGGAGGCACGGACACACGCTTGGTGTCCGTCCACGGACGGACACCAAGCGTTTTATTAGAGAGGATAATCAGAACTTTGTATTTCACCCAGAAACATATTGGCAGCCAGTTTGAAGAACATTTAGTTAAAAGCATCAAGGGGGAATAACAAAAAATTCTTTAAATATATCAGAAGCATGCAACCTGCCAGGGAGGCAGTTTGTCTATTAGATGATGAAGGAGTGAAAGGGATTATTAAGGAGGATATGGAGATTGAAGAGAAGCTACAAGATTTCTTTGCATCTGTCTTCATGGCAGAGGATACTGAGAGTATAACTGTGCCTAGAGCTTCTTAGGGGCCGAGGCTAAAAAACCAAGTCAGATAGAGGTGACAAGTAATGATGTTGTAAATTGTATGGAAAAATTAAAAAATTAATTTGCCAGGGCCACCCGAGGGTCCTTAAAGAACTCAAATGTGAAATTACCAACCTCCTTGGAAAAATATATAACTTATCCCTACAATCAGGCTCTGTACCAGAGGACTGGAAAGTAGCCAGTGTAACATCGATTTTCAAAAAAGGATCCAGGGGGATCCAGGAAATTACAGGCTGGTTAGCTTAATGTATTTCCTGGACAAATTGATGGAGAACATTCTCAAGGATAAAACTGTTAGGCATAAAATTGATGAACAGGCCCTGCTGAAGGAGAACCAGCATGGCTTCTGCAAAGATACATCTTGCCTTACCAACCTTTTGGAGTTCTTTGTGAGTGTCAACAGGCATGTGGATAAAGGTGATCCAGTTGACATTATACATAATATACTTAGACTTTCAAAAAGCTTTCGAAAAAGTTCCTCATCTTGAAGAAACTTAGCAGTTTTGGGATAAAGGGACAAGTGATAACTGGTTGAAGGACAGGAAACAGAGGGTGGGAATAAATGGAGAGTTTTCACAATGGAGGGAAGTAGGAAGTGGTGTCCCCCAGGGATCTGTACTGGGACTGGTGCCTTTTAATTTATTCATAAATGATCTAGAAGTTGAGGTAAGCAGTGAGGTGGCCACATTTGCAGATGACACCAAACTATTAAATCCACAACAGATTGTGAGGAGCTCCAAAAGGATCTCTCCAGACTGAAGGAGTGGGCAACAAAATGGCAGATGTTCAATGTCAGCAAATGTTAAGTGATGCACATTGCGGGGGAGGGATCCCTAACTTCAAGTATACGCTGCTGGGGTCTGAGCTGTCGGTGACTGACCAGGAAAGGGATCTTGGGGTCGTGGTGGACAGCTTGTTGAAAATGTTGACTCAATGTGCGGCAGCAGTGAAAAAGGCTAATTCCATGCTGGGATCATTAGGAAAGAGTTTGGGGTAAAAACTGCTAATATCATAATGGCCTTATACAAATTGGTTGGCCACATTTGGAGTACTGTGTACAGTGCTGGTCACCATATCACAAAAAGGACATTATAGAACTGGAGAAGGTGCAAAAGAGGGCAACCAAGATAATTAGGGGCCTAGAACAACTTCCTTAGGAGGCAAGGCTACAACACCTGAGGCTTTTTAGTTTAGGAGAAAGATGACTTAGGAGAGACATGATGGAAGGATGGAAAATTATGCATGGTGTGGAGAAAGTGGAGAGAGAGAAATTTGTCTTCCTCTCTCATAACACTAGAACCAGGTGAATAATAACACACGATGGAGTTACACAGCTTGCCATTTCATATATCACAGTGAACAGTGAAACCTAGGAAGCTGCCATATACTGAGTCAGACCCTTGGTCCATTTAGCTCAGTGTTGTCTACACAGACTGGCAGTGGCTTCTCCAAGGTTGCAGGCAGGAATCTCAACCCTAACTTGGAGATGCTGCCAGGGAGGGAACTTGAAACCTTCTGCTCTTCCCAGAGCAGCTCCATCCCCTGAGGGGAATCTCTTGCAGTGCTCACACATCAAGTCTCCCATTCATATGCAACCAAGGTGGACCCTGCCTAGCTAAGGGGACAAGCCATGCTTGCTACCACAAGACCAGCTCTCCATATTCTGAACAGCTGGTAGCCTGGTAACATACCGTTAGGAACATAGGGACATAGGCAGCTGCCATATACTGAGTCAGACCCTTGGCCTATCTAGCTAAGTATTGTCTTCACAGACTGGCAGCAGCTTCTCCAAAGTTGCAAGCAGGAATCCCTCTCAGCCCTATCTTGGAGAAGCCAGGGAGGGAACTTGAAACCTTCTGCTCTTCCCAGAGTAGTCCAGGGGTTCCCAACCTTAGGTCCTCAGATGTGATTGGACTAAAACTCCCATCATCCCTAGCCTGTGTCTAGGGATGATGGAAATAGATACAAATACAGCAACCGGAGTAGGGCCTTCAGCAATGTGTAATGAGACATGGGATCTTATATGTGTAATGAGATGGGGGAATCCTGTATATGAGTAATGAGACAAGGGAACTATTTCCATGTCAACATCATTGAGAAAAGGCATAACCTAAATGCCTACCTGGAGGTGGTGATGGGCTGGATGAGGGATAACAAACGGAGACTGAATCCAAATAAGACAGAGGTGCTTATTGTGCGGGGTTGGAACTCAGGAGACTATTCTGACCCGACGGTTCTGGATAGGGTCACACTTAACCAGAAAGAACAGGTACCCAGTCTGAGAATGCTTCTGGAACCAAACCTCTCCCTGGTGTCTCAGGTTGAGGCAGTGGCCAGAGGTGCTTTTTATCAGCTTCAGCTGATACTCCAGCTGTGTCCGTTTCTTGAGATAAATGACCACAGAACAGTAGTACATACTGTATGGTGGTAACCTCCAGGCTTGACCACTGCAATGAGTTCTTTGTACATAGTCTGGAAACTGCAGTTGGTATAGAATGCAGCAGCTAGCTGATCTCTGGGTCATCTCAGAGAGACCATATTACCCCTACATTAAAAGAACTACACTAGCTACCAATAAGTTTCCGGGCAATATATAAAGTGCTGGTTATAACCTATAAAGCCCTAAACAACTTAGGCCAGGATTATTTAAGACAATGTCTTCTTCACTATGAGCCCCGTCGCCCATTGAGATCATCTGGAGAGGTTCGTCTGCAGTCGGCACTGGCTGATCTGGTGGCTGTGCAGGGACAGGCCTTCTCTGCCACCCTGAGACTCTGGAATGTGCTCCCTGCTGAAATAAGAGCCTCTCTAAAGACACATTTTTTCACCCAAGCTTTTTAACTAGATTTGTGTTTTTAAAATGGTTTTAAGGTTTTAATTTGTTTTCTATTGCTCTAAACCACTCAGAGATGGAAGTTTGGGGCAGTGTACAAATAAAACAAATAGATATCCTGTGAAAAAGCAAGAGAGCTGCCAGTATATCTCGATTTCCACCTATGAAATGTACCGCAAAGCAGGGGGCATGGCTGGATGGGCCTGACGCCTACCAATCCTAATCTCAAAGTAACTCCCTCATATGGAGATGTTCTCGGGAGATGGGAGCTTTGGTCTAATGTGGCGGTGGGGAAGATCACCTCCTGGTCTTTTGCATACAGAAGCTTAAGTGCAGTGGTTAAGGCTGCAGCTTATGCAGTTACTAGGGAGCAGATCCTACTGAGCTCTCTTCTGGGATTGTGCTGTTCGAGTGCGAGCTGGGAGGTTCCTCCATTCAAGACTCACTTCCGCCCTGAACAGGAACTCATTAGGTGACTTCTGTTAACTGGCCTGCTTTACAGTGGGGTTGCTACCTTGGCATTTAACAGCAACTTGATCCGCAGGAGAAGCTTTTCATAGTATGGTAGGCTGCCGTTGAAGAGTGTTTGGAAGCTGAGGCTGTTTGAGAAGGCACAAGGCAGCAGGCAGACGGCTGTGGTCAGGGGAGGAGAGGCGTTCTGAACCTATTGCCCCAGTGTGATTCCAGCGGCACTTCTTGCAAATTTACTCCTGGACATAACTCAATGTGTTGGCCTTAACATTAAAGATCCTAAACAGCCAGGATGTCTTAAGGACTACCTTCTTCCATACACACCTGTCCATTCAACAACCGAGGCCCTGCTGACTGTACCCCCTGCTCTCTGAAACAATTTATTTCCCCCACTTTAACACTAAGTTGTGGGATGCTTTCCCCAAAGAGGTCCAGATGCCCGTCCTGCTGCTGACTTCTCAGCAGACAAACAAAAACTGGTTTGTACAGAGCCTCTTCCCACACATGAACCAGTCCGCCTCCACAGGCGATTGAGCAAGGCCCTTTGGCGTATTCTGCCACTTTCTGAACCACAGATGGTTGTGACAGGCGAGAGGCTTTTCTGTAGTGCAGGGGTTTCCACATTTGGGTCTCTAGATGATGCTGGGCAGCGACTCCCATCAACCCGGCCACACTGGTCAAAGGCCACTGGTATACTACAACTCCCATCATCCATAGCCACACCTGAGGACCCAACTTTGGGGATCCTTGCTGTCGTGGAGAATCCACTATGGAGAACTCCCTGCCTCGGGAGACTGGATTAGTTTCCTTCTTGCCAGTGTTCATTGCTGCTTAAAAACCTGCCTGTGCCAGCAAGACCTGCTTCCTTCAGGGGGTGGGCAGGGTTAGTCCCAGCAGTTGTGCTGGGTTATGGAATCCCACCACACCTGGGGGATGATCCCTACCACAAACCTGGAGTCTGAGAGAAAAGCTGGGGCTGGTTTTGCTAGCAGGTGGAGTTGCTACTTGCCACCAGAACAGTGACTGCTAGTCTTCCTCTCCCAAGTGGAGCTGCGGGGACGAGAGCAAGGGGTGGATGATAGAGATTGTCCTCACAGTTGTGCTGTGCAGACACAATCCCTGCTCGCTTCCCACGTCCAAGCTGGAGAGGAATGTGGAGTTCCTCTCTTCACCCTCAGCAAAGGGCCACGGAGGGTGGAGAGCAGAACTGCATGGGCCCTTGATATCCTCACTTCCCAAAGAGGCAGTATGAAGACCAACACAAGAAACCGGTTTCTGCCTTACCAGACCCAGGCAGTTAAGCAATATTTTCCTGAATCAGGGAGGCTACAACAAAATCTAACAAATCTGGTCCTAGAAAACATTGTTTTAGTATTTACAGATACTTTCCTTGTATGCTGATCTTTGTAGAAGGTGGAATGCAGAAGGAGAATGAAAGTGTATGTAGCAGGAGAGAGAGAGAGAATAATTTTCAGGGCTTGGTTGGAGCAGAACAAACTCGCAGGAAGAAGCACACTTGCTAAAAATGATAGTGTATTCACTTACATCTCTCATCAACATTTCAATATATTCATTCAAATAGATTGGCCCAGCACAGGAATGTAGCCTTTGCAATGCCCAGTGAATTTGTAGCAGTTATTTCAATTGGTGGTAATGGCTGTATCTGGATGGATCCCATTTTAAACAGTTAAAAGTAAATATTAGGCCCAACTGGATGGAAATATTCCAATTCTAAGCCCCATGGACGTGAACAGGGCCTGAGCAAAAGCACTTCTGTGATCTTGTGCTGTTCCTATTCATTTCAATAGGGCGTGTGAAGGAGAATGTCCTGCACAACTGAGGCCATACAAGGCTCTCTCTAGATCAGAGGCTCCCAGTCTCGGATCCCCAAATGTTGTTGGACTATAACTCCCATCATCCACCATTACAATGGTCTTTGGCCACTGTGGCTGGAGATGATGGGAGTTGTAGTCCCAACACCACCTACAGACCCAAGGTTGGGAATGCCTGGTCTATATACAAAAAAACAACAACTGTAGAAGAAGCAGTCCATGATAACTTGTAAGCATCATATAGTTGTGGGTTTTTTTAAATGGAGTATCTACAGATTTGAAAATAGAAAATGCAGTTCTGCTTCCTAAGTGTCTCCAAAACAACAGCTGTTCTTGTTTGAATCTTCCATCGGTGTCAGTAGAAGAAACAGCCGAAGGCGACCACCACGCAAAAGAGACTGTCCTGGAAAATGACAGGAGAATGGAGCTGTGAGTGAAACCAGCATTTTGAGGTCTGTTGCTATAACTTTTTCTTAAGGAAAGAAGCAAACATCCAGTTTCCAAGAGTGAGATGATTAGCTTGAAATCATATGAGCTGTGCCTTGTGGCATCTCAGAAGCTGGGGGGAGGGAGGATTCCAACCAACAAAGCAGGCTTCTGTCATGGGGGTCAGGGTGCTTCCCTCGCTACTTGCTCCTCCTCGTGGCTTGCTGAAGCAGAACGGCAGAATAAACTACACAGAATGAGCCACGTTAGCTGAGGGTTTCTGCCCTCTCCTCACCAGCTAATGCGCTTTAGCATGGGATCCTCACCCATTATCTCAGCAATCTTCACCACAACCCTGTAAAGTAGGCAGGTATTGTGCTGCGGGGAAATGATGGATGTAATTTTGTCATTTTATTAACATACCAAGTCTGGGATACCTGAAAAAATATAGCAAGAGTGGAGTGGTGGGCTATAGCTTTAGTAGCCACTGATGATTGATTCAGCAAAAGTGCCTGTAAGAGAAAAAGCCCACAGAGCAGTCAACCCCCTTGTGCTCTGCCGGCCTTTCACACCGCTGCATTTCTCCACATGGGAGAGCAGAGCACTGTGCTATGGCAGTTGCCTGTCAATTGTAGCTGCCTTATACCGATAGAGGCCACCAGTCCATTGGGCTCAGTATTGTCCACTGACTGGCAACAACTCTTCAGGGGTTCAGACAGGATCTTTCCTGACTCTACATGGGGATTCCCCTCCCCCCCACCCCCCGCTAACTGAGCAAAGAGCCACCTTTTAAAATTTTCTTGAATGAGCCCGGGTCTGTTGCTGGTGTCTATTTTATATTTATTTTTAGATTGTGAGCCCTTTGGGGACGGGGAGCCATATTTATTTATTTGTTTATATTTCTCTATGTCAACCGCTTTGGGAACGTCTGTTGAAAAGTGGTATATTAATACTGATAGTAGCAGTAGATGCTGCCAGGGACTGAACATAGGACTTTCTGCATGCACACCAAGTGCTCTCCATCAGTGTTCCCTCTAACAGCGATTCCCAGATGTTGTTGACTACCACTCCCAGAGTCCCCAGCTGCAATGGCTTTTTCTTGGGGATTTTGGGAGTGGTAGTCAACGACATCTGGGAATCCCTTTTAGAGGGAACACTGCTCTCCACTGAGCCACGGCTCTGTCCCCAGTCTTCTTGCTGCTCTTTCCCCGGGCCAAAGGATTGCAGGGGAAAAAGAAAGAGTGGGGTGTAAGGATGGGCGTTGCATGTGCACCCAGCAAGACCTTTGGCTCAATCCCAGCCACAGAAACCCAGCCCAAGTACCTGTAACTGCCTTTGCTTATTTCAGCCCTTCATTATCCTTGCGTCCCCCAAATCCCTTTGTTGTTTCACCCACTGGCAAGGTTTAGACTGCAAGCCAAGTCTTTTTGGTTCTGTTATAGTGCAAAGCACCATATACAATCAAAAATAAAGACCCTACAGAAGGGCAAGCCTTGGCTCAAGCCCTCAGGTGTACCGGAAGGCCCAGGGCAGGTATTTTTCAATCAGCCTCCCTCATCAAGAACAGCAAAGCACTTACATTCATAAAGACATCATGAGCATAGTTGTCCGTGTCTGCGTCCCAAAAACATCGTGCAGCCATGCTGAAGAAACAACAGAACCCATCCATTAAGAAGTCACAGGGGCCAGTCATGAGTATTATGAGTTGAACATCATCCATTCTACCTGAAAAGCAGGCCTGCTTCTTCATAAATCGCCTTGCGGGATGATCTCAGTGTGTATTGGTGCAAAGGCGGTCACATCTATCGTACCCCTTAACCCAGGGGTTCTCAAAAGTGGGTCCCCAGATGTTGTTGGATCAACTCCTATAATTCCCAGCCACAATGGCCTTTGTGGCAGGGGATTATGGGAGTTGAAGTCTAACAACATCTAGGGGTCCAAGTTGGAGAACCCCCTGCCTTAGCCTTTTCTTGGAGCCACTGCAGAGAAAAAGACAGCCGCTACATCTTCATTGCAATACAGCAGCAGGAGGAGGAAGAGTTGTACTCTGCTACAAGGTTTTCCTGGTGGCTACTGCTGCCGCGGTAAAAACTAGCAACAACAGTGAGAGGACTTGATCACTGTTCCCTAAGGCATGTGCATGTGTGCGTGCTCAAACATTTATTGATGCCTGCTCAGTTAATTTTAGATCCCGCTCAGGTTGAATCAGGAAGGCCCCACTCTGAATGCAGGTGTGCACAAATTGCTTTGGTACTGCCGCCCAGAACAAAACTCATTCTGTACACAGATGAAAAAAATTAGAGAGAACACTGTACTTGATCTTTCTTTCTTTTTCTTTTTAATTGTACACAAACTGGTTTGAGGGGACTTGGCATGAAATGTGGCATAGTAAATAGCTGAAACAAACCCTGTAGACAGACAGATCAATCAACAGTTAGTCAGATTGAAACTCTCTTATGTGCTGGAGAAAATTATGAATACATTCCAGACAAAACAAGAGAAAAATGAGTTAACACCAAATGTGCTATTTCTCTGAAGCTGTCCCATTGCTTTGCATAAAGTGGATGTGCAATACAAATGAGGATGAATCATTATTTTAAGTTTCTACAGGAGTAGTAATTTATTGTTTGTAGAAAGCAATGTTCAGCCTTGTGGTTTTACAACCTAAACACCGCTGCAAAATAATTTTAAATTTGGTTGAAGATGCAGAAAGAAAGTCAAACTTACTTCACTCCCTCGCCTCTCTGCTCTCCGATCACCACCTGCACCATTATCTTATATCGCTGAAATCCTTTCTCTAAAAAGGAAGAGAAGGGGAAGGAAGATGCTCAGAAAGCACTTGATAGATTTCCCCACAGGCATATCTAGTAACTTCAGATGTTGCGAGCCAGTTGGAAACAGAATATCAGAACAGGGAGAGATGAAGAGGGGCCAGGCAAGGAGGCAATCGTAAGGGAGATTTCCCAGTCACACCACATTACCTTTCAGTTTGTTTCGGATTGTCTCTGACAAGGATTTGGTGAGTTGTGGGATATCTTCAGGGGTGTACTGTACACCAGTCAGCTCTTCCTTTAACACCTCATGGATGCACTCTTTCACGGTAGAAGAACGGAACCTAACAGGAGAATGAAGAGCACCAAGGAGGTGGTCTTGGGGTTCTCTCTCTGTCTCATCATTAAAGGGAATAACTGCAGTGTGGGATATCTCGGGGGTTCTTAAACTCTGGATCCCCAGATGTTGGGGATGATAGGATGTGTTTAACCACATCTAGGGATCCAAAGTTTGAGAACCTCTGAGATATCCGATTTGTGAGTCACGCCAAGGCTTGTTTATATAATTCTGGGATAACAACTCCCAATCTTGCTTCACTCTCAGATTTGTTTGTTCAAAAAGCCATGCATACCCAATGTACATGTTCAGAAGAATCATGTGGTATAGCCCTTCAGGGACTGTATCACTTGAGAATGAAGTGGGGAGATGTCTTTACTGAATGCTTTCCACATACCAATGAACGAACAAAACTTTCCTGAATACAGACAACTAACAAGTCTCAGAGTGTGGCTTGAAGGCACATGTTGGAGCAGCTGGGCTGAACGTAAGAAGAGTTCAGTCTCATCTGTGCCTGGACAGACTACCTGGGAACCTCATGATGAATGCCTATTTTGAATGCTATCAAGGAAAGGAATCTAAGTGTAATAGTACCAGGGCAATTAGTCATTTTCTAGGGAACTGAGTCAGCCTTTAACAGCATGTGTATGGCATAAGAGAAGCACATTTAGACTCCAGCAGGCTTCTCTGCTCTGTTTCGCGATCTCTATCTCTTGCTGAAATTAATGGAATGTTTTTAAAAGTGCTTAACTCGGGCAGGACCATGGCTAGCATACTGAGCAGGATCCCAAGGTAGTCATAACTAGGCCTTAGGTTTTTAGTGGTTTTAAGAGTCTAATTTCTGTTCTAATTTGTTTAAGTGGCTGTGTAAACCACCTAGAGACGGTAGTTTGGGGTGCTGTACATACATATATAGTAAACAAACAAACAAGCACCATTGAAATTGGCAAGGTGTTGCCCATTACTGAATTAAGTCTTATTTATTTCTTCTTACTCTTGACATGCACTGACGGAGTCTGGATTCTGCCCACTGACTGCAACTTTTTCATCTGTCTGCAAAAGCTGATTTTAATTCTATTTATCTATTTGGGAGTCTTCAAGGTCTTAAAAGAGGACTTGAAAATTTTTTAAAAAGAGTTTGTTGTTGTTAAAACATCCCCCTCCTTATACTGGCCTAAAATAAAGTTTTAAAAAGCCTGGGGGCGCCCCCCGCCCCAACCTCTAACAGGGATTCCCAGATGTTGTTGGCTGATTGATTAAATGCTGTCAAGTCGACTCTTAGGGACCACACAGATAGATTCTAGTTGTTGACTACAACTCCCATGATCCACAAGCAGAAGCCATTGCAGCTGGGGATTCTGGGAGTTGTAGTCAACAACATCTGGGAGTCCCTGTTACATGCCCCCCGCCTTGGAAAACGAGGGACTTCCCAGGCCTCGCCCCCACTGACTTGTGCTGGAAGGCCGGGCGGAGGCTGTAAGTGCGGGTCGGGCTCACCGCGCTGCCCGGCCGAGGAATCGTCGTGACAGTCGGCGAGGGAGAGGCCACCAGCTCCGACATGGCGGCCGCTGCTACTGCAGTGCCGCCAGTCCACCCACCCCTCCTTCCCTGTGCCAGGAGAGGCGCAGAGCGTTGCCAGGGCGACGGCCCGACCCCGGCGGGCAACTTCCGCTTCCGGCGGCAGGCACAGCCGCACTCTAGAGAGAGAGGTAAAGGCTAGAGGGGTAAGACGCTTGGACTTCCGGTAAGATTAACAACGCCAGGAAAAAGCCAGTATTCCCGAGATAAGATAACATCTTTTTCTAGCTCTTTTAAAAAAAAATTCTTTGTAAGAACAAGACACCCTCGTTGGTCTGGCTCTCTTATTGGCTCAGAAATGGCGGCGCTCTTTCTTTTGACATCTCTGTGATGAAACTCTCTCTAGACTGCTTCATAGAGATACAAAAATCTAGATTGAGCTTTCCGGTTTCAATTTAAATTTTAAACGAGTTCACCTTTCTAGCGTCCCGTGCAGCGTATAGAAGAGGCAAGAAGTGAGATGGGATAGAACGACGCCACTCTTTACTTCTAGAGAATGAGGGTGAATGATGGATTGCATTATCTACCCGAAGTTATAGAGGCGCTCTAGTTGTTTCTAGCTCTATGAAGCACGTACAGTGAGGCAGACCGGAAGAGGGCTTTAGCACGGGAGTCCGCCGTGGATAGAGGGCGGGTGGAAACATAGAGCACGCGCGCGAGAGAAGACCAGCGGGAGACAGGCGTCCCCTAGCGGCCGGTCTGCTTTGAGTGGTAGCTTGCGAAGGTGGGCTCAGCGTGCGTTCTGTCCCCGCTTGAGCCTGCGTGGGGGACGCAACAGCAGTGGACGGTGGACTGCACTGCAGGGTTGTTGCAATGCAGACTCTCCATTTCTATTTTATTTAATTTTCTTTAAAATATTTATATCCTGCCACTCTGCTCAGAGTGGCTCACGCCCTTAACAAAATAGATACAATATAAAACGATAAAAAATTAATAATAAAACGAAACATGTTAAAAGACCAAAGCTAAAACCACATTTAAAAGTTGCAAAGGTCAAGAGTTTCAAATTAAAAGTTGTAAGTAAAAAGATAAAAGCTAAGAACTAAAAAACCTACCAGACATAAACAACAGACAAAAGGATAAACAGATAAAATCAGTGGTGGCAGGTGAGGATGGCGAAAGGTACCTTTAAAAAGTGAGTACTGGCAGAACTGCTGCCCCCTGCAAGCCGTTGTAAGCAGCAGTGCCCTGTCCAGCATCCTGCATGGCGGCTGCACTCTCCTGACTTCTGTGCATGAGCAGAGGCTATTTGCATGGTCCTCCACATGGTGTTGCTGATAAAGCAGGCCTCTCTAAAAAGATGTGTCTTTAATTGTTTCTTAAAAACACTGAAGGAAGGAGCATGGCAAAGCCCTTCCGGGAGGGCATTCCTAAGCCGAGGGGCCACAACCAAAAAGGCCCTGACTCTAGTCTCCCTGCCTGTTGCACTCAGACTAGAGCCCCTGCTCTCACATGGTATGCTCACACTGTACACCAGTCAGCTGCTTCTTGAACACCTCATCGATGCACTCTTTCATCACAGAAGAGCAGAACCTAATAGGAGAAAGAGCAAAGGAGGTTGTCTTGCGGTTCTTTCTCTCTTTCATCAAATTTATGGGGAATAACTGCAGTGCAGGCTGTCTCAGAGGTTCTCAAACTCTGGATCTCCAGATGTTGTTGGACTACAACTCCTATCACCCTGGTCCAACAACATTCAAAGAACCCCTGAGATATCCGATTTGTGAGTCACACAAAGGCTTGTTTGTATAATTCTGGGATGACAACTCCCAAGCTTGCTTCAGCCTCAGATTTGGTGCTGTTTTCAAAAGCTCATTTATACCCAATGTATATGTTCTGAAGAATCATGTGGTATAGTCCTCCGGGAACTGCACTATCTGGGCATGATGCTGGGAAATGTCTTTACTGAATGCTCTCCACACAAATCAAGGAACAAAGAAAACCTCCCTGAATAAAGAAGAAAACAATCAAGACGCAGCCTGTGGGTTGAAGGCGCATGGTGTAGCAACTGTGCTGACGCTAAGCAGATTTTAGTCTGGATTGTGGCTGGATGGGAGACCATCTGGGAACCTTATGCTAAGTGTAGTAGTGCCAGGGCAATTAGTCATTTCTAGACAACTGAATCAGCCTTGAACAGTATGACCTTTAATGGCACAAGACAGGTGTAACCCTCTGCTGAACTCACACCTGTCAAAGGTCGCCATTTCCATGACCAGCCTTCTCACTGCATCTCTGTTCCTCCTGCTCTCCCTGAATTGAGCTAACTGTGGTTTAAATAGGGTTATAATATCTGTATTTATGTCTCACTCACATGTGGTCCAAGACCGTAATAAAGGATTCACTTACCCACTATGTCTCACTCACACACACACGCAGGTACACATGTGCTCTCACTCTTCACCATCTGCAATGTCTGTATAAGGACAGTGGACTTTTTTGCCGGGCCAGATTGTCATAAGTCATTCCGCTTCAGTTTTTTGTGTGTGTGCACATGTACCCTAACCCCCACCCAGCCCCAGTATGGGGATGATAAGGTTGGATGTTTTGCTTTTTCATTCCTTTTAACCAGGAGCGTCGTAAGGTTGGAGTGGGCCCAGAGACAAGATTTTAAAATGCCCCTGCCCCTCACTGAAGCTCAGCTCATGAAGTAAAGAAATCTTAAATGAGGCTGAATAGTGGTAACAAAAAACATACATCATCCTACATTATTTTAAAAAAGGTTTTGTAAATTGTGGACAATGCTGGTCATGTAATGGTGCTAGAGAAAGACCTGCTGTTCTGGTAGCTCCAGGTCTGAACACTCACATCAATTTTGGAGGATGAATACAACTGAAGGAAGCCTGGGCGGGTGCGCGACCGGGAGAGTCAGTCATGTGACCTGTCTCTGTGGGGGGGCCCCCAAGGCAGTGGGCCCCCAGGCAACTGTCTCCCCTTGCCCTATTGTAGTTACACCCCTGCTATGAACATTTGCATGCCTTTTCCCACCTGTAAATAGCCCTCAAAGCAGCATGCAACGATAATGTATAAAATGCATATGCCCCTTTTGCAGGGTATTGTTAAAAAGTCTAAAAACCCAGAGAATCCACATTTCTCCCACACCCAGGAAGCTTGAAAGAGAATGAACTCTGCTTTTGCCTTTTTGGAGTGGTGGGGTGGTGGGTGGGGGTGGAAAGTGGGTGGAAGTGAGAGACGTGCTGCTGCGGATGTCAAATCTCAGCTGCAATAAAAACTTTGTTGGGGTCACCAGCCTGATCAGATCAAACTTTATTTCGATCCTTAACCAGCAAAATGGCCAACCTGGGGCTCTTCGGCTGCTGTTGGACTACAGTTCCCATCACCCCCAACCACAGTTTATTGCAACTGGGGGTTATGGGAGTTGTAGTCCAGCCACTGCTAGAATGCCTCAGTAGGGATGTGCATGAACCAGTTGGGGGCTCTTTTCTGGACCTCCGAACTGGTCTGGCCTGTTTGGCGGCGGGTGGTGGTGGTTTACCTTTAAGGAGCAGGGAGGATGCTCTTACTCCCCCCCCAGCCATGTTTCCCCTGCTGGTGCTGTGCCAATAAACGCTGGTGCGGGGGGTGGCAGTGTACCCTCTTGCCACCCCAGTCAGCAGCAGAGCGGAAGTGGCCAGAGCTCATGCGCACACCGGCCACCGGCACACGGCCAAGTCTGACACTGACCAGGGAGGCAAGAGGGTACGCTGCTGCCCCACTCCAGAGATTTCCGGCACAGCGCTGGTGGGGGGAACACAGCTGGGGGGTAAGAGCACTCTCCCTGCTCCTTAAAGGTAACCCCCCGCCGCCAAACCGGCCGTCTGCTGGTGTTTGTAGATTCCCATGCCTCCGTTTGGCCACGTGCACATTCGTGCACATTCCCATGCCTCCGTTTGGCAGCGGCTCTTGGTGCCACTCTTAAGTGTGAGAGAGAGCTGAAGCATCAGAAATAATCAATAATCAATATGCCACACGGGGAAAAGCCTTCTCCATGTCATCTCATGGCTCTTTAGTCCAGTGGTGACTGTGAATCACCCCAGAGAAATATTGCTAGAGATACCAAGCAAGGTTGTCCTCTGTTCTTTGCTCTTGCTCTGGAGCAGTGTTTGCTCTGATTCTTTTTCATCTGTGTGCAGAATGAGTTTTGTTCTGGGTGGCAGTATCAAGGCAGTGCGCGTGCACATGTGCATTCAGAGTGGGGCCTTCCTGATTCGACCTGAGCGGGATCGAAAATGAACTGAGCAGACATCAGAAAATGTCTGAGTGTGCACACGCCTTAGAGGGGACAGTGCTCTGAAGCTATGTCATTAGAGCCCCTTTATGTGCACAAAGGATGGCAAATAGCGGGTAAAGCACATCCCATCACCCTATTCCAGGGATTCCCAGTCTTGGGTCCCCAGATGGACTACAACTCCCATCGTCCCCAGCCACAATGGCCTGAGGGACCCCTGCTTTAGAGGGCCATGCCATTCATTAGTGTAGACCCTGATCACAATGGCAGGTCATGTGAATGCAGGGATATTAACTGAGATTGAGAACAGCTATTGGTGAGCATTTGGAGAGGGTGGAAGGGGAGGAGATCAGATTCTCAGGGCTTTGAATCCCACCCAGAGGACTGTGAATGGAACTCCCTTTGGTGGACTGGCACCCTTGCTCACTCAGAGCCTTGCGGGATGGTACATAGCAACACAGGAAGCGGCCTTCCACCTAGTCAGACCTTTAGTCTATCTAGCTCAGTATTGTCTACACACCAGGCCTGCTCGACTTAGTCTCCCCAGCTGTTTTTGGACTACAACTCTCATAATCCCCGGCCACATGGCCAATAGCCAGGAGTTATGGGAATTGTAGGCCAACGTCTGCAGGAGGGCCGAAGTTGAGCAGCCCTGGCCTACCCAGACTGGCAGCGGCTTCTCCAAGGCTGTAGTCAGGAGTCTCTCTCAGCCCTATCTGGAGATGCTGCCAGCAGGGAGGGAACCTGGATCATTCTGCAGTACGCAAGCACACAGGTGCTCTTCCCAGAGCGGCCCCATCCCCCATTCAAGGGGAATATCTTGCAGTGCTCACACATGTAGTCTCCCATTCAAATACAAACCAGGGTGGTTGCTGCTTAGCAAAGGAGATGGTTCATGCTTGCTACCACAAGACCAGCTCTCCTCTCTGGTGACCAAGGTGACCCTTCCCAACCAAAACTTAACACAGTCACAGATGAGGGTGTGGCGGGAGCAGTTCCTGCCAAGGCTCTTGGGTGGGGAGTCTTGTTTGCTCTCCTGCTGCAGAAGGCAGGCGTCTCATTGCAAATATTGCATCAGCCCCGGGGCTTGTATCCACGCTTTGGTTCAGTTGCCCATCTCTGTTAGAAAAAGTTAATAAAGTTGTGGAATGTGGAGTTTTAATCCACGTTCTGTGTCTCATCTCCTGTTTCCTGGGGTGGGTGTAATGCTTCCCACTTTGTTTCCGTCGCTTTTAAAAATCCTTTCTAATGCTTCTTCCTGCAGTGCACTTGGCTGGTGTTTTCATTTTTGTTTTACCATTCCAATTCTTATTTATTTTGCTGTTTGCTAAATAAACCATTGATTGATTGATTGATTGGTTAAGTGCTGTCAACTCTTAGTGACCACATAGAGAGATTCTCTCCAGGATGATCTGTCTTCAGCTTGGCCTTGAAGGTCTTTCAGTGGTGCATCCATTGCTGCCGTAATAGAGTCCATCCACCTTGCTTCTGGTCGTCCTCGGCTTCTCTTTCTCTGAAATAAATAATGCAGATACTATAATAACCCATATGCATATATTTAATAATAAACCAGACATTGTTGGCAGTGACCAGTTTTCCTAATATACAATAAATGGATGCCAATTGTGCATTCCTCTATAAAGAAAGTGTTCACTCATTATCGTCTCTCACATCACAAATATAGTGAGTCAGTTTTGCTGATATGGTATATCTGTACAACTTCTTCCATTGCTGAATGTCTGGAAAAGTAAAGGTAATGTGTGCCATTGAGTCGGTTTCGACTCCTGGTGCCCACAGAGTCCTGTGGTTGTCTTTGGTAGAATGCAGAGGGAGTTTACTATTGTCTCCTCCTGCACAGTATGAGATTATGCCTTCACCATCTTCCTATATCACTGCTGCCCGGTCTGGAAAACACACCAGCAGGAATTCATACCGCCAACCTCTGGCTTGATAATCAAGTCATTTCCCCACTGCACCATTAGGTGGCTAGTCCATCTAATCTCCAGGTTTTAGCATATTGTACTCTTGCTATTTGAATCATATTTGCAATCATTTCAAGATAGGGCATTTTTAGTAGAATTCAAAAAACAAAACAAAACAGGGTCAAGATCTAGGAAAATGTTTTTTTGTCTTGCTAATTATCTCCCAAATATCTTACCAGTGTTCTTGGGCTATAGAGCAAAGGTTTCCAACTTTGGAATTCCAACATCTGAGGACCTGAGGTTGGGAATTCCTGGTATAGGGTGTGAATACAATACTAGGCAAAATAAAATATACCTGCCTCTTCTTAATACATCTAATAGGTTGGATTATAATTACCGGTTTTCTTATGAAATCTATAAAGCGCTGTTAAAAGCATCTTGATGTACGTTTAAAGAAATGTTCTCTTAAATTTGTCCTTAAAGAAAAATTTCTATCAATCCTCCATACAGTATATAGTTCCAAAAGTCAAAGTTTAATCTTTGCCCAATGTCCTGTGTTTGTTGAGTGATTTTCTTTGACTGACAAAACAACAGGATTATGGGTGTGATTCAAAGTGGAGGTTTTCATGGCGTGGAGATTAGCAGCATCAGCTGCTAATTAATAGGCTGTTATCACAACCATGAAAAGGGGAATTGGGAATTGGCACGGCATGTGCATTCCCAGTTTCGATTGTTAGAACCTGGAAATTTTTGTCAATCTCAGGTTGGCCAACCTGACATTTCAGAGAAATCACTAATCCACTCCCCACCCGCCAGCTATCAAAGTTTTTAGAGCAAAATGCTTGTCTCAGTTATTTAGTATCCCAGTTGGGTGTAATGGGTGAATCAGTTGCTGAGAAAAAGTTCAGAACCAATTACTTTGGCCGCCTTGGGACATAATGCGGAACTGCGTGTCCAGTGGGCCCATGGTTCTACGCCCCCCTTCCTCCATTCTCCTGTCTGTATTTGGATGAAATGGAGAACTCCTTCTCTACAGTCTCACTGACAGCCCCGGCAGCCAATAGCAGTTGGAATGAGGGAGGAGCTTCCTCCCTCAACTCTGGTTGCATAAGGGGGAAACTGTGGTGGCAGTGTTCGGACGTAACACTAAAATTAAAGGTGGGCAAACTCACTACAAACTGAACGTACAAAAGACCCAAGCAGTTAAGCAATATTTTTCTGAATCAGAGAGGCCTCAACAAAATCTAACAAATCCTGTCCTAGAGAACAAAATACTGTTTGGGGAGGGAAACCATGAGTCCATTTATCTACGAAACTGCACTTGCCCACAGTTTCCAAAACTGGAGAAGAGACCTCTGGTTTCGTTTTACATGCAAATGCAGCCTTAGAAATCTTTTTGAGGCCAGCATTGTGCTGTGCTTGAAATCTGGCTTGTCAACTGTTGAGGCTTCAGTATGGCTGGCCACTTTAAGTTCTTGGCTGCGTTTATTAAGTTTAAAGTGTGCTGTCAAGTCAATTTCGACTCCTGGAGCCCACAGAGTCCTGTGGTTTTCTTTGGTAGAATACAGGAGGGATTTATCATTGCCCCCTCCCACGCAGTATGAGATTATGCCTTTCAACATCTTCCTATATCGCTGCTGCTCGATATAGTACCAGCAGGGAATTGAACTGGCAACCTTCTGCTTGTTGGTCAAGCATTTCCCTGCTGCGCCATTAGGTGGCTTTATTAAGTTTAACACTCCAGTAATTATTAACTTTGTTATTTGCTGCCTCTTGTGTGTTGGAAAAAATTGGCAACTCTTTTCTAAGGCTTTGATGCTTCCTTTGGGATACCATAAAGCAAGAATAAGTCTAAGGCGACGGCTTCTAGACATCCGATCATCAGTATACATTGACCTCTGCCAGGAAGTGCTGTTCTCCTCTTTACCCTTTTCCTAATCTTTCTTCTTCCTCATTATTTATCAGGCTTGACTGAGGTAAGACTTAGGAAAGCTTTTTCACTTGCTAGATTGAGTGTTTTACATCTGCTGTGTTGATGGGCCATATTGGAGGACTTCCTACTGCAGGATGGCCGTGTCCCTGTGGGTCTGGGGAAGTGGAAGATTTTAACCTTTTTTGTTGGGGGAAGGTTGAATTTTTTCCAGCAGTCACGTTTTTATTCAGCCATTGCTTGTGATTTATCCTGGGAGATCTTTGTGATTCTAAGCAAAATTTTATCAGTTAACACCAGACCATACATTACAAGAAAAGATGCCAGCATTTTAGTTTCTAAAATCAAAGTGGGTGGCAAGCTGATGCTATCCATGTAATTGTTCTGAATTATTCTGAGTCAATGTTTCCATTTTTGAGTGTCCCACATTTTTTTTTAAAATGTCACTTTTTCAACAGCCTAATTTTTGAGTCAAATATATTTGTTATGCCTATGGCTAAAGAAATAAACGTATTGGCCAGGTTCAGACGTACAGTATAACTGCAGTTAATGGTGGCCAGGGTCACAATTCCTCTGCAGATGTTCAGCAACCTGCGGCCAACCGGACTGGAGTTGCAGGAGAGGGGAACTTCTCCCTGCTGTGCGGCCTCACAAGCCGATCCCACCCAGCTCAGCGACTGGACAATGGGCAAAGCATCACCACGTCAGCAGCTCGGCTGCGATTGGACACAATCGGCAAGGGCCGTTTCCTTGGCACTCGGCTATTTCTGGCTTCACTGCTCGGCCTCCTAGTGCAGATGGCATCTTAACCCCTCCCTCTCTGTGCTCCCAGCTATGCTGTCTCAATGAACGAGCTCCCCCAAAGTGGCTTGCGGGGCCATAACTGTGTGGCAGAGGGGCACACATCCTAATGGGGTTTTTTGGGGGGGGTTCTCTTCATGGGCAGGGGGACACTGCTGCTTTTCAACATCCTCTGCAAGGCAGGGCACGGCATGGGAGAATACCTGGGCTTGTCTACCACTATTGGTGCCACTCGCCAACATCCCCTCCAGGGCTGTTCTGATAGTGGTGAGCTGGTGCCATTTTCAGCCACGGAACCTCCTGCCAAGCACCACCTGAAAGGAGTTTATCACATCCCTTCCTTCCTTGCTCACCATTGCCCACAGAGAGCCCTTTGTGGCCAGCACACACCACCAACCACCCCCTGAAAGTGCTCTTCGCCCCATGCCATGCATGCTAGGGGGACCCCATGTGCCTTCCCTCACCATCTAGCAGCACTCCTACATCCTCCGCCCTCTCCTCCAACTGGGGATCTTGTATTGTATTGTATTTGTTTATTTCGGCCCAAGGCCAGCATAAATACAAGAAAAAGAAGAGAAACAACAACAGCAGCAACAACAACAACAAAATAGATAAAATACATAAAACATTAATACCTTCAAATACCGTATACATAACCAATTTCATTCAAATAAAAATGGTTAATCTGAAGTGCACAGCCTGGCATCTTGTGCCTCAGTCACTCTAAACCGAATCTTGCTTGCTATGAAAAAAACCTGGGGATCATGTAGATGCTTTCCAAGCAACACCCAACCCCAGAATCCTTTTTGGAAACCCCCACAGCACATGCAAGGGGGCCCCAATGACCCTTCCTTCCCCAACCCTCACCAGAAGTTCCTCGCACCCTTCGGCACCACCCTCCACGCCAGTGGCCAGGTGTGAGTTGGGAATCCGCACACAACGACTGGAAAGAAACACAGAGCTTGTAAGACGAACGGCTTAACTTCATTACAACACAATTCCACAAGCTCTGAATGTTTTAAATTTTTAATTGCTGTAATTTCTGAATGTGTTAAATTTCTTCATTCCTGTTTTAATAGCTGGTCTTGTTTGTCTCTGTTTTTGTGAACCGCCTGCAGCCTTTGGAGCCAGAGGGTATATAACTTAAATAAATAAGCAAGCGAGCAAGCAAGCTGGCAGGGCTTGCATGAGCAAGGCAGGGGCCAAATGCTTACTGTCTGCAACCTAGCCTGCCGGCAAAAGTGTGGGCAACTTCTCAGCAGTTTGACGGGTGGCGAGCCCCTCTGGCACCATGAACCTGCCTGGCTCACAGGTGTTTGTGTGTTTGTTTGTTTGTTTGTTTGTTTAACACATTTGGATACCACCCAAAATGCAAGTCTTTGGGCGGTTTACAACAAAACAATAAAAGCAACAGATAAAAAGATTAAAACATTTACAACAATTTAAAACATTAAAACTATTAAAAACACAATCAAAACAATATCTAATTAAAAGCCTGGGTGAACAGACATGTCTTGACTGCCTTTTTAAAAGTGGTCAGAGATGGGGAGGCTCTTATTCCAGCAGGGAGCGTGTTCCAAAGCCTCGGGGCAGCCACAGAGAAGGCCTATCCCTGAGTAGCCACCAGAGGAGCAGGTGGCAAGCCGCTGCAGATGAACCTCTCCTGATGATCTCAGTGGGCGGTGTGGCTCATGGCGAAGAAGGCGTTCTCTTGGGAAGTGGATGCTCCCAGGCATGTCTTCTCACCGCCCTCGACACCCTCGTGCCTCCTGCAGCCCTCGGGGGCTGTGCCAAAACTGGTTGCGGGCTGGAATCGCCGCCTCTGCTGCCTCCCTCCTTGCCCTCTGGATGTGTGGACAGGCCCACAGGCTCCTCAAGCAGGATGTCACCCATCGACTCGCAGATGTTGTGGAGGAGGCAGCAGGCCCCGAGCACATTGGGCACCAGGTCCTCCTCCATGTCCGGCAAGCCATAGAGGGTGCATAGAGCCATAGAGGCCTTCAGCCTCCCGGACGCCCTCTCCACCACCACCCTGATGCTGTTGTGCCGGTGGTTGTAGGGCCTCTCCACGGCATTCTTGGGTGCACAGTAGGGGGTGACTATCCACTCCTGCAAACTGTACCCCTGGTCCCCGAATATCACCGGCTTCACCATCCTACCACCCACCTCGACGGCCAGGGCATTGACCCAGATGCTGCGGACGAACATGGAGGCCAGAAGGGAGGTCCAGAAAATGGCTGTGTCATGGCTCCTGTCCAACACCCTGGTGTAGACATCAATGAACTGCTTCATCGAGTCCACCACACCTTGCAACGTCATGGTGTAGTCGTGCTTGTGCCCATAGTACTGGTCATGCCAACTGGGGCAGGGGCAAAATTTCCACATGAGTCCCGTTGTTACAGCCCCGGACGACTGGGAAACTCTTCTTCTCGAAGCCTGCCATCACCTACCTTGCATCACGCATGAGGATCATGTCTGCGAACAGCTCCACGGTCAGGTTCACCACTCCCCTCACTCTCTCACAGATGGTGGATCTGCCGACCACAGACGGGTTGCTGAGGGCCAAGTTGGTGGAGTTTGAGGCCAGCTTGTAGACAGCTATGGTGACCCTCCTCTGCACATATGGCATCGGTGAGGGCACCCACCTGTCTCCTTCTGGCTTCCATGGCCGTCCTACAACCCACAGTCAGACCCTCGTGGAGAAGCCAAGGAACCTTGTAGCCGCCACACCAGCCACAGCCACAGCAGTGGGCCCCAGAGCCTGCAGGACTAGGAAGAGGCTTCTTCCCCTGTGCTGGGCTCTCTCTGTGGCCTCATCCTTCCTGGCGGCACTGACAACGATGCCTGCTGCTCTGCCCGCCATGGCAAAATCTTTCCTATTAGTCCACGAGGTAGTTGCTGTGACGGTGAACACCTCGTGTGTTCCTGAAATGCTCATGCAGCACAATCAGGGCATCAGGGGTGGTGGTGGTCGGGAGTGCCTGCCCTCCTATCTCATACACCACAGGGAGAGATGGGACATTGGTGGAGGGAGGGTGGGGTGGTTGGACTGTCCTGCATTGGGCTTGGCTTTGGACACCTTGCCCTGTGCCAGGAACGCACCCCCCCTGCCCGTCCTGGAGCCTAGTGATGGTTTGCCAGGGGATGCATTCTTTGTGACAACTTTACCCCTCTCTGCCCCAGTAGAGTGTTGAGGCAGGTCCTCTGAGCCATTGTGGTAGCACCCCTCCCACCTCACAAAATGAGCTGTATGAGCATTGCCAGCCCCTCCCCCCCATAATTCCATTCTTTTTTTTGAGGGGGCGGGAAGGTTGAATGGGCAAGTTTCCACCCCTCCCGTCATCTTCCATTCTCTCCAGACGCCTTGGAAGCCATCCGAGACTTCACTCCACCCTCGTTTCTTCCTTCCTGGGTGCACATGGGTACCTTTGGTGTGGGTACGCGCCCCCCTTCGAATGCTGAGCACCCACCTCTTTCCACCTTCTGTTTGGGCTGGGGTGGCACACCGCTCTAGCATAATGCAGGAAAGCAACACCATCCCGAAGAACTAACAGAAACGTTTCATTGAACTGGGGGAAATGACAGCAGTCAAGAGAGAAGCATCCTCTTTTCACATTCCTCAGAGGAGGAAAGCCAGCTTAAGGGGGTTTCAAGCTTGGCTCCGTGTGCACTGAAACCTGTGTTTGGTGTGCTCTGCAAAGCTGGAGGTTTGGGGAGTGCTCAGTTGAGTGGGTGTCGCTGGCTCTTGAAAAACACTTGAACAGAAAGGGCACTTGGAGCTCTGGTTTCCACAGTGTCTGCAGCTTTGCAACCTGGCAGGGGCAGGGGCAGGGGCAGGGGCAGTGCCATGGTGGCAGAGGGAGCTTTCTGGCTGGGCTAGTTTTCAGTCCTGGAGTCGGCTGGGGCGGCCTGTGTCTCCTCCGCCTGGGTGCCCTGTGTAGACCCCCAGCCTACCCTTCTGCCACTGGGACCTGTGCATAGCCGCCAGGTCCCTCTGCCTCCCCGCTTCTCGCCAGGGCAGTCCAGGCATGAGGTTGCCTACACAGGGGCATCCACCACTGCTTGCTTCCTCTTTCCAGGTGAGGAGTGGGTTCGGGTGGTGTATTTCTGCAGGGCCATCCTTGGCCTTCTAGGTATGGCTCCTGGTTAGTGGTGGTGTGATCTTCCGGTATTTGCTCTTGGCTTGGCCTTCTGTGGAGGAGGCATCTGGACCGCCACTGGGGTCCCTTCCCCCTGAGTCTTGTGTGGGGGAAGCTGCTTTATACTAGGGATGTGCACGAAGTTTCTTCAGCACCAGCGGGGGTAGCCCTTTAAGGGCGGGGGAGGGTGCACTTACCCCTCCCGCTGCATATCCCCCGCTGGCGCTCCGTCACTGTTAAGCCCCTCGGGGCAGCAGCGTTCCTCCCTGCCGCCCCATTTCTGTCATCGGCCGGAAGTGGCCGGAAGAAGCAAGCGCGTGTGCGCCCGTCGTGTGCACGCACCTGCACGGCAGACGTGCGCATGCACGCCCGCAACGGGCGCACGCGCGCTTGCTTCTTCCGGCCACTTCTGGCCGATGACAGAAACGGGGCGGCAGGGAGGAACACTGCCGCCCAGAGGGGCTTAACAGTGACGGAGCGCCGGCGGGGGATATGCGGCGGGAGGGGTAAGTGCACCCTCCCCCGCCCCTAAAGGGCTACCCCCGCTGGTGCTGAAGCACCGAAATGGCCCCCGGAGCCGAAATGTTTCGGAGGCCTCCATTATGGCCTCCGAAACGTTTCGAGCACAAGCCTACTTTATACCATTGTCAAAGCATTGGTCCATCAAGCTCAGTATTGTCTACTCTACACAGACTGGCAATGGCTTCTGCATGGTGGCAGGCAGGAGTCTCTAAGCCCTGACTTGGAGATGCTTCTAGGGAGGAAAATTAGAACCTTCTTAATGTAATCATGCAGATGCTCTTCCCAGAGTGGCCCCATCCCCTAAGGGGAATATCTTACAGCGCTCACATGTAGTCTCCCATTCAAATACAAACCAGGGTAGACCCTGCTTAGCAAAGGGGGACAATTCGTGCTTACTGCCATATGACCAGCTCTCCTCCTCGATATGATATCTGCCCATGATTCGCACAGGGGTTGAAGCCGGCTTCCCTGACACGAAAACAGGGCTAGCAGACCCATGCCCAGAATGTGCACCCGGTTGGGGGCATCTAAGGGGAGTTTCAGGCATGGAGAATACATGCCCCGCCTGTTGTGCCCTTGCCGTGCCCTGGGATGGGCCTGGGGTGTGTGTGGGCCGCTGCAAGCTCCTGGAGGGGAACCATCACATGCTCCTGTTGTATGGGTGTGTGTGTGCAGTGGGGGTGCTGGCATTCATATAGGCCCCTGAAATGAGCATCTGGGCACTTTCCAGATTAGACTCTGCAATGGGGTCACGGCAAATTTCTGAAGTGTGCTTCCGTACTTCCTGCGTTGTGACACCGCAGTCCCTACGCAGTCAGCAGGGTGCCGTTCGCATTTCGGATGCCTTGTTTCGGATTCAGTGGCTGCAATTTATTGCTATAATGTTGTATGTCCGGCGTAAAAAGGTTGCTGTTTTTCCAGGTTGTTAGTTTCCGCGAGACAGCTCCCCCTGCTGGTAGCTTTGCTATTTATGCTTTGAATGTGATTTGCCCGAACCGAAGCATGTTGCCGCTGTTGAGTGCCTAATCTGGAAAGCGCCCTGGTGCGGGTAGATTGGTGAGAAAGGCTTACAGCTGGTTTCCCAGCTGCTCAATGGCGCCTACCATACATTCTAGGTACCCTGTGTACCACTCAAACCGCACCTCTGCAGCCTCATCTCAGCATTCGAGGGTGCTCACCGTCTTCCTCACTGTCCACCCACCACCTCCTGTACTGCGCTCTTGTCCTTCCTGTGGCCGCCTCAAAGACCTGCCATTCCTCCTGATGCCATTCCCCCTTCCTCCCATCCAATTTGCTCAGCACCTTGCAGGTGGCCGGGGAGGTCTCGGCATGCTGTGCCACAAGGTCCTTTGCCAGCTGGAGATGGTCCATCTCCCTCCGGTTACAGAGCTGTGCCACGCATTGTGCGTTGGTGAGGGGTCTTGGCGGGGCATCAGGTCCAGGGGCTGGCTCGTCCAGATGGCTGTTCCACCGGCAGAAGCAGCGGCTGAGCAGGGTCTCCCCTCGGCAGTGGCTCTGGTGAGTGGGGGGGGTATGGGGCGGAAGAAGAGTTTTAGAGTTGGGGTCCTGCACAATATCTACCCCAACACAACAAACCAGAGCCCTGGCAGGATGCCCATTTCAAGCCAGCACCCACAGCAGCACACCTATCACTGCCCTTAAGACACCCAACATACTCCCCCCCACCACAAAAGCCACTCTTAGCCATCTGGCCACCCACCCGTAGGGTTGCCATATTCTGGCTTTCCAAATCTGGTTGCCTAATTTACATGTCATGTAAATTGGCTTGAAAATAATTTTTGAGCAGAAGAGTGACGACACGTTTTGCTCCATAACTTCGCTTCTCCAAGGGCTGGAGCTCAGCTTTTTTCTTTTTTCCCCTTTTTTTACAAAAATGAAAGCTGAAATCTGGGTGAATCTGGGTGAGATGCTTAAAATCCAGGTGAAACCTGGAATTCTGTGGGGGCACGGAAACTCTAGCCACCCGCCAGCAACCCTGGGCACCTTAAAGAAAAGAGCTGTGTGACTCTGCACTCACTGGTTTGATCTGGCTCAATGTCAGGCTCATCACGATCAGGAGAACCAGCCCAAGGTCTTCTGTTCAAGCTGCCATTGAAGGTGCAGGTGTGAATAACACATCTGACAACTTTAGATTTGATGGTTCAGATCTGGAACTGGCCCTGTTTGGGCTTTTTGGAGTCTTAGGAAAGCGTCCAAACGGTCAGTTTTCATGAAAAGCATTCTGGGAAGGTAAATAATATTGCATTGTAATAGTGCAAAATGCCAACCTTCTGCACTAACACCCACTCTTAACAGTCTGTAGAAATAATCAGTTGGAAAGAATCTTTTTATCAGGCAAGGGATCTCTACTTGATTTATAGTTGTTCTGTGAAAGCTCACATTGTTACAAACAACTGTTCCTTTTGTTTTATTCAAATGTCAATTGGGAGTGAAAGCAAGAGCCAGTAGTGAGAAAATCCTGCTGATCAGAGAGATGCTATCAGATGTGAACTCAGGAAGGGGAGCTGCTGCGATCTCTTTCTATTCCTTTTTGATATCTTGCAGAACCTCTGGTGAAAATGACAGCATGCATTTCTTTCAAGTTTTGTTAGCTCAGGTTGCAATCCTATGTATGCTTACTTGGGAGCAGTGGACTTCATGCAACTTGCCCCTGAGTACACATGCATAAGATTGTGCTGTTAGTCTCTTTCTTAAGGATGGTGGATATTATGGATGTGCGTGAAACAGATCTTGCGTTTTGTTTTGAGCTCAAAACAAAATGAGGATGGCCGAAATATTTTGCCGAAACAGCGATTGAGCCAGTTGTTTCAACGAAACAAGACTTGAAACGTTTCAAGTGTTCTGGCCAGAGGGAGCATTGGTGAAACTCAAAACACTCCATTGTTCCCCATGGGTAGCTTCTAGGGACACCAAAGTGGGTTTGTTTAAAAATGTGTTTAAAAGTGCCTGCTTGCCCATTTCTTTTGTGGGTTGGGTGGTAGGTAGCACACATCGTGCCCTACTACCCAGCCCAGTTTAGTGTCCTTAGGAGCTACCCATGGGGAGCAATGGGGTGCTTCAAGTTTCCCCATTGTTCCCTATGTCTGGAACAACCTGCACTCACAGAGTGCACACAATTTGCAATGCCAGAAGGCCTGCAACAGAGGGAGAGACCACCTGCTTCCTGGACAGCCCCCAGGGTGAAAGGCTGGTGTTGGCTATCTGTTGCTGCTACCCTTGAGTGCCTGCCTGCAGGAGAGGGAGAGGGTGAGACCACCTGCCAGCCCCTGCTTGACCTGTGGGACTGTGGCCACTCTGTGGGGAGTCTGTGCAGGATCAGGGCTCAGGAGTGACTTAGCAGTCTCTGCACACCATCTGACCTATCTGGGCCTATAAAGGGATGCTGCTTGTGGTGGTCGGCCCGCCACTGGCCAATTTTGCCTCTTTGGGGGAGACACTTCAGGGGTTAATGAGGGTGAGGGCCAGGCATCCTGGCCCAGGAACCTGGTAGTGGTGGTTGAGGGGGTGGATATAACACCTGGGCTTCTGTTTTAAGCATTCCTTGGGTGAGACATGTTAAATGTGCCTAGGGCTGTCTGAAGATGGGGAGATAGGGGGCATATCCACTAATTATGGGGTGGCAATTCTGGTGTGGGGGGGAACAGAAGTAATGTTGGCAGGTCAGCGGGCCATTACAGGGGAGGGGAATTGGAAATCTAATAGCTGTTTCCCCTTCCAGCTGTCCTGCTAGCTCTTTGACCTTGGGGAGCAGTGCCAACCACCCTTGGAACTTACCTTGCTCCACTGTAATGCCAGGTCGGTCCAGAACAAATCAGAAACCATCCATGATCTGATTCTGGATGAAGGTGCTGACCTGGTATGTATTACGGAAACCTGGCTGGGGGAGGCTGGTGGTCCGGTCTGGTCCCAGCTTCTCCCTCCAGGGTACTCTGTTGAGGAGTGGGTGAGGGACCGAGGGCAGGGAGGTGGAGTGGTTGTGGTCTATCAGAATAACATCTCCCTTACCAGGTTCCCTGTTGAAGTGCCAGACCATATCGAATGTGTGTACTTGACTTGGGGGGATAGATTGGGACTTCTGTTGGTGTACTGATCGCCTCTCTGCTCAACAGAGTCCCTAACAGGGGTGTGCATGGAACTGGCTGGCCCGGTTCGGTCTGAGTCCAGACCGGACTCGAACCTGACTGGCCAAGTCTGGTGCAGCCCCCCATTGAGCTCCCTGCCCCCAGTCCAGTCAGGGCGGGACAAGACCGCAATTTTTTTTTTAAAAAAAATTGTTTAGATAAATTAAAAATACCCCTAGCCCCTTTGGGGGTCTTCCTGTAGGCTGGGGGGTGGTGGGTTCCATGAAGGTTCCCCCTTCCCCACCGGCCTCTTAATTCACCACCACGGCGCAGGAAAATGGTTGTATTTGGCCTGTTCAGGCCTCTGTTAGTGCGCTTGGTGGCCATTTTGGCCACTGCTGTGCAGGCGTAAATGGCCCCTGCAAGCCCTGGCATGACCCAGGGCCTCACAGAGGTCATTTGCACATGTGCAGCGGCCAACATTTTTTTTAAAAAAAAGTTCATGTACTTGTCCGGACCGGACCGGACCGGACCGGGGGGTGGGGGAGTTCGATGGGGGCTGGACCAGACTTGGCTGGTCAGGTTCAAGTCCAGCCTAGACTCGAACCAAACCGGGCCGGCCGGTTCCATGCACACCCCTATTAGGGAATCTGTTGAGCAGAGAGGCGATCAGTACACCAACAGAAGTCCCAAACCTCCGAACCTCCAGACTGAACCCTCGAACCTCTGGACCAGTCTGCACATCCCTAGTCCCTAACTGAGCTGACAGACTTGGTCTCAGGCTTGGTGTTGGGAGTCCCCCAGGCTTGTGGTGCTGGGGGACTTCAATGTTCATTTCGGGACCAATCTGTCTGGGGCAGCTCAGGAGTTCATAGCGGCCATGACAACTATGGGCCTATCCCAAGTGGTCTCGGGACTGACGCACTTTGCTGGTCACATGCTAGATTTGGTCTTTTACTCTGATCAGGGTGGTGTTCCGTGGGTGGGGACTCCTGTGATTTCCCCATTGTCATGGATGGACCACCATCTGGTTAAGGTTGGGATCACAATCACTGCCCACCTTTGCAGGGGAGAGGGGCCTATTAGGATGGTCCACCCGAGAAGGTTATTGGATCCATCAGGATTTCAAGAAGCCTTGGAGGGATTTAGTGTTGGCTCTGACGGCGATCCTGTTGATGTCCTGGTGGAGAACTGGTACAGCAAATTCACTGGGGCAGTAGACATGATCGCTCCTAAGCATCCTCTCTGACCCACTTCAAAACTGGCCCCTTGGTATACAGAAGAACTACGGGGCTGAAGTGGCGAGGTTGATGACTGGAGCGCAAGTCGAGAAAGATTCAACCCGAATCTGACTGCAACATGGAGTGCATTTGAAGATCTATGCTCAGGCAATGTGCGGCAAAGCAGTGATTCTTTTTTGCCCATATTGCATCTGCATGTTCACGTCCGGCGGAGTTGTTCAAACTTGTGAGATGGCTAGTATGTGCCCCTCCTCCCTTGAATCAGAATCTGGAACCATTGATTACCCACTGTGTCATATTTAATGAATTCTTTGTGGGGGGAAATCTCTCGTATTTGGGCCTACTTAGACTCCGTCTCCACAATTACTTCAGTGTCTGAACTGAAGGTGTCCAGCAACTCCTCTTGTGTGGTTAGGTTGTATCAGTTCCAGTTTGTGACTCCTGAGGATGTGGACGAGCTGATTGGAATGGTACGGCCTACCACCGGTTCTCTTGACCATTGCCCAACATGGCTTCTACTGTCCGGCAGGGTAGTTATTGTAGAAGACCTGGTAGAGATTATAAATGCTTCTCTGAGGGAAGGCAGAATGCCTCCTTATCTTAAGGAGGCAATTATTAGACCACTTCTGAAGAAGCCTACTATGGATCACTCAGAGTTGAGCAACTACAGGCCTGTCTCCAACCTTCCGTGGCTGGACAAGGTAATTGAGAGGGTGGTGGCCTCCTAGCTCCAGACAGTCTTGGAGGAAACTGATTATCTAGATCCATTTGAGACTGGCTTTCAGGCAGGCTATGGGGTGGAGAATGCCTTGGTTGGCCTGATGGATGATCTCCAAATGGGAATTGACAGAGGAAGTGTGACTCTGTTGGTCCTTTTGGACCTCTCAGCAGCTTTTGATGCTATCACATAGTATCCTTCTGGAGCATCTGAGGGGGTTGGGAGTGGGAGGAACTGCTTTGCGGTGGTTCCGCTCCTACCTCATGGGCAGGTTCCAGATGGTGTCCCTTGGAGACTGTTGTTGTTCTTCCAATCTGCACTTTGGTATGGTGTCCCTCAGGGCTCCGTATTGTCTCTGATGTTGTTTAACATCTACATGAAAACGCTGGGAGAGATCATCAGGAGATTTGGTGCAGGGTGCTATCAGTATGCTGATGACACCCAAGTCTATTTCTTTATGAAGGCATAACCTCCCTAAGTGCCTGCCTGGAGTCAGTAATGGACTGGATGAAGGATAACTAACTGAGACTGAATCCAGATAAGACGGAGGTACTCATTGTGCGGGGTCAAAACTCGGGTGATGAGTTTGATTTGCCTCATGAGTTTGATGAGTTTGTTTTGGATGGGGTCGCACTCCCCTGGAAGGAACAGGTACACAGTCTGGGGGTGCTTCTGGATCCAAGCCTCTACCTGGTGTCCCAGGTTGAGGTGGTGGCCAGAAGTGCCTTCTATCAGCTGGGTCCATTTCTTGAGATGAACAACCTCAGAACAGTGGTACATATGCTGGTAACCTCCAGACTGGATTCCTGCAATGTGCTTTATGTGGGGCTGCCCTTGTGTGTAGTCTGGAAACTGCAGTTGGCCCAGAATGCGGCAGCCAGGTTGATCTCTGGGTCATCTCAGAGAGACCATGTTACTCCTGTATTGAAAGAGCTACAAGTTGTTCTCTCTCACACAGAGTTATGACTCCTTCCTTCCTAGCCTTGAAACAGCTGCCACAGCAGCACCCTTAGCAGCAAGCATAGTCATAAGCCAAACTAGAGCAACTTCAGCCACATTTTGACTGAGTACACTTTGCAATGCAGATTTCAGAGCAGACCAGAGCTATCAGTGAAACACAAGTTAGTCTCAATGCTACACATGGAGCTCATCACAGCAATCACCAAGAAATATCACACACACACACACACACACACACACACACACAGCTGCCCCTGTCCATTTCTTGCCACAACACTATCTCACAAACCAAGCCACAACTTGAGGAAGGCAGGCACCCAAATTCTGCCTTTGTCAATCTGAGGTCCAGCAAAACCAGATAGTTATAGGAGCAATAGCCCAGAGTTGTGAGGGGATTGACTCAGGTCTCCTCCTTTCTGAATTTAGATTTGGATTTTTCATCATCCTGCTGTGATGCTAGTAACAAATTTGTTGCGGGTAAAATCTCTTACATTTGAGCCAACTTGGACTCCACAGTTATGGAGGGATCAGTTGTAGAGGTGTCCAGTAACTCCTCTGGTTTAATTAGAATGGATCTGTTTCAATTTGTGACTCCTGAGGATGTGGACAGGCTCCTTGGAGCTGTTTGGCCTACCACTTGTCCTTTGGATCCATGCCCAACATGGCTTATAAGCTAGCAGGGTGGCTGTTAGAGATGGCTTAGTTGACATCATAGTTGACCCACCCAAAGACGTGAGTTTTGGGTGGTATAGAAGTGTGTTAAATAATTAAATTAAATTAAATTAAATTAAATATTTGAAGGAGGCAACTGTGAGACCTTTGCTTAAGAAGCCTGCCCTAGAGCCCTCAGTGATGGATAATTATAGGCCACAACCTCCATTGAGTGGGCAAAATAATTGAGAGGGTGGTGGCTGATCAGCTCCAGGCAGTTTTGGATGATACTGATTATCTAGATCCATTTCAAACTGGTTTTAGAGCAGGCTATGGGGTGGAGACAGCTTTGGTCGGCCTGGTGGATGATCTCTACCAAGGAATGGACAGAAGGAGTGTGAATCTGTTGGTTCTTTTGGACCTCTCTGTGGCTTTCGATACCATCAACCATGGTATCCTTCTGGATCGCTTGGGGGATTTGGGAATAGGTGGTACTGCTCTGAAGTGGTTCCGTTCCTATCTCTCAGGTAGATTCCAGATGGTGTCACTAGGAGATAGTTGCCCTCTGAAATGAGAACTATTGTATGGTGTCCCTCAGGGCTCCATCCTATCTCCAATGCCTTTTAACATCTACATGAAACCACTGGGTGAGATCATCAGGAGATTTGGAGCAGGGTTTTATCAATACGCTGATGACACCCAAATCTATTTCTCCATGATTTCATCATCAGAAAATAGCAAAAAAACCCTAAATGCCTGTCTATAGGCAGTAATGGTCTGGATGAGGGATAATAAATTGAAATTAAATCCAAACAAGATGGAGGTACTCATGGTAAGGGGACATACTTTGAGGGACGTGATAGATCTTTCTGTTCAGGATGGGGTTGCACTCTCCCTGGAGGAACAGGTATGTAGCTTGGGAGTGGTTCTGGACCCAGGCCTCGCTCTGGAAAGCAACATGGTGATGGAGTAACAGTTTAGTCAGACAGCTCCTGCATTTTCTTTATCCTCTAATGTCCAAATTGTGTTGAAAAGAGTGATTTTTGGCTCTCCAGCTGTTGTTGGACTACAACTCCCATCATCCCCAGGTACAGTGACCAGTAGTCAGGGATGATGGGGACTATAGTTCAACCCACCTGCAGGTACTTGATGCAATCAAGATGCTGTTTGAATAGCTCCACATGGAGGCTTTACACACAGGGCTTCTGCCCTGAATCTCCTTTGGGACAGAGTGTGTGTGTTCACACACACTAGCCAAACTTACCCTGAACTCCCAATGAGATCCTTGGACCCAGTCCACACACAAGTTGGGCATTGTGATGGGAATTCTAGCTTATCTGGACGTATTTACAGATTTTTTAAATGCTGGTTTTGAGCTACTTTTTCTGAAAATGTCGGGGCAGATGGGAGAGGCACTGACGTAGAATCATTAGCATGATAAGAGGCATGCTCTCTTCAGAAATGCAGATCTGTCTCTGCAGGGAACTCCCCTAGGAAAACACTGACGCCTGCCTGCCGTGTGGACTTGCAAAAACGAAAGCCGAGAGCAGAGGGGAGGGGCTGCTTCCCTCAATACCGCGAGTGTGATTCGAAGTGGCTTCACTCAACATTTACCACGGAGCCTGAAGCCAAGTGTGAATAACCTCATGCGCTTGATCCTCCCAGACCAGTGTGTTTTGGTGGCTAGAGCAGCTCCTTGAAACTGAACGCCTCATTTAGTTCTCTTTTTCAGTTGTTTCTTCCCTGAACCCTTTCTTCCCATTTGGACAAATGATTCACTCCTCCCATTACTTCACCCCCTGCGTGCAACTCTGCCTTTCTGTGTCCTAGTCATTGTGGGAAGAGGAGGGATCATATAGCTATGAGTTATTTTGTGATGCTTGAACAGATGAGCTATTTATTCCTCGTGCTTTGACCAAAAAATACCAGTGCTTTTGGGGCCTGTTGTTGATCATTGCAGTTGCTGCTTCTCTTTCCACTGCACTCATTACAGTACCGAGCTGGAAACAAGATTATCTTGTGGGAGCAAGCATGAATTGTCCCCTTTGCTAAGTAGGGTCTGTCCTGCTTTGCATTTGAATGGGAGACTACATGTGTGAGCGCTGCAAGATATTCCCCTTCGGGGATGGGGCCGCTCTGGGAAGAGCACCTGCCTGTTTGCATGCAGAAGGTTCCAATCCCCTCCCTGGCAGCATCTCCAAGATAGGGCTGAGAGATTCCTGCCTGCAACCTTGGAGAAGCTGCTGCCAGTCTGTGTAGACAATACTGAGCTAGATAGACCAATGGTCTGACTCAGTATATGGCAGCTTCCTATGTTCCTATTATTCTAAGTAATGAACATGTTTTTAGGGAGTGAGGTTTGAGGCAAAGTGTGTGTGTGTGTGTGTGTGTGTGTGTGTGTGTGCGCACACGCACGCAAATGTCCTAGAGAGTCTCTAGCACTACTGGGCTGGTTTAGATGAACACCCTCCCACTTTGCGCGAGAATGAGGACAGAGTTGTGCTCTGAGTGTGCCTGCCCTGCTGACATTAAAGGATGTGCCAACATGATCTCAGCACATCCTTGACTCACCTATAGTAGGTAGGTGATTCAGATGATCACCCCTCCCGGGCGAGTAAAGGACATGTTGCTCCTGCACCGGCATGCCGTTGCATGACTCCAGGGTGGGCGCTCACAGGTATCCCTGTCCTCCTCATGTGTCATGGCCCTTGCTCATCTGAGCCATCCCTTTATGAAGTGTACGGCTGTGTATGTACACAGATCTGTACATGCATGCACTGTGCACAGACTGTATGGGTGTTAAGCATAGCATGTGAACAGGGATTCTGTTTCACACAAAAGGGCTGTTTCACACAAAATGCAGGTCAAGGCTTGCCATTACATGCACATTAAACAGAGAGCTGCACGAATCCTGGCTCCCTGAAGAGCATGCTCATATGGTAGTTTGCAAATGACTGTGTGTCAATCATGATTCCTATTTTTGTGTGGGGTGGTGGTGGTAAGTATGCACTTTAAAACATCTTAGGACCCAAGTAATGTTCAGGGCAGGGGAAGGTGAATTGGCTCAGGGCAGAGTGTTTCACCCCTCTCCTCCCTCTCAACTCCTGTTCCACGTCCTGGATAGAAATGAGAAATTACTCCCTTCCTGAAGGCACGGTTGGCCTCACTGTGTGGGGGAAAAAGCACAGGTGGCTTGCAGAGTAAGCAAGCTGCAAAAAACTCCAGAGGCTATTTTGATCCTCCTGTTCTAGGTGGGGCCACATTTCCCCAAAAGGAACAAGTCCGCAGTCTGGTCTGGATCCACACATCTCCCTGGTATCTCAGGCTGAGGCGGTGGCCAGAGGGGCTTTCTAGCAGCTTCAGCTGATATTCCAGGAGGCTTTGCAGACAGGACCTTCTACCCCAAATCTGGGAAACATACCAGCGGGGATTTGAACTTGCAACCTCTGGCTTGCTAGTCCAGTCATTTCCCCACACCACCCTTAGTATTTAATGCCCTGTGTATTTAAAAGATTGACTTTTTCATTATGAGCTCCAACCCATCTCTTCACCCAAGACTTTTCAGCTTTGTAAATTTTAAGTTTTAATCTGTTTCTACTTTTAGATTTTCTAAATTGTTTTAAGATTTTTGTGTGTGTTATAACTTGTTTTATGTTATCGTTAACCACCCAGAGACTGAAGTTTGGGGCAGTGTACAAATTTGATAAATAAGTAAGTAAGTAAGTTGGGTGGAGGCGTGAAAAAGCAAACCTGTCACTGAGCAGCTGCGTCCTTCTGTGATCTCATCTTTTCTTCTACCAGCCTCCAGTACGGCACATGAAAATGCAGGCAGCATCTGCTCTTATTGGAAACAACTCAATAGGAACCTTCCTATCGACTCAATAGGAACCTTCTTGCTTGTTTGTGTACTTCTCTTTCGTGGTCTTTTCCTGCACGAGCAACTGAATCATCACATTGTTCCTAAATAAGGGGAAAGAAAAGTGTCACCAGTTGGTGGATGCTACAAAAAGAGAACTCTTGGCGTCTTTTTAAAAAATAAACTGACAAACCAAAACTAAAATGATTTTATTAAAAACCAGCAACAATATATGCACGCACGGTAGCGAAATAACAGTTCAACTTGCTTGATCATCAGGAGAGGTCCGTCTCTATTTGCCACCGGCTCGTCTGGTGGCTGTTTAGGGATGGGCCTTCTCCGTTGCTGCCCCGAGGCTTTTGGAATGCGCACCAGTCGTTAGTGAAATAAGAGCCTCCCCATCTCTGACAACTTTTAAAAAGTCTTTAAAGATGCATCTGTTCACCCAGGCTTTTAACTGATACTGTTTTGATTGTTTTAAATGTTGTTTTAGAATATTGTTTAATTTTTTAAAAATTGTTGTGTTTTAAATTTCTTGTTTTTATTTTTAACTAATGTTTTAATGTTTTTATCTTGCTGTAAACTGCCCAGAGATGTAAGTTTTGGGCGGTATAAAAATATGTTAAATAAATAAATAAAATAAATAAACTGGAGCACTGAAATCTATATAGATTATTGTTATACATTTTAAAACTGTCTTATTAAAAACCTTGGAGTGGATAGAGAGCCAGCGTGGTGTAGTGGTTAGAGTGCTGGACTAGGACCGGGGAGACCCGAGTTCAAATCCCCATTCAGCCATGATACTCGCTGGGTGACTCTGGGCCAGCCACTTCTCTCTCAGCCTGACCTACTTCACAAGGTTGTTGTGAGGAGAAACTCAAGTATGTAGTGCACCGCTTTGGGCTCCTTGGAGGAACAGCAGGATAGAAATGTAAAAATAAATAAATAAAATAAAATAACAATAAATTTAAAAAGGTGTGCAACAAACAGTTACTGTATAATTGGGGCTGGCAACTAATTCAAGATTGTATAGTTGGTGTACCAATTGCTGTGCCAATTCCCCATCTGTCCCCAGATGTTGTTGGTCCACAACCCACTTCATCCCTAGCCACAATGGCCAAAGGTTAAAAAAAAACCCAACTTCATGCATGTACTGATGGGGCCTGAGCTGTCAGTGACCAACCAGGCAGCTCTTGGGGTCGTTGTGGACAGCTCATTGAAAGTGTCCACTCAGTGCATGGCGGCAGTGAAAAAGGCAGATCCCATGCTAGGGAGAATGATATTCTATCTATCTATCTATCTATCTATCTATCTATCTATCTATCTATCTATTTTTATTTATTTATTTATTTATTTGACTAACATATTTTTATACTGCCCAAAACATACATCTCTGGGCAGTTTACAACAAGATAAAAACAAAAGTAAAACATTAATTAAAAACAAAACGAAGAAATTCAAAAACAAGAAATTTAAAACACAACAATATAAAATTTTAAAACAATATTCTAAAAACAACATTAAAACAATCAAAACAATATCAGTTAAAAGCCTGGGTGAACAGATGCGTCTTTAATGACTTTTTAAAAGTTGTCAGAGATGGGGAGGCTCTGATTTCACTAGGGAGCGCATTCCAAAGCCTCGGGGCAGCAGTGGAGAAGGCCCGTCCCTCAGTGGCCACCAGACGAGCCGGTGGCAAATGAAGATGGACCTCTCCTGATGATCTCAATGGGCAGTGCGTTCATAATGAAGAAGATGTTCTCTTAACTACCCAGGGCCCAAGCTGTTTTGGGCTTTATAGGTTATGACCAACACCATACTGGGCCCCCAACCTCTCCCAGCCAGGTCTCTGTAATACATACCAGGTCGGCACCTTCATCCAGAATCAAATCATCGATGGTTTCTGATTTGTTCTGGACCAACCTGGCATTACAGAGGAAGAAGGTGAGGTTCCAAGGGTGGTTGGCACTGCTCCCCAAGGTCAAAGAGCTGGCAGGACAGCCGGAAGAGGAAACAGCTATTAGATTTCTATATCCCCTTCCTCTGTAATGGCCCGCTGACCTGCCAACGTTACTTCTGTTCCCCACCACGACCAGAATGGCCACCCCACAGTCAGTGGACACTCTGGATTTAAGATGACCTCCTTAAAAGGTAGAGTTTAAATACAGGTTATACCAGCATTTACTCAAAAGGAACAGGATGCTGAATTTAGGACTACCTCCCGATTTCTAATATTAAAAAAAAAAAAACTTGGGGGAAAACCTAGTCTTGGATTCAAGTAAATATAATTGATAAAAACAAGCAAACCAATCCAGCCCCAATAGAAAGATATATGAATATGATGAATATTTATATACCACTTTTCAACAAAAGTTCCCCAAGTGGTTTGCATCGATATAAATAAAATGGCTCTCTGTCCACAAAGGGCTCACAATCTAAAAAGGAAACATAAGATAGACACCAGCAACAGCCACTGGAGGGATGCTGTGCTGGGGGTGGAGAGGGCCAGGTGATCTCCCCTTGCTAAATAAAGAGAATCACCACTTTTAAAAAGTGCCTCTTTGCTCAGATCCCACAGTGCTTCTAGAAGATGTTCATGCCTGAGCTTTTGTGTGTCTCCATCCACAAGCCAACTTGCCCCCTTAGGCCCCCGTTTGCTGACCTCTGAAATATCACATTGGCTACATCCCCCCCATCTACTAATCCAGAGATAGGTACAGTGTAGGTTTGGCATGGTTAACTAGCTCAGCACATGGGTTCTTAAATGCCCTTGCTGATATTAAAAGAATCTGAAGATGGGTTTTTGGAAAGGGTATTTAAAATAAAATAGCAGTCTCTCTCCTTGGACTTTAACAGGCATCATGCGGTTGAGTGTAAATATATTGATGCCATTCATAGTGGAGCATTATGCAAATTTATTATTCTAATTTCTGAGAAATCATTAAGTGCATGGAGTGATGGCTATGAATCATATCCTGTTAACTGCACCATCAGCCTTTTCTTGCTGAAGGAGTCACTTCCTTTTTAGAGAGTGAAAGAGAGACACTGGAACACGCATCTGCTCTTGATTGGCCACAACATATTATGGTATACTATCTCTGTAAATGGAGGTTTTAGTTAGCTATAATAACTAACAGCTGCTGATTTAGACCTTATGAACTAGGCCAATCCTTAAAAAGCCATTATGTTAGATTCCTTCCACACTTTCCATTTAGGCTGGGATTTTTCAGACCTTCTTTCACTCACTTTCCATGAAGAACAGACTTCCTTACTCTCTCTCTCTCTCTCTCTGTGATTTCCACCTATTGAGGCTTTTTAGGGCCACTATCTCTTTTAATTTTTTTTAAAAAATGTCCTGTCCTCTGGAACTCCATCCCGCACGAGTCTCTCCTAGTCTATCTGGGTCTATCTGGATTTTGTGTTGATTTCTGTGGCATATTAATTTTTTAACATCTGCCTGCCTGCTGCTTTGAACAACTGATTTTTCACGTTGCTTTTTATGTTTGTTGTTTAATGGGTTGTTTGTTATAAAGGGGGCAGCAGCTACAAGGAGAAAGCGGCTGGATAATCCCCAGTGCAATAAGAGCCTCCCCATCTCTGACATCTTTTAAGAAGTCCTTAAAGATGCATTTCTTCACCCAGGCTTTTAACTGATATTGTTTTGATTGTTTTAATGTTGTTTTTTAGAATATTGTTTAAAATTATAAATTGTGTTTTAAATTTCTTGCCTTTAAATTTTTTGGTTTTTTGTTTTGTTTTTTAATTAATGTTTTACTTTTTAATCTTGTTGTAAACTGCCCAGAGACATAAGTTTTGGGCAAATAAATAAATAAAAATAAATAAATAATGTTGCAGGGGATCTTTACTGAGCAGGGCTGGCTTCTGAGCACCAAACTGCCCCTGTGGTAGCAAGCATGACATGTCCTCTTAGTTAAGCAGGATCCGCCCTGGTTGCATTTGAATGGGAGACCAGAAGTGTGAGCACTGCAAGATATTCCCTTCAGGGGATGGAGCCGCTCTGGGAAGAGCATCTAGCTTCCAAGTTCCCTCCCTGGCAGCATCTCTAAGATAGGCTGAGAGAGATTCCTGCCTGAAGCCTTGGAGAAGCTGCTGCCAGTCTGTGAAGACAATACTGAGCTAGATAGACCAATGATCCGGCTCAGTATATGGCAGCCTCCTATGTTGCTATGTACAGTGAGGGAAATAAATATTTGATCCCCTGCTGATTTTGTCCGTTTGCCCTCTGACACAGAAATGACCAGGCTATAATTGGAATGGTAGGTTTATTGTAGCTGTGAGAAACAGAATAACAACAAACCCTCAAAAGCCCAGTGCCCAAAAGTCAGCGAGTCCAGATGTTGTTGGAGTCTACAACCCTCTTTGGCCATTGTGGCTAGGGGTGATGGGAATTGTAGTTCAACATCTGGGGACCCTATGACCACGGTGACGAACTTTTCAACAAAAGTTCGCAAACGGTTTACATAGAAAAATAAAGGATAAATAAGATGTTTCCTGTCCCAAAAGGGCTCACAATCTAAAAAGAAACATATGGTAGAAACAGACAGCACCTTCAAAAGGTGCCTTGGGTTAGCAGGAGTTAGTTAGACCTAAGTTTGAGATCCCCTAGCACAGAGGCTTGTCTTTACTCATTAGTAACAGCTGTGGACAGCTCCATTTAAGGGTGGGACCATAACAAAGAGGTAGAGGTATTTTATTTATTTATTTATTATTATTGTTTACATAGTCAGGTGTTATTGACTGGTTTGTTTTATCCAGACATCGAGTCCTTCCCAAGGACCTGGGATGGCTGAATTTTATTTTCAGTATTGTTGCTGTTGTTATAGATATCGTCGCAGAATATAGGCTGTTCCCAGTAAAGTTGCTTTTTGTAATTGGCTGATGGTGATTTCTGTGGCCCCGATGGTGTTGAGGTGCTCTTCAAGGTCTTTTGGAACTGCACTCAGGGCACCAATTACCACTGGGATTATTTTGGTCTTTTTCTGCCACAGCCTTTCAATTTCAATTTGTAGATTTTTGTATTTGGTGATTTTTTCTATTTCTTTTTCTTCTATTCTGCTATCCCCTGGTATTGCTATGTCGATTATTTTGACTTGTTTTTCTTTCTTCTCGACTACAGTGATATCTGGTGTATTGTGTGGCAGATGTTTGTCTGTCTGTAGTCGGAAGTCCCATAATATTTTTAAATCTTCATTTTCTTCAACTTTTTCAATTTTATGGTCCCACCAGTTTTTGGCTACAGGTAGCTTGTATTTTTTGCAGATGTTCCAGTGTATCATCCCTGCTACCTTGTCATGCCTTTCTTTGTAGTCAGTCTGTGCAATCTTTTTACAACAGCTGATTAGGTGGTCCACAGTTTCATCTGCTTCTTTACAAAGGCGGCACTTGCTGTTTGTGGTGGATTTTTCGACTTTTGCTCTTATTGCATTTGTTCTTAGTGCCTGTTCTTGTGCAGCCAGTATTAAACCCTCTGTTTCTTTCTTCAAGTTGCCATTCTTAAGCCATTGCCAGGTCTTGGTGATGTCTGATGATGATGATGATTTATTTGATTTCTATACCACCCTTCCAAAAATGGCTCAGGGCGGTTTACACAGAGAAATAATAAATAAATAAGATGGATCCCTGTCCCCAAAGGGCTCACAATCTAAAAGAAACATAAGACAGACACCAGCAACAGTCACTGGAAGTACTATGCTGGGGGTGGATAGGGCCAGTTACTCTCCCCCTGGTAAATAAAGAGAATCACTACATTATAAGGTGCCTCTTTACTTAATTTATCTCTTTATTTAACTCATTACATCTGTTTCATTTCACTACTAAATGTCCCCACATTCTCCATAGGGTTGCCATGTCCCCCAGAATTTAGGGTAGCCCCTGGATTGTGGCTCCTCCACCTGGCTGCTAAATTCCACCCGGGTTTACATGGATTTCATATGTGGTGCCCAGATTGCCCAGATTTTACGCTGGATCCGATCATATGGGAGGGCAGAGAAGGAGGGGAAAGTATACAAACCTGTCAAATACATACATACATGCAAATTAGTTGCTGCATAATTTGCATAACATGCAAATTTAACCCTTAATTGGCATAATATGCAAATTCGGCCACCTGGATTTGGGAAGCTTGAATATGGCCATCCTAATCTTCCAGCATTTCAGTGATGGAAATAGGCTGTCTTATAACATCTTTATTAGTTTACCACTAAGGATGACTTCATGAGTCACACGTTTTCCCCTGTTACACAGTGGGCCGAATGGAAGACTGCTCATGCAAGGGGAGTGGGTTAATACTCACACCAATCTCCCCCTTCCTTCTGCTGTCCTTTGGATCCCCCCGCCCCCACCAAGTCTGCTCTTAATGTTCTCCCAGCCCTCAGGGACGTATTTCCAGGGGACACAGGAGGCTGCAGACAGATGGAGGGAGCCATGAAAATGGCTCCTTGTGCTAGCAGGACATCTTCCATTCATGGAACTGCTAGTCTGGATGCTCTCTTTGCTGGCATCTCTTTACTGCCTGTTGTACGATGCTTTCATTGGCTGCAGGGATTCTCCAGCTTGTTTTCCCCAAGCTGGGTCTCCAACCTTCCACCATTGTGGATGACGGGAGCTGTAGTCCAGTAACATCTGGAGACGCAAGTTGGGGAATCCCTGGTTTATCAAGACTCTGTAACAGCCCACCCTCAGCTGACTTTAATGCCAGGAGGGCAATTGTTCTTTTGGTCAAGATGGACAAGAAAAGCACCATTAATTATCCTACCATACGATATCAAGGAATGCAATATATATGCCGCACAACATCTGCAGTGTGTGGAATGTCAGGCTAGGTACGGCTAGTTGCCTTTGAGCAGGGGCCCCGCAGTTTCTAGGCACCGGCTTGCCAGGTCTCCTGCATATGTAAGCATTGTGCCAGAGCCAGGCAATGGATGGTCTCTGGGTCATCTAGGAGAGACCATGTTACTCCTGTGTTGAAGGAACTACACTGGCTGCTGATATGTTTCCGGGCAAAATACAAGGTGCTGGTTATTACCTATGAAGCCCTAAACAGCTTAGGTCCCAGGTATTTAAGAGAACGTCTTCTTCGCCATGAGCCTCACTGCTTGCTAAGATCATCTGGAGAGGTTCGCCGGCGGTTGCTGCAGCTACTCAGGAACGGGCCTTCTCCATTGCAGCCCCTGGACTTCGGAATGCGCTCCCTGTTGAAATAAGAGCCTCCCCATCTCTGGCAACTTTTAAAAAGGCACTGGAGACACATTTATTCACCCAGGCTTTTAATTAGATTTGTAGTTTTAATATTTTTAAATGTTTTCAGTGATTCTAATTGTTAATTGATTTGATGTTTTAAATGATTTTAATGGTAAACCACCCAGAAACACATGTTTTGGGTGGTATAGAAATATTTTAAATAAATTTTTAAAAAATGGGTGGTATAGAAATATTTTAAATAAAATTTTAAAAAATGAATGAATGGATGTGACCAGAAGGCGGAGTGAGCCATCAAGGTGGGGCATGTGTGAGTGGCTCCCTTGGTCTTTCTGGTCACATCTGTCTGGCACGTGATGGATTGACATGGCCAGGAGGAGGAGGGAGGAGCAGCAGCACACTCCCACTTTCCCCTCGTCCTTCTGGACATGTCGGTCCATCACTTGCCTGAGCCGGATGCGGCCAGGAGGAGGAGCAGGCAAGGCGGGGAGCGGAGTCCATGCCCCCCGCCCCCAGGAAAAGCGGCAGTCTGGCTCCTAAGTGTGGCAGCTGGCTCCCAGAGGCAAATAAAATGTGCCAAGGCCTGCTTGTAGTATTTGTGCGCATGGCAGTGAGGCTCTCACCCCTGGACTTCTGGGCTGAAGTCCAGCACCTGCATACCCCCTGGGGACCCCCAAATCCACACCAAGTCCCGAGTAGTGTGGTCACCACTGGCCTGCACTGTGCCAGGCAGGCGGCCAAATGTGATTGTGACCTGTGTTGGGTGCTTTAGAGATAGAGGGCTGGGGGTGGGGAAATAAATATGTGGGGTGGCAATATGTGATGTGTTGAAATGTTTCTGCTAATGCATATTTGCATAAATATTCCTGTTTTATATACTTACATTCTTGTGAGTTCAGTTCTCTTTGTGCCCTCAAGAACCCATGTGTTAAAAATACTGTGTGTGTCTGTGTGTGTGAGTGTAGGGGGATGATGCAGTGGGGACTTGCAGTGGGGGGGGCGCTTTTAGGTCCAGGCTCCAAAATTACCTCGTCGCACTTCTGGCACATGCATATGCACTTTCATGTGTGACTCAAACAGCATTTCAACAAGGCATTCCCCAAATGCAAAAACAAGGTCTGTGATTTTACCAGGGCCCGGAACCGGAAAACAGGGACTGTCCCTGCTAAACAGAGAGAGAGTGGAGGGTCAGCATTTGCTTCCCAAAGTGGTTGTTTCACCCTGAACATGACGTTGATGGACTTTACCTCTATTAATCTATTATATACTTTGGAAGTTTTGTTTGTGAGTGTATTTGTGCCACAGAGAGCCACACTTCCAATTACCTACAGACACCAAAGTTTGTGTAAACAATGCTGTCCCTGAAGTTAGTTGAACGCAAGGAATTTTACACCAGAATATGCTGGGTGAATGGTTTATTTATTTTTTAAAAAAAGAATAAATTCTGAATGTAATCATTTTAAGTATTTTTTTTAACTATTATTTTTCTCAACAGATTTTTACACTCAATTATCAGATCAATAATTCTCCTTTCTTTCTTTCTATCTATCTATGTAGCCAGAGGTTGCCGCTTCAAATCCCTGCTGATATGTTTCCCAGACTATGGAAACACCTATACTGGACAACAGCGATACAGGAAGATGCTGGAAGGCATCATCTCATACTGTGCAGGAGGAGGCAATGGTGAACCCCTCCTGTATTCTTCCAAATACAACTACAGGGCTCTGTGGTCGACACTGACTCGACAGCACACTTCACCTTTAAACCTTTGGGACCTTTTGTTGAAAAGTGGTCTATCAATAAATATTCGTCGTATTCATATCTGTAAAAGCAGCATCATGCCCAGGGGAAATAAGATCTTTCTCAGATTCAAATTTACGATGATTCAGATTCACTATGTATGGTAATTATTCAATAAAATGAATAATGTTTGAAGTTGAAACCCTACAAATTTCAAACTGCTCTTTTACTTCCCTTTTGCAAGCATATTAATAAAAATTATCTTACATATATAGACACATTTTTTTATTATATACTTTTAAGAGTTTGTGGATTTGTTTGTGCAAAATAAAGTCACGCTTCCCAGTTACCTGATTGATTGATGATTGATTAAGTGCCGTCAAGTCAGTGTCGACTCTTAGTGACCACACAGATAGATTCTCTACAGGATGATCTGTCTTCAAATTGGCCTTTAAGGTCTCTCAGTGGTGCATTCATGGCTGTCGTCATCGAGTCCATCCACCTGGCTGCTGGTCATCCTCTTCTTCTTTTCCCCCAGCATGATGGACTTCTCGAGGGAGCTGGGTTTTCACATAATGTGTCCAAAGTATGATAGTTCCCCAATTACCTACAGATAGAAAATTTTGCTGAAACAATCCTGCCACTTACAAGTAGCTGAATACATTACTTTTTACACAGGGATATGCAGGGAAAAATTGGAAATAACATTTTTTAATGCAAAATTACTTTGCGTGGTCAATGATGGGCCTCAGTTTGTCACATTTATATTTATTTATTTAAAATTTCTTATATACTGCCTCCTCCAAAGACTCTAAGCCGTGTGTGTGTATCTACCTACCTACCTACAAATAACTTTTTGTTTAAAAGCAGTGTGTGTGTGTGTGTGTATATATATATATATAAAAATTATAATTATAATTATAATTATAATTAATAAAATGTGCTACTGTGGCATTTCCAGAGTTAAGAGGGCTTCCTTCAGAGCGCTGCCATTTTTGCCAGGAAGAACTCTTGGGTTTCATACTCGCAACATTTGCACTGTAGTCCTGATCCAAACTGTAGCCTTGCATGACAGCAACTCATGAGTAATCTACCTACATGATGATACATGATCTAGTTTGGCCCTAAGCAACTATTATAGTAGGCTGTCTTGACCACATGAATGGGCACTGCTGCATACATGTAGCACTACATTTAAGTGCCACATTGAATCTCCATTTAAATTCCCTTTCTAGCTGATTGCAGAAAATCAATGCCTCGGCCCTACTAAAGATCTGTAGCCAGCAACACCACACATTATGGCCATGCATTTAATAAACCGATTAGGCGGTATCTAGACAACTTTGGGCACCATCCCGCCAACATTAAACCCTTAAGGCAGAGATCCTGTTGGGACCCAAGGTTGGGAACCCCAGAGTTAGAACAAACCATGGAGTTAGAACAAAAACCATGGACTACACTGGGACCAGCTATAACTTAAGGAACTTGTTCCTCCAGTTCTCAAGCAGCGACTTTGTCTATTGGTCTGTTCTGGGTACAATTCCAGCTTTGCTGGTGGATCACCTTTGAAGCCCTAAACGGCTGGGGACTCATGTATCTGAAGGACTGTCTTCTTCCATAAGAACCAGCCCCAAACACTCCACTAATCTTCAGAGGCCCTCTTCTGCACCCTGCTTTAAATTTTTTTTAAAAAAATTCACATGGATAGTGACAAGAGCAAGAGATATCTGAATTCTGATGTGCCATCTCTGGAAAGACTTCCCCAGGGTGGGGAAAACTGGATGTCTTTTCAAAGCTGAGCAAAGCCCTTTATATTTCCCCCCAGGCTTTCCAGCCTGCTAGTAGAATTTTGGTCACTGAATCTTAAGAAGGACATTGTAGAACTAGAAAAGGTGCAGAAGAGGGCTACCAAGATGATCATGGGCCTAGAGCACTTCCCTTATGAGTCAAGGCTACAGCATCTGGGGCTTTTTAGTTTGGAAAAGAGGCAACTATGGGGAGATATGAAAGAGGTTTATAAAACTGTGCATGGGGTAGAGGGAGTGGACAGATCTCTATCTCTATCTCTATCTCTATCTATCATAACATTAGAACCAGGGGACATCCCATGAAACCAATGGCCAATAAATATAGGACCAACAAAAGGAAGTACTTTTCACACAATGCATAATTAATCTATGGAATTCTCTGCCACAGGATGTAGTGATGGCTGCTAGCTTGGGTGGCTTTAAAAGAGGCTTAGACAAATTCATGGAGGAGAAGTCTATCAATGGCTACTAATCTGGTGGCTATAGGCCACCTCCAGCCTCAAAGACAAGATGCCCCTAAATACCAGTTACAGGGCAGCAATATCAGGAGAGAGGGCATGCCCTCAGCTCTTGCTTGTGGGCTTCTCAGAGGCATCTGGTAGGCCACTGTGGGAAACAGGATGCAGGACTGGATGGGCCTTGGGCCTGATCTTCTTTTATTCTTATGCTAGCTAACTGGTTTAAGAAGCAATGGTTTGTATTTTCCCGCCACCCCCCTGTTCCGTTGTTGTTCCTGTGGTTTAAAATTGTTTACTGTAAATTGCATAGACATTTGAAAAACTACTGGCAGGTTTTAATGACGATCATGACAATTCTGGCGGAAGGGAAACGGGGAGATTTCTGCCGTGTGTGTGCTCCTGGCTTCCCATAACAAGAACCGGGAAATTTTTGTCAGTGTCAGTTTGGCACTGCACCAACTTGACATTTAATGGAGATCCTCCACCACAGATCAAATCCCAGATGACCAAACTCTGTTACATGTTGGATTAGCATGGTGCCAACCCAACACGGGCAAAAATTTCCAAGTTCTTACAATCAGAAATGGGAAAAGTAGGTTCTCCTGATTCCCTTTTCTGCTGGGCTCATCATCATGATCATGAGAATATACACATTGTTGTATTTATCAATTTTTGTTTGCTACTCTGGGGGGTCTTCAGCTGAAAGAGATTATATTTCTAAAAAATACAAAGAGAATAATTTATCCCACACCAGACTATCCACCATGCTGTTGATTATCTGTGAAATGCATCAGGTCTTTCAAAAAGGAGGCTTTTTAATGCTCCGTTTTTGGTTATATCTGGTAGGTTCTTTCGCTTTTAGTTTTTATAACTTTCCGTTTTTAGCTTTTGAAATATTTTGTAATAGGAACTTTATACTAACTGTGGTTTTTAACCTGACTTTTAACTTGTGTACTCAATTTGGTTAATTGTACTACTTTTATTGTATATTGTATCATTTTACTGTTGTGAGCCTCCCCAAGCAGTAGTGTACTGGAAGGGTGGGGTATAAAAATTTCCAATAAACAAATAAAAATAAATAAAACCAGCTGGTTTGGTTTCTGTTCATGGAGGAACGGCCAGGTGGGGAGAAGTTCCTCTTTTCTCCCTGCCGGGTGGCTTCCTGTGTGAGCAGATGCCTGGGGTGCCTCTCACCAGAGCTGTTCAGATGTGCCGGCGCAGCAAACAGCCAAGCTGTGTGGGCTTGAAAAACACACAGCGTGGATGTTGCCTCCTCTGTGTTTGTGGTCTCGTGCTGCGTTCCGCTCTTCTGGCTGGGGTGCTGTTGTCGTTTCCTTTGAATGCACTGAGTGTGTGAAACTGGGTGTCGTGGGAGGCAGAGGAAGAAGGGGGTAGGAGGCCACTGGGGGTTCCCTGGCAGACAGAGATGGCTCAGTTCTACCCAGGCTGCCGTGGGGCCAGCACTGGAGGGAGAGTGGCGCAAACGCAAAGGCCACCTCGGCGGATGCCCTCGGCCAGAACATCGTCACCTGCTGATGCTCCTGAGGCTTCAGGCTGGCTGGAATGCCAGGACAGGCAGGTGGAGCTGAAGGGGGCCCATGAGTGGCTCTTGCAGAAGTCACAATGGAGAAGCAGCCGCAGGCGGTCTTGCTTAGCACCTGCGTGTTGCTGCTGCTTTTCTGTAGGTCTGCCCTGCAGGTCCAGGTTGGCCAATCTGGTAGGTAGCAGCAGGGCGGCGGGGGGGGGGCTCCTTTGGAATTAGGATGGTGCTGCTTCTTGCGCCCCGGGGCCAGGGGTGGACATGTTTGGGGAGGAGGGGGCAGGTTGCGCAGTGGCCGCTCTCACCAAGTTTGATTGATGATTGTTTTGATTTGCTTATATGATTGTAGGTTTTAATGGTTGTTGGGTTTTCATTGTAAACCGCCCGGAGATTTTATATGGGGTGGTACAGAAATACGATAGGTCTACCTATCTAGCTAGCTAGCTGTCATATTTCTATACCACCTGATATGTGTATCCCTGTTTTGGTGGTGCACATAATTTAAAATACAAGGAGGATAAAACAGGATAAAGGTGTTAAAACCATTTTACAAAATAAAACAAGCAGTTCAAAAGGAATTACGTTAAAGTTAAGTTAAAATGAATTAAGTTAATTAAGCTCAGCTGGTGGCCACATGGGGACGGGCCTTCTCGGTTGCTGCCCCGAGACTGTGGAATGCGCTCCCTACTGAGATACGATCCTTCCCGTCTCTGGCAATTTTTTAAAAGCACTTGAAAACCCACCTCTTCACCCAAGATTTCTCAGCTTTTAAAATTTTCAAGTTTTTAATCTGCTTTCGACTTTTAGATTGCTTAAACTGTTTTAAGATTCTTGTGTATGTTTTAACTTGTTTTATGGGATTGTTAACCACCCAGAGATGAAAGTTTGGGGCGGTGTACAAATTTGACAGATAGATAGACAAACTATTAGCCATGTTAACTACATGTTAAGAGGAACTGGGTCTCTGAATGCCAGTTGCGGGTGGATAGGGGAAGAGCGGCAGTGGAGGGAGGTGATGGCTCCTGCCTCCATGCTCTGCTTTTGGGCCTCCTTGCTAGAGGTCTCTTGCTTGGTCACAGTGGGCAACAGGATGCTGGAATGATGGATGTTTGGTCTGGAGGAGAGAAGACTAGGGCTGGGGGTATGGTAGCCGTCTTCCAAGATCTGGAGGGCTGCCCCATGGATGGGAGAGCAGGCTGGGGTCAGGACCGGAGCCAATGAGCTGCATGACAGGGAAGCTGATTTTGGTGAGGCATTAGGGGGATGTCCTGTTGCAAGGGCTGTCTGACAGTGCAGGATTCTGCCTCGTGCAGTGGCGGGCACTCCTTCACTGGAGGTTTCCAAAGGGAGACTGGATGTTCATTTACAGCAGATTCCTGCACTGAGAAGAGGGTTGGATTAGAAGATCTCCGGGGGTGCCAGTGGCTCTTTGCTACAATAGCTAAAAACAGAAGCTCCAGCAACAGGAGATGGTGTCTCCATCACATCATGAGCTTCCCAGGAGTATCTAGCTGGCTACTGTGGGAGACGCATCACTAAAAGCCCTTTGATCTGATCTGGCCTTTTCCTGAATGGAAATGCTTCCTGCATAGCAAAGCTACAACTTTTGACAATGGCCCTCAGCTTCTTGCCCCTGACAATAGGGTCAAAATAGTAAAGCACTTTTTGTACACTGAAAAATGTCCATAGAACTGACAGGTGCAATGAAAAATGTCACAGAATTGAGAAGGAAGAATGCCCAGAACCTGCCAGAACCCTAACTGGGGTATTCCTAGGATTGTGCATTTGAGCAATCAAATATTTAAATGCATTTATTTGATTAGAACACTGAAAAGGATACTTCAGTAATCAGCAAGTTGTATACTCATGCCAATTACAAAAACAAAGTACCTATTCCTGGGAAACAATGAAATTTACTTAACGAATAAAGAACTATTAAGACTTTTAACAATGTTACCCTTAACAATGTTAGGTAAATTTTCTGTGAATTGAATGGTTCTATGGTCAGCGCTTCTCTTTGGCTTTTATCCTGGAACATCAGCATAATCCCACAATTACAATATTTTAAATGAAATTTCAAATAGAAATAAAGTGAAGTAACTGCGACTATTAAACAACAAAAGTCAGTTTTTAAGGGGAGTTTTGCTAACTAGGCAGCAAACATTATCAACTTAACGGCTTCATAGAAGGTTTGACAATATTTTAATGCCGTCAATAATGTCGTATTCAGACATTATGCTATATGAGTGTACAGATGATTGTACATTTGTACATATGTTTGTGTGAATGACTGTACCTGTGTTTATTTTAAAAGTAAGCTTGGATACAGGCCCTTCAAATGCATGGTACAAATAGGAAGTGTACTGCTGTACCTTTGTTCAACATAACATGTACTGGGATCCGTGCTCTTTAAATTGTTCATAAATGATCTAGAAGTTTGGGTAAGCAGCGAAGTGGTCAGATTTGCAGATGACACTAAGCTATTCAGGATAGTGAAATCCAAAAGAGATTGTGAGGAGCTTAACTTTTGTGCTGGGTAAATTGATGGAAATCATACTTAAGGACAAAATTGTTAAACATATAGAAGAACAGGCCTTGCTGAAGGAGAACCAGCATGGTTTCCACAAGAGCAAGTCTTGTCTCACTAACCTTTTGGGGTTCTCTGAGAGTGTCAACAGGCATGTGGATAAAGGTGATCCAGTTGACATAGTACACTTGGACTTCCAAAAAGCTTTTGACAAAGTCCCCCACCAAAGGCTCTTGAGTAAATTTAGCAGTCATGCAGGGGCGTAGCTAGAGAAGAGGGGACCCTTGTTCACCCCTCTCCCTGGCGGCCGCTCAGAGTAAGGGGAATAATGAAGATAATAGGGAGGGGTGGGCCTGGAGGGGGGCAGGTTCTTTGAACCCATTCACTCAATTATAGCTACACCCCTGCAGGCATGGGATAAGTGTACAAGTACATGTGTGGATTGCTAATTGGTTGAAAGACAAGAAACAGAGGGTAGAATAAATGGAGAGTTTTCACAATGGAGGGAAGTAAGAAGTGGGGTCCCCCAGGGATCTGTACTGGGACCAGTGCTCTTTAACTTGTTCATAAATGATCTAGAAGTAGGGGTAAGCAGCGAGGTGGCCAAATTTGCAGATGATACCAAACTCTTTTGGGTAGTGAAATCCAAAACAGATTGTGAGGAGCTCCAAAAGGATCTCGTCAAACTAGGTGAGTGGGCGACAAAATGGCAAATGGGGTTCAATGTTGGCATGTGTAAAGTGATGCCCATTGGGATGAAAAACCCCAACTTGAAGTTTACGCTGGTGGGATCTGAGCTGTCGGTGACTGACCTGGAGAGGGATCTTGGGGTCATGGTGGACAGCTGGTTGAAAGCGTGGACTCAATGTGCGGCAGCTGTGAAAAAGGTCAATTCCATGCTAGGGATCATTAGGAAGGGGATTGAAAATAAAACTGCTAACATTATAATACCCTTATACAAAACTATGGTGCGGCCACACCTGGAGTACTGTGTACAATTCTGGGCACCGCATCTAAAAAAGGACATTGTAGAACTGGAAAAGGTGCAGAAAAGGGCAACCAAGATGATCAGGGGCCAAGAGCACCTTTCTTATGAGGCAAGACTACAACACCTGGGGCTTTTTAGTTTAGAAAAAAGACGACAGCGGGGAGACATGATAGAGGTCTATAAAATCATGCATGGTGTGGAGAAAGTGGAGAGAGAGAAATTCTCCCTCTCCCATAACACTAGAACCAGGGGTCATCCCTTGAAATTGATTGCCAGGAAATTTAGGACAAGCAAACTCTTTTGGTAGTGAAATTCAAAACAGATTGTGACGAGCTCCAAAAAGATCTCGCCAAACTGTGGGAATGGGCAACAAAATGGCAAATGAGGTTCAATGTAAGCGTGTAAAGTAATACATATTTCGGCAAAAAAAACCCAGCTTCACCTCTCTACACTCATGGGATCTGAGCTGTCAGTGACTGACCAGGAGAATTTCCAGATGGGGCTTTTAGTTTGCTTCTCCTCTGGAATGGAGGGTGTGTGTTCACATATTGATTCACTCCAAGATCCCTGCAAGCTATTGGAGAGCACTATACACACAATTTGGATTTTTTATTAGGCATTGGAACGTAGCCCAACTTATGTCCAGGGTAAAAATATCCACTTTTTGTGTTGGGTTTTTTGGGCAAATTTGAATTCGCAGTAAAGGCTCGCAGTAAACCCACAGTAAAACCTGCTGTGTGGAAATGCTCCAGGAGAGAGATCTTGGTGTTGTGGTGGACAGCTTGTTGAAAGGGTCAACTCAGTGCGTGGCAGCTGTGAAAAACATCAGTTCCATGCTAGGGATCATTAGGAAGGGGATTGGAAATAAAAATGCTAATATTATAATGTCCTTATACAAATCTATGGTATGGCCACATTTGGAGTACTGTGTGCAGTTCTGGTCACTGTTTTTTCACTGGAAAAGGTGCAGAAGAGGATAACCAAGATGATCAGGGGCCTGGAGCACCTTCCTTGTGAGGCAAGGCTACAGCATCGGGGGGCTTTTTAGTTTAGGCAATCAGTTTCATGGGATGCCCCTGGTTCTATTGTTGTGAGACAGGGAGAAAAACGTGCTCTCCACCCCATGCATAATTTTATAAACCTCTATCCTGTATCCCCTTAGTTTTTTCTAAACTAAAAAGCCCCAGATGTTGCAAGGAAGGTGTTCTATATCTGTCTGTCTGTCAATTATATTTGTACACCACACCAAATTTCCACCTCTGAGTAGTTTAGAAATCTAGCCCCCTGATCATCTTGGTTGCCCTCTTTGGCACCTTTCCCAGTTCTATAATGTCCTTTTTGAGATGTGACCAAAACTATACACAATATTCCAAATGTTTTTGTACCATATATTTGTATCAAGGCATGATAACATTAGCAGTTTTATTGTTATGCACAGATAATTATACATGCATAATTTAGCATAACACATACATAATAACATAAGAACAGCACTGCTGGATCGTGCCCCAGGCCTATCTAGTTCAGCATCCTGTTTCCCACAGTGGCCCACCAGATGCCTCTGGGAAGCTCACAGGCAAGAGATGGGGCATGCCCTCTCTCCTGCCAATGCTCCCCTGCAACTGGTTTTTAGAGGCATCTTGAGTCTGATGCTGGAGGTGACCCATAGAAACCAGACTAGTAGCCATTGATAGACCTCTCCTCCAGGAATCTAAGCCTGTTTCAAAGCTATCCAAGCTGGTGGCCATCACCATATCATGTGGCAGAGAATTCCATAGGTTAATTATGCACTGTGTGGAAAAGTACTTCCTTTTGTTGCTCAGTTTTGGCCATCAGTTTCATGGGATGGCCCCTGATTCTAGTGTTGTGAGAGACAGAGAAAAATTTCTCTGTCCACTCTCTCTACTCCATGCATAATTTTATACACCTCTATCATGCCCCCCTGTAGTTACCTCTTTCTTAAACTAAAAAATCCCAGATGCTGTAGCCTTGCCTCATAAGGTGCTCCAGCCCATGATCATCTTGGTTGCCCTCTTCTGCACCTTCTCCAGTGCTACAATGTCCTTAAGATACAGGTGAAACTCGGAAAATTAGAATATTGTGCAAAAGTCCATTAATTTCAGTAATGCAAATTAAAAGGTGAAACTGATATATGAGACAGACGCATTGCATGCAAAGCAAGATAAGTCAAGCCTTAATTTGTTATCATTGTGATGATCATGGCGTACAGCTCATGAAAACCCCAAATCCACAATCTCAGAAAATTAGAATATTACATGGAACCAAGAAGACAAGGATTGAAGAATAGAACAATATCGGACCTCTGAAAAGTATACAGTGTACTGTGCTTGATTGGCCAGCAAACTCGCCTGACCTGACCCCATAGAGAATCTATGGGGCATTGCCAAGAGAAGGATGAGAGACATGAGACCAAACAATGCAGAATTGCTGAAGGCCGCTAATGAAGCATCCTGGTCTTCCATAATACCTCATCAGTGCCACAGGCTGATAGCATCCATGCCACGCCGCATTGAGGCAATAATTGCTGCAAAAGGGGCCCAAACCAAGTACTGAATACATATGCATGCTTATACTTTTCAGAGGTCCGATATTGTTCTGTTCTTCAATCCTTGTCTTCTTGGTTCCATGTAATATTCTAATTTTCTGGGATTGTGGATTTGGGGTTTTCACGAGCTGTACGCCATGATCATCACAATTATAACAAATTAAGGCTTGACTTATCTCGCTTTGCATGTAATGCGTCTGTCTCATATATCAGTTTCACCTTTTAATTTGCATTACTGAAATTAATGGACTTTTGCACGATATTCTAATTTTCCGAGTTTCACCTGTATGGTGACCACAACTGAACACAGTACTCCAAATGTGACTGCACCATAGCTTTGTATAAGGGTATTATAATATTAGCATTTTTATATTCAACATAATGGCGTGGAACTTTGCTGTGCAAGTCTAAATGAAGTGAATTGCTGTGCTCTTGCAGATCTCTTATTAAATTCTATAGGTCTTGTACAGGTAGAGAGAGTGGGCAGTGAGAAAATTTTCTCCCTCTCTTGCAACACTAGAAGCAGGGCTCATCCCATGAAACTGATGGCCAGGAAATTTAGGACTGATGAAAGGAAGTACTTTTTCACACCACGCATAATTAATCTATGGAATTCTCTGCCACAGGATGTGTTGATGGCCACTAGCTTGATTGGCTTTAAAAGGGGCTTAGACAAATTCATGGAGGAGAGGTCTATCAATGGCTACTAGTCTGGTGGCTATAGGCCACCTCCAGCCTCAGATGCAAGATGCCTGTGAATACCAGTTGCAGGGGAGCAACAGCAGGAGAGAGGGCAAGCCGTTACTTCTTGCCCTCTGTGGGCTTCTTGGAGGCATCTCGTGGGCCACTGTGGGAAACAGGATGCTGGACTAGATAGGCCTCTGGCTTGATCCAGCAGGGCTGTTCATATGTTCTTAGGAGAGTTTTCCAGGGGATTGTACCTTAAAGTTTTAGCTGAGTAGTCTTCCAATTACACTGAGTAAAGCTTGCCGTGCTTATTCAGTCTCTCTTTCCAATTTTTTTGGCAGTAACCTTTTCACCCGTTGAGTTAACCAAACCCATTGGCATGGCCGCTGTCTTCAACTGCACCTTCTCCCATGTGAATGTTTCTGTTCCTACCTGCAATTTGTACAAATCCGAGAATGGCCATCCACGGAAGATCAGTGAATTCACAGCCAAATGGGGCGTTGGAGACAAAAAGTACCTCATTAAACGTGTGAATCCGCAGACGCTAGAGATGAAGATCTTGAACCTAACAAAGAATGACAGTGGGACATATTACTGTGGGCTCATCTCATTTTCTTCAGACCGGACAATACACGAAAGCAACCAAGCCGAGCTCATAGTGACAGGTTTGACAAAATTGTTCTGAATTGTTCCGGAGTGTCCCGTTTCCCCAAGGGCAGTTACATTTGACTCTGTCTTGCCAGTACGCTCTTATTTCCTCTCTTCTGCACTCATTTTCTCCCTTTTCATACTTCATGCTGAGAATGACTATCCCAAACATTTCTGCAGAAAGCAAAGGTTTTCTTCTATACCTAAGATCCAAATTATATGTGACATGCAGTCATGTGTATTTTGTCACTGACTTTTCCCATTTAAACCCCAAAGCATAAGACATAAGAAGGACATGCTGAATCGGACCCAAGGTCTATCTGATTCAACATCTCCTTCTCACAGTGGCCAGCTGGATGCCTCAGACAACACAAAGGCAATAGCCCTTTCCCAGCAACTGTGATTCCGTGGTAGCCTGCCTCTGAACATGGGGGTTTTCTATAGTCAACAGTCAACTAGCCAGGGATAGAATTCAATTTCCTTGAATTTTTCTACTTTCCTTCCAAAGCCATCTAAGCCTGTAGCCATCACCACATCCTGGGGCAATGAATTCCATCAGATAGCACTGCATTACATGAAGTAGTAGTATCCTTTGTCTGTCCTGAATCCCCTGCCAGTCAGTCAGTTCCTGCCATGGAGGCTGCAGTCTTTGTTCAAAGAGGAGATCTTAATTCTTAAACCTCCAGCCATTATTCCATTCAAAATTTCCCCAGTTGCTTTTTGCCCCATTGGAATAGCTTTTCTCTTGTGGGTGGAAATGCATCTGGGAACTAAGATGAGCAGAGAAACGGTAGGAGGCAAAAGGGTTAAAGCAGCCCCTTCCCCACTCCTGATCGGTTCTCTGCTCCAGCTTGCAGGATCTGCACTTACTTTTTAAGGGGAGAGGGAAGGAGAAGGAAAGGAAAGGAGAAGGAAAAGGGCAAGGAGGAAACACCCAGAGAGCAGCGGAGAGAAAGAGCAGTTTTGCATTCTGGAGGCAGAAGGCATTTTGGCTTCTGAGACAGAAAATGCAAGTGGTGCTCTCCATAAGTAAAACTGAAAGCCACATCCAATGACTGACCATTTGCGGCCCTCCCCAAACCTTGCTCTGCCGATTGGCCACCCCATTGCAGACGTGAAATTTGGGCTGCAGGACTTCCCAGACTGTACTTTTAGCAGCGACACTCTGTGCAATTTCTGGAAATCACTTTTGTGTGGTTCTTTGTCTTGCAAGAAGAGTGCTGGGCATTGTGGGTGTAATTGCTACCCCAGCTCTTTCCGGAAACTTACAGTTCTTGCCTGAAATACCCCAGCCTTTGAAATAAATTGTAAACCATTTTTAAATGATCTGCTAGTTCTTGTAAAAGTCCCAAGCATGATCTTATTCCCCATACACGCGCTGCTGTAGCCTCCTGCACTACTTCTCAGCACAGTCTTACCCTCTGTAAATATACTCAGCAGGGAACTCACACGATTTTTACAGTGCCACCTGCTGGCCAGCTGTTGCATTCTGAATCCATCCTTTCTCCTAGTGGCCACAGAAGTAGTAATGAAGAGGAACAGGTTCTTCTTGGAATGCAAGAACTGGCTGACTGGTGGTGATGTGAAAATCACAGGAGGTTCCCTGCTCGGCGTGTGTGCAGAGAGCAAGGTTGTGCTAGGAAGTTGCGTGGAAGCCTGCAGCAGTGTGTGTACAGGGAGTAAGATTGTGCTTGGAACTTGTGTGAGAGCTTTGCATATCCCACACTTGGTTGCCATATGGAAGCGCCCTTTGGGCTGAAAGGACTCCAAGGTAAAAGTGAAGCAGATGCCAAGCTACAGGAAATGCAGGAAGGGATGGGTCTCAGGAATGCCCCAGGTCAAATTAACACCCCCTGTGTATCAAATGGCAGATGAATAGAGCAATGCAGCACAAGGGTTATGATGACAGAAATGTTGACTCTTTCGGCATAAAGTATTCCTCCAGCTTTGCACAGCCACTTATGTGTATGTCTGAATGTGCCAAAACTAAGGTACTAAGTTGGTGCTGGCCCAGCTTTTTAGCACATGTGCCACAAATCAAGTCCAAAACATGAGGCAGTGCCCTCCGTGGGTAGCTCCTCTGTGGCTTGAGGTGGTTTTGCCTCCACCAGCTGTCTGCTGAGCTAGGCAGCAGCACACTGCAGAAACAGGCCAAAATGAAAGCCTGCCTTTGTCCCATAAGCAAACCCAGGAGGTTTCCTGCACCTTCCATCCACATCTGTCCTGGAGGCTATTCACACATGGCTTTATGCCTCGGGGTGTCTGAAGAGTGAATCTGCTTCACAGAAGATTCGCTAGGTGTTTAATTCGGGGCATTAAACGGACAGTTCACATAGTGTCGGCTTCTCTCCGCAATCCCTGGCAGATCTTTTTCCTGTGTGTTCCTACCAGCTGCTCCTGGGCTTTTCCTCCAACCATTCCTTGCAGAGGAGGAGGTGAAAGAGCTTTTTGTTTTGTTTTGTTGTTGTTAGTTTGAAAGCACTGAGGAAGAACAGCATGACGAGTTGCCAAGGGATCAAACAGCAGAACGCTTAACCTAGCCTGCTGAACCTGACCCAAATCTTTGCTGATTTTTAGAATGATCTTGCCTGTGGGAGTGAATGCCTTCATCATCTCATGCCCCCCCCCCCCGCCCCCAGAGGCAGGGAAGTTGAAAGTTTAACCATTGCTTTCTCTGTCATTAAGAAAAATGCAGGTGAATCAGTTAAAAAAAGGGGGAGGCTCACTCAGGTTACATCAGGCTGTGGTCTCCATTCTGCATATCTAAAGCCTAGGTTTACATTTTGCAGTTTGTGCTTGCATTTAACTCGGGAATTTCTCCCTCCCCATCCTCTGGACTCCGTCCACCGAATTTCACCAATCTGCTAAAGACCCTCCCCCGCCGTGCTTGCAATTGCAAATACTCAGAGCAGACCATCCCCAACAGCTGTCAAACTCCCCTTCAAAAACACCACTCCACACATGAAAGGAAATTGGCAGGGCATAACAGGCTTTTTTCAAAAGCCACTGGAAATAGAGGATTATTTTAAGTCGGGCATAAATCGGGCTAAGCTAGAATGTGCAGCCTCGATTCAGGGGGAAACAGAGTTCTGTCTATACTGGTCCCTGATAGCCCGAAGGGACTTCAAAGTAAAGGCAGCTGATATGTGGACTCACCATCCCAAAGGAGATTCAAACTAAAAGCCATGTGTGAAAAATCTCCTGCCAGTTTTGTCCCTTGTGACAAAGTGCATCCTTGGCGCGTGTGTTACTACTGCCCTCTGCTGGATCAATTAAGAGTGTCAGGCTGTTTCCCACTTCTCAGTTATAAGCAGGACTACAGCCACATTTAACCCTCCTGGCGAGAAGGTTCTTAAAATATGAAATGATTATGATCAAAACTGAAAGACTCTAACCTTTCATTCAGGTTAACCCACTCTGCCCTTTGGGCCTGGCGACTGAACTTAGCAGGAGGAGAAGCAAAGCTCTTCTCGCTCATTCTGTTTTTCCCCACTTCCTCTTTCGTTTGCTACTGAAGAAGCCAGATGGGACACGAGACAGCCACCAACAGGTGACCTGGAAGAGGCACCTGTCTGATGCACCTGTCTGAGTTCAGTTGTTTGCTCCCTCCCTCCCACATTTTTTATAGAAATCGAATTAATAACAACAACAACAGCAACAATAATAATATCTTATTTTAGGTTTGACAGTTTTAAAATTGCTAAACATTGTTCAAATTTTCAATCCACAAATGCGGATGATTCATTACTTGCACCATGTAATTTATTGACTTAGTTTTTGGCATGGGAACAAGCCTTTCCTCAGTGCTGGATAATTGATGGATATTCTCAACATGTCTTGCTTCTGAACATTTCTGTGGCATCTGGCTGGACATCATCAGTAGATACAATGGCCAGTCTACATCTGTCTCCCATTGGTTTGACTTGGCGTAAATTGTCTTTGAGTATTGGGCCATGCAATTCTGTAGGCTCCCTTGGGTAGAGGTCCTCAAAACTGGGTCCCCAGATGCTGCTGGACTTAAGGTTGCCATCTTCTGGCTTTCCAAATCTGGGTGCCTAATTTGCATATTATGTAAATAGGCTTGAAAATAATTTTTGAGCAGAAGAGTGATTGCACGTTTTGCTCTATAACTCTGCTTCTACAAGGGCTAGAGCTTAGCTTCTTCTTTCTTTCTTTTTAAAATGAAAGCTGGAATCCAGGTGAATTTGGGTGGTCTAAGCAATCTGGATGAGATGCTTAAAATCTGGGTGAAACCTGAACTTGCAGGGGGCATGCAACTCTAGTTGGCCTACAATTCCCATCTTCCCCTGCCACAGTGGCTAATGGCCATGGTGGGAGTTGTAGCCCAACAACATCTGGGGACCCAAGTTTTGAGAGCTCCTGTGTTAACCTGTTGGATTTGCTTTGGGATGCAAGGGAATCAGCAGCTTTGCCTCTCTGCCTCCATTCCCCAGAAAGAGCCAATATCACAACTGAGCCTGAAGATGAGGAGGAGGAGGAGGAGGAGGAAGAGGATGGAGGGAGAGGCCATGACAACAAAATCCCTCTGGCCATCATCATCGGAGTGGGGCTGCTTTTGGTCCTTGCGTTGCTGTGTTACTTCCTCTCCCACCTCATCAGGAGAAGGCAAGGTATGCATTAGGGCTGCTGACCTGACCAGCCTCACCCCTCCCTCCCTCCCTCCCTCACACCCTTGCTGGGCTTCTGTGCTCACCAGTGCCTGCGTTTGTTTTGGAGTGCATTGATTATGGATTGCAGGGACAGTCAAACTCATCTGGGCAACTGGGGTTGTGTCCCTCTCAACTCCCCACCTTTTGGCAGAGAGCTGGTCTTGTGGCAGTAAGCAGGAGCTGTCCCCTTTGCGAAGCAGGGTCTGCCCTGGTTGCATTTAAATGGGAGACTACATGTGTGAGCACTGTAACATCTTCCCCATAGGGGATGGGGCCGCTCTGGGGAGAGCACCTGCCTGCTTGCATGCAGAAGGTTCCAAATTCCTTCCCTGGCAGCATCTCCAAGAGAGGGCTGAGAGAGACTCCTGCCTGCAACTTTGGAGAAGCCGCTGCCAGTCTGGGTAGACAATACTGGGTTGGATGGACCAGTGGTCTGACTCAGTATACGGCAGCTTCCGGTGTCCCTTCTTCCAAATGGTCATGGAATGCCTTGAATTTCTGAATGGCTAATGGCTGTTTGGAAATTCCATGCATTCCGATGGCCCTTTGGAAGGAACCAGGGCTTTTCAGTGGGCATTCCCTGTCATTCATTTTAGTCCATTCTAGAGCATCTGCTTTGATGACGACTGAGGCGGCTGTAGGCCTCTGGTGGTCAGATCCCGAAGCCAAGCCTCAAGAGAAGGGCCTCTCCTTCATGCTCTCCTTGTGAGCTTTGCCAAGTGTCTGACCAGCCATGCCTAGAGATGGGATTCTGGACCTTTTGATCTGACCCTGCAAAGCAAGCCTTGCAGTCGTGCTAGAGCCATTTTTATTCCACCCTTCCTGTTATTTTTATTTATTCAGAAGACATGAAACACTGGCATAATAATAATAATAATAATAATAATAATAATAATAATAATAATATTGAATCCCAGTAGTAATTGGCGCCCTAGGTGCAATTCCAAAACACCTTGAAGAGCACCTCAACACCATAGGGGCCACAGAAATCACCATCGGCCAATTACAAAAAGCAACTTTACTGGGAACAGCCTGTATTTTGCGATGATATCGATAATAACAGCAACATTGACAATAAAATTCAGCCCTCCCAGGTCCTTGGGAAGGACTCAATGTCTAGATAAAACAAACCAGTCAATAACACCTGTCTGACTGTGTAAACAAGAAACAATACATTGCAAAAATGGTGCTCCTTGTGGTTGCTGTAGAGGGGACTGTTTGTATGTAATGCGATTTGCTGTCAAGGAGATGGCTTCTTCACGGACTCACTGAACAACACATTATGTTGTGAGCACTCTGGTGAATGTGGATATAGATTTGATTTCCAAACACTGGCTGACATCCAGACTCATTGACTCAAAGGAGCTACTTAGGAGGAGTGTTTAATTTGAGCAAGACTTCTGTTGAGCAATGTAGTCAGGATGCCAGCCACAGGAACCACGAGACTCTCGGGCACTTTTGCAGCAAAGTTGAAAGCAAGCAGTATTGATACCGTTGGATGGTTGTGGTAACGTTCTGTTGCGAGGGCCTCTTGTGTAAGCAATTAATGCAATCTGATCACCTGTGTTTTGCAGCAGAAAAGGAAGTGCAGGAGCAAAACGCCCCCTTGGTAAGTCCTTTCCTTTCCTCAAAGTTGTTGCGGGGTGGGGTGGGGCTGATGCTTCTAGAAGTGGTTTCCTTCATGTGGACTTGGACCTTTGCAGCCTGCAGAGCTGCAGCCCAGACACAGGCTGACTGCTTCGGTGCCCACGAGGTCAGAGTCTGCGGTCTGAGGAGGCAAGGCAGAGCCTCCTGCCTTTGGCCAGGCGGCTGGAAGGCTGCCTTCGCACTCGGGGCCCAGCTAGATGTGACAGGAGTAGCTATATTTGTGGTTGGCGTGTAGGTAACCTGGGGCGGGGCGGGGCTGCTTGAAAGAGACATATTGCTGCTACCGGGATGCTTCGTGCCGGGTTTGGCCTCGACTCAGCGAGAAGCTTCACTCTCCGAAGACAGATTCTGAGCTTTAGGCAGGCACAGAGTTCCTTAATAATCTCAGGCCGAGGCGAGATCTTTCTCAAGAACAAGTCTTTGAGGCTGTTCTCACAAGCAGCACAAGCAGCCAAGGGTTTCGGCAACCAAGCGTGGGCTTGGCTGCCCGTGAGAACCACGGGGGTCCATGTGGATTCCCCCTGCTGCCCAAAGCGGAACCTGGCTTTCCAGCCAGGCATTTAGCTGGGGTCAACGAAGCAAGTGCTCTGTTAACCGTGGTCAGCGCGGGTGGGTTGCAACCCATTTGGATATAGAGAGGGGTGCCTAGAGCACCCGACCCCCTGGGGGAAACCGCCCCCCCCAATGCACTGTGTGCGTTGTGGGATACCCCGGCCTCTGGAATGCCGTATGTGTGTGGTGGTGCAGCACGGCTGCGGCCAGTCTGAGATCGTCTGCGGGGAAGGGAGGCTTAACCCTGCCTTCCCCACATCTGCCCGCCTGCATGATTGTGTGAAAGGCCCCTAATTTCAGAACTGGCCACAATTCAAGCTGAAAGCCACAAGCTACCCATTCTCAATGCACAGGGCAGAAGAGGGACAGGCTGGTAGGCAGACGTAGGAACAGCCCTGCTGGATCAGGCCCGAGGAGGCCCATCCAGTCCAGAATCCTGTTTCACACAGTGGCCCACCAGATGCCTCTGGGGAGCCCACAGGCAAGAGTGCCCTCTCTCTTGCTGTTGCTCCAGGGAAACTGGTATTTAGAGGCATCTTGCCTCTGAGGCTGGAAGTGGCCTATAGCCCTCAGACTGGTAGCCGTGGATAGGCCTCTCCTCCGTGAATTTATCTCAACCCCAATTAAAGCCATCCAAGCTAGTGGCCAACACCACATCCCGTGACAGAGAATTCCGTAGATTAATTACATGCAGTGTGAAAACATACTTCCTTTTATCGGTCCTAAATTTCCCAACCTTCAGTTTCATGGGGTGACCCCTAGTTCTAGTGTGGTGAAAGAGGAAGAAAAATGTCTCTCTGGCCTTGTTCTCTATTCCATGTATAATTTTATACACCTCGGTCATGTCTCCCTTTAGTCGCCTCTTTTCCAAACTTCCAAACTTTTGTAAAACACCCTGAGCCATTTTTAGAAGGGTGGTATATAATTGAATGGATGGATGGATGAATAAAAAGACCCAGATGCTTAGCCTTGCCTTATAAGGAATTCCTTGGAATTAGAAAACCAACACATCAAAGTCAAAAGGGAGAGGAGATGCTTAACTCTTTTCTCTGCCCACCATCTGCAAATGCTCAACAGCTGTTTTTAATAGCCCCCCCCCCACAGCTGGGTTCTGAAATCAGAAGAAAACTAGCCCCACCTGCTCCTTGCTGGTCTCGTCTTCTACCTGCAGAGCTTGTGTTGTTTTTACATAAAGTGCAGGTGGTTTTGCTGGTCCAAAGGATGCCCATCTGCCCAGCATTTCCATTCCAACAGCAGCCACTTGTACATCTAAGGGAGCCGACCAGTAAGGCACAAAGGGCGTTGCCTTCCCTGTCTCTTGTCCCCAGCATTTGAGACTCAAAGATACACTGCCTCTGTACACGGAGGTTCTGTAATGATCCTTATTAATAACCATAGATGGACCTTATTGTCTATTAATTGTCATATATATGTATTTTTTTTCTTCTTGTAAGATTGAGCATCCCTTTGGGGCAGGGGATAATCTTTTCATTTCTTTCGCTTTGCAAAGTGCTAGGAGAACTTCTTTGCTGAAGAGTGACCCCAAAGCAGGGGTTCCTAACCTTGAGTCCCAAGGTGTTGTTGGACTACAAGTCCCATCGTCTCTTTTGCCTTTGGCCATTGTGGCTAGGGATGATGGGAGTTGTAGTCTAATAACATGGGGGGGACCCTCAAGGTTGGGAACCCTCGTTCTGAATAATAAAAGAAAGATGCGATTTAAAAATCGCATGAACATTTATCTGCATGCATCCATGAAACTCTTCCTCTCTTGATTTAAAGGAAGAAGACCCCCCTTCGCTGACGGTTTTCACCGTGGATTATGGAGTGCTGGCGTTCCATGCAGCCGAGAGCGGGAGAGCCCCTCATACTTGCTTCCCATCAGAGAAGACGGAATACGCCACCATCATATTCCCACCACAAAGGCCAGTCCCTGCTGACATGGACAAAAGGAAGAAAAAACAGGGCAGAACAGAGTGGCGCTGAAGGGGACCCCCAGGCAAGACCACCAGATTCCTCTTGGCTTTGGTTCCACTCCTGCTCCGGGATCTTGGGACAGGGTCATGAATGCCAGGGGTGCAGGGTGCGGCCAGGGGCCAGTGTACAACCCTGGACCCTTCCAGCCACCTGGGAAGCCCCTCCTCTGAAGGGCAAGCTCTGCCTCAATGGGAGGAGTTCCAACAAGTGCTCAGAGGCCCTCCCTTCGCATTGGGTGCTTCCCGTCTTCTAAGACTGAACAGGAAAAAGCTACAAGCCTATGAAGCTGGTCCCGATTGAGTAGGACTGTCGGCCTCAGGCATTCCCAACCTTGGGTCCCTAGCTGTTGTATGGGCTGTAACTCCCATCACTCCCAGTTACAATGGCCAAGACTATCATGGTTAGCTGCATGCAGGGAACAAGAAAGACCTCCATGGGACTAAGACCTTGGAGGGCCACTGGCTGTCAGAGTAGAGACCAGGGGTGGTGGTTGGACTACAGCTCCCTTCATCCCCAGCCATGGTGGTTTTGGAAATTGTGGCTGGGGATGAAGGGAGTTGTCGTCCAATCAGCACCCCTGGTGTACTCTGACAGCCAGTGGCTCTCCAAGGTCTTAAGTCACATGGAGGTCTTTCTCGGTCCTAAATTCCTTGTGTGCAGAGGATGTGCCGGACAGCTCAGCTATAGGCTGTCTTGATTCCAGCTCAGCTCACATCAGGGGCATCCTGGACTTTGGTCATCCATGTCCTGGACACATATGTATGTTTAGCTTATCCTGAGGGTTTCAAGAGGGCCCAACCCATTTTGTTACTCCTGTTAACCCACCAAAACTGGGGACTGTGGAGTTGCCCTTGGAGAGTGTTTGGAAATTGCTGCAGAATATGCCCACCTATCCTCTGATGGAGGTGGGATGATGAGAACAGATAACAGCTGATGCATGGGGATTTGACGGATGCCAAGTTGCTGTGCACATAGTTCAAGGTGCTGTTGAGAAAGCCTTCTTTGGCTAAACTAGCTTGTATCTCCAAGCAGAAGTGGGCAGAATTTACACAGCAACATAAGAAGCTGCCTTATACTGAGTCAGACCCTTGGTCCATCTAGCTCAGTGATGTCTGCTCTGACTGGCAGCGGCTCTCCAAGGTTACAGGCAGGGTTACTCTCTCAACCCTACTTGGAGATGCTGCCAGGGATCGAAAAACCTGGGACCTTCTGTATGCAAAGCAGATGCTCTTCTCCACTGAACTACGGCCCCCTCTCCAAGATAGATTGTTGCCCTTCCTCGCCGACTTCCTGAAGCCATTGTTTGGGTTGGACGTGGCTCCCATGACTGAAGAGAAATGGAGAAGAAGGGGGATGAAGGAGGGAAGAGAATGGAGAGAGTCAGGGAGATGCTAAAGAAAAGGGGTCTTTCCACCTCAAACAAATCACTCTCTACCCCACCTGTGGAATTCCATGGGGAATTACCTCGTCTAACACCTAGTTGGGATTCCATTGTCCCATGAAGTGGGATTGGACTGAGGTGACATCCTGGACTCCAGAGATGAGCAGGGCGTTTTTGATCATAGCTAAGCACCCCAATTCTGGACCAGGAGTCACTTCTGCAAGAAGCCTGCCAGAGCCTGATGGACATGGCAGTTGTTTTAGAAAAGCTCGTTTATTCAGATAGGGTTTGGGGGAGTTATTCTGATTGCTGCTGGATTCTGTTTTACAGAGTGTACTTTATGTTCTGTGTATTTTAATTGAATTATTTTATGAGTGTATTACTCTATATAAAATGTATATGTTTTAACTACCTTCAGCTTTCTAGCAGTGCAAAGGCAGGAAATAAATTCCACCAATAAAAAAACCTCACAAGTCTCTCTGGTGCTGAGTTTATATATAAGTTCAGATGCCACTCCAAACCACGGTCTGTTGTGACATCTGAACCAACAAACCCTAGTTTGGGACCACCTTGCTCCACCCTCAAAGACCACTTCTGGATATCATTCAGGGATTCTCTGGGCAGGCAGGAGAAGAAGAAGGACACTGCACTGACCATGCTCTGCCTTTATGTCGGGAGACTGGAACACAAATCACAATCTAAACTCTGGTTAGTGCAAGCCATTTTCGGTGTTTTGTCTGAACCAGCCCATAGTTTGTGCATTGCAGAAAGGACTCCAAGAGGCTGTTCTCATGGCTCCTAGAGAAAGGACTCTTAGAGGCTCGTAGACTCTAGGAGCTCCTAGAGGACTCCCATAAAGGACTCCTAGAGGCTGTTCTCTCGCTGTCCTAGCCAGGCTAGGACAGCCTTGCCCGCTCTAGGTGATCATGTGGAGCGTCGGGATCCATGTGGATCCGGTGCTCCTGCCCAGCCTAACCCCACTCCCAAGCCCAGCTCGTAGCCGAAGTTAAGAGAGCAAGCACTCCCTTAACCCAGCTGCCAGGATCATGTGTCTCCTCGGGCTCCATGGAGCACGAGGAGACACAGACAGGGGCCTAGAGTGCCCATCTGATGGGATAATCTCCCAAGGCACCACCCTCATCATGCGGTACCTTGTGGGGTATCCTGAGGCTGGGAAAACGAGTCCTGGCTTCTGTTGATCCGTGCTGCCAGGAGCAGCACAGATTGCTCTGTGCTACTTCCGGCAGCACAGGCCGTGTGGGTGTATGGCTCGTGTGCCGAAGAATCGACTATCAGTCATCTGGGGGAAGGTAGGTTGAACCCTGCCTTCCCCCGCCCGCCCACATGGTCATGTGAATAGCCCCCTAGTTCTTCAGGCACTTCTGTGTAATACTCACCTGTGTGTGTGAGGAGCTTCCCAAATCTACCTGGCTACTGGCCGCTTCCTCACAGGCTTCAGCGTTAGAGGGGTGGACCCTGCTTAGCCAAGGGGGCAATTCATGCTTGCTACCACAAGGCCAGCTCTCCTCTCTCTTCCCACCTTTCCAGGAGCCAGTTCGTGGGTTGGAACCCAGTTCAAGAAGAGGAGCAGAGAGCGAGTGGATTGTGGATGGATGAAAGAGGAAAGGGTGGAGCAAGTGGAAGTGCACGGGAGCAAGAGGAGCTCCGAGGGGAAAGGCTCTTCCACAGGGGCATAGCTATAATTGAATGAAAGGGTTCAAAGAACACGGGCCCCCAGCTCCTGAGGGCCCTCCAGCTCCACCCCTCCCTATTTTCTTCATTGTCTCCCTCACTCTGGGGGGCCACCCAAGAGAGGGATGAACACGGGCCCCCTCTCCCCTAGCTACGCCCCTGCTCTTCCACTCCCCCTTCAACAAATCAGCTCCTTCCCCAACTGTGAATTTCCAAGGGTGATTACTTGGTCTAAAAATATTTGGGATTTTGCTAAAGATTTAACTCAGTCATGCATTCTTAAAGAACATGTCTTGAAACCTTGATGTTACGCATTGGTAGAGTTGCCAGTTAAGCAGAAAAAGTCCACTTTGCTTCACTTGTGTCTTTAGCAAGTGCCTGGGAGTTATCCACATTTGGCTTCAGGCTTCGGGGTAAACGTTGAGCAAGGCCACTTTGAAGTACACCCGCGACATTGAGGGAGGCAGCCCCTCCCCTCTGCTCTCAGTTTTCTTTTGAAACAAGTCCACATGCAGGGATCAGTGTTTTCCTTCTAGCCAATGGGAGGTGAGGGGGATAAAGAGAGCTCCTGCAGACATGGATCTGCATTTCTGAAGAGAGCATGCCTCTTATCATGCTAATTATTATACACCCTCCTTTTGTTGGGGGAGGGCGCCTTGCACTGCACCGCCCCCCTTCCCCCTGTTCCAAATTTTGATCTTTCAGCTTTGCCGTTGAAATAGTCACAGATGCTTCCTGAAAATGTCGCTCAGAATCAAAGCTAAGCTTTGCAAGACCTGATCTTGCGAGAGCCAAGCAAAGTAGAGTCTTCTGCCAGGTAGTTAAAAATGAGTCTCGTAAAAGCTGATCTGCGAGAACCAGAGCGCTTTCTCTGTCTTGCAACTAACTGTTTTAGTATTCTGAATAGCAGCAGAAGGAAGAGTGTGGGTCAATAAGATGTGTGGGGCCCTAAAGTATGACATGGGGTCGATGGAGATAAGTATTCCTCACATCATTGAACAGAATGCACAAATACAGATGTTCTGGCAAACTCCACCAGAAAGGGTCTGGACGGTCTCCAGAATCCAGTGTTCTGAGTCTTTTCCTTGCTTGTCATTTTTTAGAGCAAGTTTCTAGACCTTATAGCTAAGCTTACAAACATGCATTGAGGATGCCTGATGGGTCTCTCAGCGGCTCCAGATTGGCAGTGGACAGGGACTTTCTCTCGCTTGATGGCTCACAAAAACAGAAGTATGCAAAATAAACGTAGCAGATCCATGCAATATGCATCACTTCTTCGACATACTGAATCCTGCTTTCCATAGCATGGAATTCAGGCTGCATCCAGCCCTGGTGGTGCAGTGGTAAAAACTGCTGCCCTGTAACCAGAAGGTTACAAGTTCGATCCTGACCAGGGGCTCAAGGTTGACTCAGCCTTCCATCCTTCCGAGGTCGGTAAAATGAGTACCCAGAATGTTGGGGGCAATATGCTAAATCATTGTAAACCGCTTAGAGAGCTCTGGCTATAGAGCGGTATATAAATGTAAGTGCTATTGCTATTGCTATCCAGCCATGGGCCTTCTCTCCATGCTTTAAGCTCCTCTGTCCCAAAGATCTGGCTTGGCAAGGTACTGAGCAAGTACAGCTGAATAATTCTAACAGGCAGGAGGTGTCAAAGGTGGTGACCTGTTGTGGCTGCTGCTGCTGCAGTAGTGGAAAATGCTGACATGAAAAATCTCCAGCTGCTTCTCAGAGCTGTAAAATCTGCACCCCAGGTGCACACTTTCCGAAGTCTGTGTGGGCAGACGGGACTCTTGCCCAGGCCCCGCTGCAACTGCCAGTACACATCTGAGGTACTAGTGGTCGGAAGCGGTTGTTCTGCTAGACCAAAGGAAGTGCAAGAATTTGATGGTGGTGCGATCTGGTTTCTCTGTAATAACTGAGTGAACGAAGGATGGCCAGTCTAGAGAAAAAGGCTGGTGTGTGCAAGCAGACTGAGGAAGGGGTTAGAAGCCTACCTGCCAGGGGCGTAACTCTAATAGGGCAAGGGGAGACAGTTGTCTGGGGGCCCACTTCCTTGGGGGGCCCCCCAGAGGCAAGTCACATGACTGACTCCCCCAGCTGTGGGGTTTCTTCAGTTGTATTCATCCTCCGAAACTGATGGGAGTGTTCAGACCTGGAGCTACCAGAACAGCATGTCTTTCTCTAGTCCCATTCAATGACTAGCATCGTCCATAATTTACAAAACCTTTGCAAAAATAATTTAGGGTGATCTATTGTGGCACAAAGGTTCTATCTATCTATCTATCTATCTATCTATCTATCTATCTATCTATCTATCTATCTATCTATAAATATATAAAATTTACTATGCTTTTTGTTACTACTATTCAGCCTCATTTAAGATTTCTTTACTTGAGCTGATTTCTTTACATGAGCTGAGCTTCAGTGAGCGGGGGGCGGGGAGCATTTTAAAATCTTGCCTCTGGGCCCACTCCAACCTTGCTACGCCCCTGCTACCTGGAGATGCTGCCAGGGATTGGCAATCTGGATTCTTCTACATGCAAAGGAGATGCTCTTCCACCACTGAGATTCATCCCCATCCCTTCCACCTCCTCCTCCATGTACTGTGCTAGAAAAAGAACCCTCCCTTGCTTTTGCCTTCTGGCAACTCATAGCCAGTGGCATACTGCAGAAGTGTAGGTACCCACCAGCTGTCAAATTCCATGTGCGTTTATTTACAAACAGAAGCACATGGCTGGGGAATGACATCATGGCGCCCACGTGGGGTGCTGATGTCATGGGAACTGTCAAAATGTGCTCACGTCACCGGAAATGGTCAGAGGAGACCCCTACATGACCGGAAAGGGTCAGAACTAGGGGTATGCCCTCACCTCTAGAAGTTTGGCCCCTCACTATTATGGCTTCACGTGTATACCCAGACCCCCCATATTCAAGAGGGGGTATCTGCTCCAACAGTGTCCCCACAGTGTGGGCACTGTATCTCAACCGGTCCCACTTCCATTCCCCAGGAAGATCCCGGGACTTTGCTAATTGGGTAGTAAAGGCCGAATTAGTGTTCTTGCTAGCATTACAGGAAAGGGTAATGTAAAATTGCCTGTCACCCATTTATAGCAGTTCCAGGGGTTTAAGGGCAAAGTGGGCACAGTCCCAAAGATCTCCACCTGCAGGTGGCCTGTTACCCACCTTTGCAGGCATCATTTTGAATTCAGTAACATATGCACCCCTCTGTCTCTCAGCTTTACTGCTCCAGGACCTGCAATTTGTGTGGCTATGGTGGGGCTCCAGCTTTTGCTGGGAGCTTTTCTCTTTTCCTTTCCTCCCAGCCGCTTTTAAAATTTCACTAGCAAATCTTAGTAACATTCAGAGATCTAGAACGTGGGCGGGGCGGGGGTATGGTGGATTGACACTTCTTCTGGGGAGTTCTTTTCATAACAAGCAGCCACCTCCTTTCTTGAGTTTCTTCCTCATTCTGGGGACTTTAAGGAAAGCCTGTTGCTAGCTCCCTCAGCTTTCTCTTACTCGGTCTCCTCTTGGGTGTTTTTTGGTGTTTTTTTTTTTTAAATGCATAATATTTTAACTGAAATTACTAAATGGACAATTTCAAACCTATCCTGTCTGATATGTGTCTTTAAGACAGTAATACTTGTTTTTAATTTTTAAGAATTCTGACATTCTTGCCTTCTATTTATGAACCAACCTAACAGGCACAGCTTAGAAACCAGGCAAGCCCAAAATATTCAAGTCGCTGCACCTCTCTCTATAGTCCTCATACCAGTTTTTGTTTTGTTTTGTTTTGTTTGCTGTTTGCTGGTTATTATTATTATTTTTTTAAACTTTGGTGACTGATAGTAGTATTGAAAGGAGAGATCTTCAGCATAAATTTTGTCTTTATAGTAAATGTTGCATAGAATTGCAGCCAGGGTTGATAGAAACCAATGATATATACTGTATCCCAGAAATGTTTATATTGTGAGACAGAGAGAAAAAAATCTTGCTTTAAAAAAAGTGTGCATGTGCGTATTTGTGAGAAGAAAGGAAATTAGTGGGCTTTGGTGGAAACTTCTCATCATCAGAACCTGTGCTAATAGAATGCTTTCTTGGGCTAGGTTTTACAACTGTCAGTGGTACAAGCTGGCTCCAATGATCTCTCTGGGGACCCCCTGAGTCTGCAAAAACAAGATGGCTCAGAGGGACACAGCCTATTCACCTGCCCCTTGCATTTCTTTTGCCAGAGTTTGTGTTCCTTTCTGTTCTCTTCATTTGGGCAGGCCTTCCAATTTCGGAAGGGAATCTTCTTCCCCTCTAAAGCTTCCTTGACTTTATTTGTTAGCCATGCTGGCAAAGTGGTGGGGCCTTGTTCATAGGCCCTGGGTGGTGGGTTTTGTTCATAGAGGGGACACTTGACGCCGTTTGGGCCAATAAAGTTACACAAAATGGCCGCTGACCCATTATCACATCTGTGCGGCCGGGCCTTTAAGGCTCTGAAACCTGTTCCTATTGGTCCAGGATGGAGTGGCGTGTTCATAGAGGAGTCACATGCCCACCTTTGGGGCATGCCCGGGCATATTCTGGGGTAGGAGTGGAGGGTGAGGGGCCAAACTTCTAGGGGTGAGTGTGTACCCCTAGTTCTGACCCTTTCTGGTCATGTAGGGGTCTCCTCTGACCATTGCCTGTGACGTAAGCCCCTCCTTTGACCATTTCCAGTGACGTGAGCGCATTTTGACAGCTCCCATGACGTCAGCACCCCACGTGGGCACCATGACATCATTCCCCAGCCATGTGCTTCTGTTTGTAGACAAAAGCACATGGAGTTTGACAGCTGGTGGGTACCTACACTACTTACTGACCTTGAACATGGTGGCTCATTGAGCTATAAGGGCTAATTGCCATTGATATAGCTATCCCCCTGAATGGGAGAGAATTTGGAGTTTAGTGTTCGAATGATGGGTCAGAACGGAGCTAATTCTCCTACCTTGTTAGCCTCTCAGGCTGTTCACACAACCGGAAACTGGGTAGGGCAAGTGTCCTTCCCAGGTTTGGGAGCTGTGTGCGCTCCCAGTTTCCAGTTGGGTGGGAGCAAACAATTAGGGAAGAGGAAGGAGACATGACTGTGTGGGAGGCAGGAGCTGGGCAGGACCGCTTTTCCTCCAACCTTGGTCAAGGGCTGGGTATGAAAGCTGGGCAGGATACCTCTGTCCCACCCAGCTTCTGCCTCCCACACAGTCACTTCTCCCTCCTCCTACCTAGTTATTTGCTAGTTGTGTGAACAGCCTGTCTGTTTTTAGGAGGCCACAGGGGGCATGGCTGAGCTTAAACTGAGGGGGGGTCAGAGGCTTTGAACTTCATTCAGCCCTCCTAACCTTTCTTCCACAATCTGAGCAGTGTTTGGGCTTCAGTGTTGGCAGCTTTTTAGCTCCTTGAAACACACACCTTGGCTTGAAATGAAAGATTTCTCTGTATTGTTTTGAGGGGAGTTTTGCCCCGAGGATACGGCTGGCTATAAACAGAAATGAAACTACTAAAATACCAAGGAGTGCTCAGTGACTCAGAAGGGCAACAAGAATTCATTCATTCATTCTTTCATCCATTTATTTTTATTTAACATATTTCTATGCCACCCAAAACGCAAGTCTCTGGGTGGTTTACAACAAAACAATAAAAACAACAGCTCAAAAGATTAAAACATTACAACTATTTAAAAATTAAAACATTAAAACTATTAAAAACACAATCAAAACAATATCTAATTAAAAGCCTGGGTGAACAGACATGTCTTGACTGCCTTTTTAAAAGTGGTCAGAGATGGGGAGGCTCTTATTCCAGCAGGGAGTGTGTTCCGAAGCCTCGGGGCAGCAACGGAGAAGGCCTGTCCCTGAGTAGCCACCAGATGAGCTGGTGGCAACTGCAGACGAACCTGTGAATGAAGTCTGGATGACGGGGTGTTCTCTTGCATTACTGATCTGTTTTTGACCTTTGGCATAGCTTTGTCTCCTGGCTTCTGTCTTGACTTCCGGACTGGATGACTATTTGGTTTGATCCTCTGAGTGCTCCTGAGCCCTGACTCCTATCTCCGTCCTTGGCACTGATTTCTGATGGATTACATGGCTTCATCCTCGGCATGTGTTTGATTTTTGACTCCTGTCTCAACCCTCCAGTCCTGAGTCACCCAGCCGGCCAGCTCCGGATTCCTGATGCTCTCAGTCCCAGCTTCGGGGCTCATATCTCCAGATACTGCTGAAGCCAAGGAGCTCATTCTTTCAAAACCATGGAGCTGGAAGGCAGCAGATATACGGGACCCACTGTTAACCTTCAGGTTTGCAGCTACATCATCAGAAGAGAACCACAAGTTGTGCAACTCTGAACATCTGCTCAGCTATGCAATCATCTTGCATGTGTGCAATTTTGTCTGTTACCCTACCATTAATGTGGATTTCAGCTGTTGGACTGCAACCATTTTATGATAACGAGAACTGGATTCTTTGTAATAACCAAGTGCACAAAGCAAGCATGCCCATTCTGAAGGAAAGCAACTTGAGGAAGTGGATAAAGTCATTCACTTCTGCACATGTGGCACCAGCAGCTTGTGGCTTATAGTCTGATGAAAGCTGAGCATGCAGGAACAAAAGAGACACACAAGTCACAAGTCATAATTTAATTGAATTTGAACTACAACTGGAGAAAGAAATCCAAACAGTTTGAATCCTCCTATTCAAACTCTTCTTCCTCTGAGCCCATTATCTTTAAACTTCAATGCCATAGCTAAATATATGTGTGTTGTAGCCTGGGATGTTGACAAATATTGCTTGCCCAGCTGTATAGGGGTCATCACAGAAAAAAGCCAGGCTCAAGCAGCTGAGAGACTTTGTGGAGGAACTCCGGGTGGTTGACTGTGCACAGAAGGAAGTGCAGCATGATAAACAGAACACAGCTGCCCTTCCTTACTGGCCATAGGTTGTCCACGCCCACGTTTGGAGCTTAGTCCAAACAAACAGATTCAGGCAGAGAGAAAGAGCTGAACAGCCCATCTACAATGAGCTGGGAGAACCACTCCTTGTCTTGAAAATAAAGTTACCAAGTGGGAGCTCGGAAAGCAGCAACTGACAAGATGCCGACCTGGTGGACGGAGGAGGAACATGACAGTCCACCAGACTGGAGGAGGGAGTTTATTAGGAAGATGAAGGAGCACAAGCCACAAGACAACTGGGTCTTGACTACTGAGCTAGAAATCAGCCAGACACCAGGGGGATGGTACCAGTATGAGCAGAAGCGTCTGTTTGCCAGGTGAGTTGCTGGAGGGCACCAAGGCAGGGAAACCTCTTTAGCCACAAAGCCTGAGAAGGGGGGTGTAGGCGGCAGTGCTGGAGGAGTGTCTGTCCATCCCTCTTCAGGGGCGTAGCCACCGTTGTGCCAACGAGTTCAAAGACCTTGGCCCGCCAATGAAAAGGGCCACCGAAGCCCCATGGCTCGGGCTCTGGAGGAGTCCAGAGTGAACTCACCCCTCCCACGCCCAGGCTGCCGAGAGCCCAGGTGAACTCTCTGTCAGTTATTTCAGACAGCGCCGGCTGCCCGGTAGGACATTTTTCGGTAGGGAGAGATAGGGGAAAATGTCCTATCAGGCAGCCGGCACTGCCTGAAATGATGAGCTGAGAAATAACAGGTGGAGAGTTTGCTCAGGCTCTTGGTAGTCTGAGAGGGAAGGGGGAGTTCGTTCTGGACTCCTCTGGAGCCTGAGCCACACCCCCATGCACGTGACGTCACATGCATAGGCGTATGTGGAGGGGGCCGCTGAGTGGGGCTGGATCCAGGCCACTGTTTGGCTGGCTCTCCGGCTGCCTCTTTTACCTTTTCTGGGTTGCCATTCAGCATTGGGGGAAAGAGGGTGTGCCCAATGTGTGCTCCCATGTGCCTGCTAGGTCCTTGCTCCCCACTGCCGCCACCCCGGTGGTGCTGGGCCACTCAAGAAAGGCAAAGGGGGAGCAGATACTAGCTGGTCCTGCCTCAGTGCTGCTCCAGCACCAAAGAAAGAGCATCCAAGATGCCTTTGTGCTGGAGGCCTCCTCACACAGGTAAGCAGGAAGCAAGGTGGCAGAATCTGTCTTTAGCTTGCCTCCCAGTTATGCTTCAGCCATAGTTGCCTTGATAAAGCCGTGAGAAAGGAGATATGTGGGCCAGCCAATCTCTTCTGGCAACAACGAAAACAGCGGGTGGCTCCTTGGCAACCCCTGAGCCAGGTATGAATTCTTAACACAGATACAGGAAGGAGTCTGTTGCCTTGCTCATTGGAGTGAAATGTCTTCAAGCCAGAGAAACAAAATGGGAGCTCTGGCCTGGGTTGAAAGGGAACTCTGTTCTTCACACTTCCCATCAGTCCTTGTGACCAGGGATGCCAGGGGTTGAACCTGTGCTATTCTGCATGTAGAGCAGGTGAGCTGCTACTCAGGACATGGCTCTGCCCCTGCCTACACCTGAAGGCATTCCATTATGAGCCCCTGGTGGCACAGTGGTAAAACTGCCGCCCTGTAACCAGAAGGTTGCAAGTTCGATCCTGACCAGGGGCTCAAGGTTGACTCAGCCTTCCATCCTGCCGAGGTCAGTAAAATGAGTACCCAGAATGTTGGGGGGCAATATGCTAAATCATTGTAAACCGCTTAGAGAGCTTCCAGCTATAGAGCGGTATATAAATGTAAGTGCTATTGCTAAGTGCTATTGCTATTATGGTTTGGAACAGCATTGTGTTCCCACCATAGCCAGCATGGTTTGGGGTTGCAGAAAGATCTGAGGCCAACGGCATGGCAAATAAATGGGGATGCAGCTGAACTTGGTGCCTCATTCCTGGCTCCTTTCCCCGACTACCTAGTTGTTGGAAGTTCTCTGTGGTGAGAGAATCCCTTTCTCATTATAGCAGAGTGCACAGAAGCACAACACAGCGGAATTTACTTAGGCATGTGTGTATGCTGAGAGTAAAGTAACTTGGAGCCGATTCATAGTTTCAAATCAATATATAAGGCATTTATTAAGGAACTCTATTCTAGATAGGAAAGTGAGGAGTTAGGATCTCTAATCTATCTAGCTGGATGCAGATGGATTCTGCATCTTCTCTGCACACATGGTGCAGGGAGAGGAGCTTGCCATGTTGCAAGGTAGAAGGACAGGTAGGGAAGAGAGAGAGGAAGGACGTTAATCCCTAAGAGTACCAATCTACATTTCAAAGGGATAGTGTCAGAGCAATAGAGAAGGGATGACCAATGTCTTGACCCTCTAGCCCTCTGACTTACTAGTCTGTCCTCCACTGTCTGAGACAAGAGACAGCACAAAGTCCTTTAACTTCCAACACTAGTAAGGCTATGCCAACTTCAGTTCCATATTCAGGCTGCTCACTCAGCTTTGTGCCTGCTTCAGCCTCGTTACTACGGGGATGTTTGAGTTCTCAGGGCTGCTCATATAAGTAAACTGTCTCTGTCTCGTCTCCCCTCAGCTTCAAGTGTTCAAATTGCTCTCGTGACTGGAAATCAGCTCAGGTGGCCGTTGTCTTCCGCATGCGCCTGGAAAGGAACAGGAGACAATGGGACCAGGGAGAGGGCCAGGTGAAGATGAAAGCGTTGAGACAGAAGTGTAACAAGTGCCAAGGTCGGTACCAAGAGCCCATCTTCAGCGAGAAGATGGTTCAACTTGCCCTCCACAATTTGGTGGTGAAGATCCTTGAGAAATGCTATAGAGAATCCAACCGAAAAATGGTCTTGCAGGAACCTGAGCCTGAGGAAGATGTGGAGGGCCCACATGATAAAGCCAACTGCGAGGCTTGTGAGCTGGGGCTCTGCTCCGTGAGATCCACTTCCTGGGGTCAGACTGTTCGGCCGGAGTGTAGCTTTATAAGACCCGCCTCCCTGGGTCAATCTGGTCTGTGGGAACAAAGTTTTCAAAGACCTTCTTCCCTGCCTCAGTCAGAGAGGGGGGAAAGCATGGAGAGTTGTTGCAAAATGTTGCTGTTCCTTTTTATTGTGGCAGTGGTTTTATTCCTTTTTGCCTCCTTCAATAGGAATTAGAGGGAAATGCTCGCACCCAAAAATGTTTTTCCTTTTTTCACTTCATTGTTACCCAATAAAATGTCTTTAGGCCCAACTTTTGCTCTTAATAAACATAACGATGAATTGGCCCAACTCCAGGCAATGAAGGGATCCTTGTAGCGTGATGTAGGACCATCCACCTCACCACCATTCAATGCATTCAAACCACAGTGGGGTCTCCTTGGTGTGTAACATACTGCAATCCGCTTGCATGAAGCAGAGCTCAGATTGAGCAAACATTTGAATAATCTGTGCCTTCACTGCTCAAGTCTATGATCATACCAATATCATAGATCCTCAGCATCTGAAAAGTAGCCATGTAGAAGCTAGCCCCTCTACTGAGAATCAGGGGGCATCCCCCAAAGACAGGCAGAGGAACCTAGAGGGCATCACAGAGCTTCTGGTTGCCCTTCTCCATCCATGCTTATCCTTTTCTCTATCCATCCTTATCCTTTAGCAGCCCCCCCTTTTTAGGGGAGGGAATAGATGTAATCCCCAGCTAAGCAGAGATAAGAGAAGCAAAGCTAGAGAGAAAGAGGACCTACAGTTTCCACCAGCCTCCCCTGCCTACAGGGAGACCTTTAGGGTTGCCAGAAGTTGGAGCCTGCCTGACATGTGGCTACATTTCACAGTAGAATACACAGCCCGGATCTCTTTATCTGCTTATACTACTCTGCCTGTCACAAGGTTGGGTCAACTGCGCAGAAAAAGTGGGGCTGTTCACACAACCGAAAACTGGGTAGGACAAGTGTCCCAATTTTCGGTTGTGTGGAAGCAAACAACTAGGCAGGACGGGGGAGATGTGACTGTGTGGGAGACAGGAGCTGGGGAGGGCAGCTGTTCCTCCTACCTTGGTCAAATGCTGGGAATAAAGGCTGGGTAATACGGCACTGCCCTACCCAGCTCCTGTCCAGTGTGCCTTGTAACAGGGATTCCCAGACGTTGTTGACTACAACTCCCAGAATCCTCATGCAAAAGCCATTGCAGTTGAGGAGCCTGGAAGTTGTAGTCAACAGCAGCTAGTAATCCCTGTTAGAGGGAACACTGTTCCTGTCTCCCACAAAAGATGGGAGTTGGACTACAGATGTTGTTAGAGTTGGACTACAGATGTTGTTAGAGTTGGACTACAGATGTTGGACTACAGATGTTGTCAGTTCCCATCAAACCCAGCCACAATGGCTGAACTGGAGCACAGATGTTGTGGGAGTTGTAATCCCACCACATCTGGGACCCACAGCTGAAAAGTCCTGACCTATGACTTTTGGAAAGACTGCAGGTCTTTCATGGCATGCAGTGGGGAACGCTCATTCCCTTCCTGCCCACAGTCAGCCATTCACACAAGGCTTAATGTTTGAATGGCGTCTTCGCATCTACAGTCTGGCATGTGTACGATCCATGTGTTGGATTTCTGTTTAAAAACTCTGGCCAGAGATTCACTGGCTCATCTTGGGCTCGTCCCTAAATTGCCGCGCTTCACCTTTCCTCAGCACTAAAATGGGACCAATATCTTGGACGTGGCATAACTTGTATTTGCAGCTAAACCTAGCTAAGTGTAACTGAAACAATGCCTTGCCTTTCTTCTGCTGTCTTCCCTGTGTGGAATTTTAGATTGTAAACCTCTCGGGGCAAGGACCTGTCCTCATGCAGGCATTATAAAGCATTGAATATAAAGAACAGAAACATATATACAACATATTGTAAACTGCCTTGAGATTATTGAAATGAAAAATTAACAATTAAAAAATAAGGCATTGAAAGCATTATAGAAATAAAGAATAATGCATGCAATATTGTGTCATCTGTGTGTACGATATATATTTGATGCTGTGTGGTGTGCTGCTTGCCTCAGTGCTTCGGTCACCTGATATCCACTGCTTGCCCTTCTCAATCCTGTTTTGTACTTGTGACAATCTGAACTGGATTGTGTTGCCCACACCACCACTGTGCAGCTGGTCATAAGAAAACTGGAAGCTGCCATATACTTATACTGAGTCAGACCATCGGTCCCTCTAGCTCAGTATTGTCTACACAGACTGGCAGCGGCTTCTCCCAGGTTGCAGGCAGGAGTCTTTCTCTCTCAGCCCTCTCTTGGAGATGCTGCCAGGGAGGAGGGAACTTGGGACCTTCTGCCTGCAAGCCTGCAGTTGCTCTTCCACTGAGCAATGGCCCCATCTTCCCAGTTCACTGCTTACACATGAAGTGAGTCTCCCAGCCAAATACAAACCAAGGCAAACCCTGCTTAGCCAAGGGGACGGACAGTTCATGCTCGCTACCTCAAGACCAGCTGTCCTCCCCAAGAGAGCAGCAGCCCAAAAACCTTGCCCTTAGCTCCTGGCCTGTAAAGGTAAAGTGTGCTGTCGAGTCAGTGCCATCTCCTGGAGCCCACAGAGCCCTGTGGTTGTCTTTGGTAGAAGACAGGAGGGGTTGACCATTGCCTCCTCCCACGCAGCATGAGAGGATGCCTTTCCGCATCTTCCTGTATTGCTGCTGCCAGATAGAGGTGTTTCCCTTAGTCTGGGAAACATACCAGCGCAGCATGGATTTGAGCCTGCAGCCCATTTTCCCTGCTGTGCCATTAGTTGGACAGGCTGAAAGTTTAGTGTGGGCCCCAATGAAAAGGGGGAAAGGGTCCCTCTTTTATGGGCTGTGCCAGGCTGCTTATATAGCCTTTTAAATACAATTTGCGCTAGTTATACTGAAGCAGTGCAAGAGCTGACATAAATTGCAATTCTCTCAGTCAATAGTTTTAGAAAGTCAGTAAAAGTTCTCTTACTGGAGAGAACTGAGAGGGCTTCAGGAAGACATCACAGTCTGCCTTAGGCAATATTCAGTGGAAGAGATGTGTCACGCCTAGTTTAGCTTCAACTTGGGTGGGGGGTGGGGGGTGGGGACTGGAGGGGGCCAGCCCAGAGATTGATTGGGATCAGGGCTACAGAGTTATTTAGAGCGGGCCTTGTCTGGCAAGGAGCCACCCAATGGTGCAGCAGGGAAGTAACCTGCCTAGAGAGCAGGAGGCTGTTGGTTCGAATCACCACTGGTTTGTTTCCCAGAATATGGGAAACACCTCTATCGGGCAGCAGCGATATAGGAAGATGCTGAAAGGCATCATCTCTTACTGCGCAGGAGGAGGCAATGGTAAAACCCCTCCTGTCTTCTACCAAGAAAACCACAGGGCTCTGTGGTGACCAGGAGTCGACACCAACTCGACGGCACAACCGTTCCTTTCCTTGTCCCGCAAGGACACAGCCTGGCTATAGGCCTCTTAGCCCTACCAGTCACACAGGAGTGTCCCTGTTTTCATGAGTGAAATGTCCAATGGAATGCAATCTATCCCCTTATTTGCCACCATTCATGAGAGATGCAGGACATTTTTTTCTGCCTGGGAGTGAGATATGCACAGGGGTAGCTCAGCCCCTGCCTTGGCCTTCTGCATCATGGAACTTCTTGGAAATATGCAGAAAGAGTGTTGTAATATTTGGGGGCCCACAGTTTAGACAAGAGGAATGCATTCAGTATTATTTATTTATTTATTTAACATATTTGTATACCACCCAAAACACAAGGCTCTGTACAACTGGGATCTTCAGAGTGATTCGACAATTTATACAGTAAGTGTAAGCCTTCCCCTGCTCTGGGGGAAGTTCTTCTGTGATCTTATGGATGCCCACAAATTATTTAAACATTGTTGACTAATGTTCCCTTATCAAATAATGTCTTTACAGTATAAACTCTTGTCACTAGGAACATAGGAAGCAGCCTTCTATGAAGTCAGACTCTTCGTCTAGCTCAGTATTGTCCACACAGACTGGCAGCGGCTTCTCCAGGGTTGCAGACAGGAATCTCTCTCAGCCCTATCTTGGAGATGCTGCCAGGGAGGGAACTTGGAACCTTCTGTAGGCAGGTGCTCTTCCCAGAGCGTCCACATTCCCAATACCTTACAGTATGCACATATCTGGAACATAGGAAGCTGCCATATACTGAATCAGACCGTTGGTCTATCTAGCTCAGTATTGTCTTCACAGACTGGCAGCAGCTTCTCCAAGGTTGCAGGCAGGAATCTCTCTCAACCCTATCTTGGAGATGCTGCCAGGGAAGGAACTTCCCAGAGCGGCTCCATCCCCTAAGGGGAATATCTTACAGTTCTCACACATTAAGTCGCCCATACATATGCAACCAGGGTGGACCCTGCTTATCTAAGGGGACAAGTCATGCTTGCTACTTAGGGTTGCCAACTGTCCCTCATTACGCAGGATGTCCCTCATTTCAGGGATGAAATGTTGGTCCCTATAGGGACAGTATTTGTCCCTCATTTATTCAATAGCTTATAATTCAGTTACATATACATCAATGATACTCAGGCTCTTGATTACCACTGCATACACCTCCCAGCCCCCACAGCCAGCCCCCATAAACTTGTGTCCCTCATTCTGGTTATGAAATGTGTGCAACCCTATTGCTACCACAAGAAAGAGCCTTGGCTGCTTATCAAAGGTTGCTTCCTGGTTCTGTTGCTGTTTGCTTCTTTGGAAACCCTTCTTGGAGAGCTCTCCGTCCAGTTTCGTTTCTCAGAGCTCTCCCTCCATTCAGTTTCGGTTTGGGGCTTGGGGCTTGTGTGAGGAGAGGGACCAAAAGAGAGACTTCGGCTTTCCTAATGAAGTTGTGTTGGTTGGCAGGAGGGGCTGCATCCCTTGTTTCTTTTCTTCAAATTGCTTCTATTATTATTTGATTATTATTAAGCAAAACTCGTCCCAAAAGGAACATGAATAGGCTGAACATGGATTTTTGGAGAGAGGTCTTTGAAGAGCTGGTCAGAGAGGTAAACCCAAACGATGCCTGGAGACTAACCATGGACCGGCAGCTTGACTTCCATCATGTGGAGCCTGGGTGGGAGCAATCGCTACTGGAGCATGCCCATGCCAGGTAATACACTGGCTCTTGCTTTCACAAACGACAATAGCAGGCGATGAGGCCATAGCTCAGTGGCAGAATCTCTGCTCTGCACACAGAAAGTCTCAGGTTCACTCCCTGCCTGGTAGCATCTCCAGGTAGGGCTGAGTGAAGAGAGAGTGCATGGTCAGAAGGAATGCTTGCAAATTGAAAGCCCTGCCTTTTATGTGTGTTTGTGTTTGTGTGTAGAGCGAGAGGGGTTTTTTGTTGTTGTTTTTTTAAGGGCACACAGTGCCTGTAAGCTTCAACAGATTGCTTTGGTCTTCTGCTGGGAAGCAGATTTAAATACATCAATGTCACGACAAGAGAGCTTTCTAGCATATACAGAGTGCTACTGAAGTGTACAATCTTTTCTTTTAAAATATATTTTTTAAAGTAGTAAAATAACAAAACTCCTGAATGCACATTTTCTAATGCTGGATTTGGCCAACAATTGGCCAAAATTATCTAGACCCATTTCAAACTGGTTTTTGGGCGGGCTACGGGGTGGAGACTGCCTTGGTTGGCCTGATGGATGATCTCCAATTGACAATTGACAGAGGAAGAGTGACTCTGTTGGTCCTTTTGGATCTCTCGGCAGCTTTCGATACTATTGACCATAGTATCCTTCTGGACCGTCTGAGAGTGTTGGGGTGGGAGGCACTGTTTTACAGTGGTTCCACTCCTACCTCTCAGACAGTTTCCAGATGGTGTCGATTGGAGACTGCTGCTCTTCAAAATCTGAGCTTAAGTATGGCGTCCCTCAAGGCTCCGTACTTTCTCCAATGCTTTTTAACATCTACATGAAACCGCTAGGAGAGATCATCAGGGGATTTGGAGCTGGGTGTTACCAGTATGCTGATGACACCCAGATCTACTTCTCCATGCCAACTTCTTCAGGAGTGGGCATATCCTCCCTAAATGCCTGCCTGGAAGCAGTAATGGTCTGGATGAGGGAGAATAAACTGAAGCTGAATCCAGATAAGACGGAAGTACTTATTGTGCGGGGTCAGAACTCCAGAGACGATTTTGATCTACCTGTTCTAGATGGGGTCACACTTCCCCAAAAGGAACAGGTTCGCAGTCTGGGAGTACTTCTGGATTCACATCTCTCCCTGGTTGAGGCGGTGGCCAGGGGTGCTTTCTATCAGCTCCGGCTGATACGCCAGCTGCACCCGTTTCTCAAGATCAATGATCTCAAAACAGTGGTACATCTGTTGGTAACCTCCAGACTGGACTTTTGTAATGCGCTCTACGTGGGGCTGCCTTTGTATGTAGTCTGGAAACTTCAGTTGGTTCAGAATGCGACAGATTGGTCTCTGGGTCATCTCGGAGAGACCATGTTACTCCTTTACTGATGGAGTTACACTGGCTGCCAATAGGTTTCCGGACAAAATACAAAGTGCTAGTTATAACTTACAAAGCCCTAAACGGCTTAGGCCCTGGGTATCTAAGAGAGCGCCTTCTTCTGCATGATCCCCACCGCACATTAAGGTCATCTGAGGAGATCCATCTCCAGTTACCGCCAACCCATTTGGTGGCTACACAGAGACAGGCCTTCTCAGTCACTGCCCCGAGATTGTGGAATGTGCTCCCTGCTGATATACGATCCTCCCCATCCCTGGCAATTTTCAAAAAACATCTGAAAACCCATCTCTTCACCCAAGCTTACTCAGCATCCTAAATTTTGGGGGTTTTAAAATCTGGTTTATTTTAAAATTTAAAACCTGATTTCGGGGTTTTTAATTACTGTAATGGTTTAATTGTTGTTTTAAAATGTTTTTAAATTGTTAGTTGTTATATTGTTTTTAATTTGTTTTAGCTCTTTACTGTTTTAGTGGTTTGTTTTAACTGTAAACCGCCCTGAGTCATTTTGGAAGGGCGGTATATAAATCAAATAAATAAATAAAAATAAATAAAATGATGACATTCATTCTAGCCTGTACATATAACATATATATAAACTGGTAAACCATTGGTAAACAGAACTGCCCTGAGCCATTTTGAAAGGGTGATATAGAAATTGAATAAATAAAATAAATAATAAATAAATACATGTAGAAACCTATCTCAGGCTGTGGTAAACAAACAAAAAAGGACATCACATTTGACAGGGTCCATTTGATAATGCTGCTGCTACTCTGCAAACAAATATGAGTATTCCCCTCATGGAAAGTCTGGAAAAAGTGGAGGAAAAACTTTCTGAAGTGGCACAATATACATTGGGAGAACAATCTCCCCGAGAGGGGTTGAATCTCTGACCCTGCCCGCCTTTGTTCATGCAGTCATTTCTCTTCTTCCTCCCCTCTCTCGCTATTAGATTTACATGTTCACGATGCTTCCGTAACTGGTCCTCACATCAAGTTGTTATCCTTTTTCACATGCACTGGAAGAGATATGGGAGACAAGGGCAGGTCAAGATGAGATTCTTCGGCCAACAATGTCAGCAGTGCTCTTCAAATTATGAGGAACCCCTGTTCAGTGAGAAGGATGTTGACAACGTCTTGAGTCGCTTGATCCTTGACATACGGGAGAAGTGCTACGGAGAGAACGTTGATCGTGGAGAACTCTCTGAGGTGATATGGGGACACAGCGGGCCCCATAGGCCCCACTATTGTCAAGCTTGCTATTTGGGGATACACCACAGGGATCATGGATGGCCTGCAGGTACAGGGCATCATGGGAGACCCCAAAGTCCAGGGCATTCCTGGGCCACTACAAAGGAAAGCAACAAAGCTAGTAAGATAGACTCCAGCATTCGAAATTCCTCAACAGTACAACAGACCCAGCCACCCACAGAGCACCCAGATCTCCGTATTTTTAAGATTATTGTCATATTCATATTCATATTCATATTCATATTTATTGCCTATTTGAAAGACTGGTTCAAGTGATGGCAAAATGGTTTGATAAATTAGTGCATGTTTAGACATGTATATTCAGAAATTATTCTAATCAAGCCACCTGTGCAAAATATTGTTAGTCAGAACCTTTCTGGTGGAGGTGTTTGCATTCCCCTGCCCCCACACTTCGATTGTTTTGCTCTATGAATAAAGTTTGATCCACCCAAATGAACTACTGCTTGTGACCAACCACCAAACAACAGTTGTAGTCGGATTTAAGTGTCCAGATGATTTTAGTGCAGGACCACAAATACCCCTTTTCAAGTGGTCCTTCTCTTGAAGATAACATTTCTTAGATCATATATTACTCTGTACTGTTTCTGCAAAAATAGGATTTTTCTCCGGCAGTTAGGTCCATTGCAATTTGAGCATAGTACAGAATGAAGCTGTAAGGAAGCTAATTGTGGGCACGAATTAGCCAGAGACAAGAAACATAACTCCTTCCTCATTCCATCTTGTGCACTTAGATAGGAACACAGGAAGCTGCCTTCTATTGAGTCAGACTTTCAGTCCATCTAGCTCAGTATTGTTCTTCACAGACTGGCAGCAGCTTCTCCATGTTGGAAGTGAAGGACTTTGCGCTGTCTCATGTCTCAGTGACAGAGGGGGACAGACTAGTGAGTCAGAGGGCTAGAGAGGTCAAGACATTGGTCATCCCTTCTCTACTGCTCTGACACTATCCCTTTGATATGTAGAATGCTACTCTCAGGAACTTCCACCCTGCCTGCCTCCCTCCCTCCCTCCTTCTCTCTTCTCCCAACACACACGCTTGCTTCTTTCTGCACCTTGTGTGCAGAGAGATGCAGACAGCATCTCTCTGCATCCAGCTAGCTAGCTAGATAAGAGATCCTATTCTCCACTTTACTATCTAGAATGGAGTTCAGTAATAAAGACTCCTTATATTGATTTGAAACTATGAACTGGCTCTGAGTTTCTTTTGCTCTCAGCAAACACGCATGCCTGGGCTCCATGAAATTGATTGCCAGGAGGTCTAGGACCAACAAACAGAAGTACTTTTTCAAACAACGCGTGATCCACTTGTGGAACTCTCTGCCACAGGACGTAGTGACAGCCAACAACCTGGATGGCTTTAAGAGGGGTTTGGATAACTTCATGGAGGAGAGCTCCATCAATGGCTACTAGTCGGAGGGCTGTGGGCCACCTCCAGTCTCAAAAGTCAGGATGGCTCTGAGAACCAGTTGCAGGGGAGTAATGGCAGGAGGGAGGGCATGCCCTCAACTCCTGCCTGTGGTTTCCAGCAGCATCTGGTGGGCCACTGTGAGAAACAGGATGCTGGACTAGATGGGCCTTGGGCCTGATCCAGCAGGGCTGTTCTTATGTTCAACTCCACTGTGTTTTGACTCTGTGTACTCTGCTGTAATAGAAGGGTATCTCTTGCCAGAGAAAATTCCCAACACTCCAAGCTTGCAGACAGTCTTTGTTTAGAGTTATGTTTTATTTTGGGGGAGAGCACTTGCACTCATTTAGCCATTAAAAGACACAGACAAATGGAAAGTGGTCAGTACTAGGAAATCTAGTGTTTTCCCCAAAGCAATTGGGGCTTTCTTTCCCCACACCTTCAGATTTGGGGCAGGGCCAATTCCAGGTTTGTAGGGGGCACAGGAAGGTGGGCCCCCTCTCCTTGCCATGACAGCGGGGTGCAGGTTTGTTTCATTCTTGGCGGGCCAGCAACAGAATCAAGCAATAGCTTGCTAGCAGACTGCTGCCACCTGCTGTGCGCCCCCCCCACCAATGCACCATGTAGTGTACATGGGGTGCGATGGTGGGGAATACAGCAGTTCCACACTCACAGCTCAGATGCCATGGAGATGTTGGGAAGGACTTGGATTGGAACTGGACAGTCTGATGTACAGCCCTGGTTTTCAGTTTCTTAATTCCTGCATGCATCTCTATACTTCACCCCCATTTCTCCACTTTCCGTATTGTGTGCAACTCTTTCCCCCACCCCTTGCTAATAAAACCCATCTACACTTTTTAGAACTGGTTTCAGACTGGCTTTAAAGGGTTCTGGTGCTGTACTTGCAAAACGCTCGCCCACATGCTAATTAATGCAGCTCTTCACTTAGGGCGAAGTGGGCAGCGCCCTCCCCAGATATCAATGCCCCCACCATTCTTGAGAACGCATTGCCTCTGTGTGGCTGTCCTCTACCCTTCCCTGCCTGCAGCTTGCCTGCCCAGCAATGTTGACATAGAGTGGGCGCCGGTAGCAGGCTCCTATTGAAAAGACTGAACAGTGTTCCCCCTTCTTTTAAATATTGATGAGGCAGCAGCCAATGAAAAAGGAAAGCTATTTTATTTATTTTAGTTATTTATTTGTCAGATTTGTACACTGCCCCAAACTTTCATCTCTGGGCAGTTAACAATAACAATAACAATATATGTCGCGGCAGGTACATGCGGCTAGAATTTTGCTAGAAATGCGGCTGTGTTTCTTCGAAATGGAACTTTGTGGCAGTAGGGTTGCCACTGGGCAGCCCACTTTCCGTCCTCCTTTTCTAGGCATTGAGCCCTGTGGTGTAGTGGTTAGAGTGCTGGACTAGGACTGGGGAGACCTGAGTTCAAATCCCCATTCAGCCTCATGATACTTGCTGGTGGGTGACTCTGGGCCAGTCACGTCTCTCTCAGCCTTCTTCACAGGGTTGTTGTGAGGAGAAACTTAAGGATGTAGTACACCGCTCTGAGCTCCTTGAAGGAAGAGCGGGATATAAAAAAAATGTTAAAAAACAAAACAAAACAAAACAAAATACTCTTTGCATGTTTGAAATGCACCCTCCCAGCAGAGGGGGAGCCGGCCAGGCTGCCAACCTGCAATATCTTGGGAAAGAGGACTGCAGCAAGCCAGGCTCCACAGAAGAACAGGCTTCATTCTTCAAGCACACTCAGCACCACCACAAACCAACCACGTCCATGTCAAGAGGGTGTCTTCGTCAGGAGGAGCCCCACCGCCCATTGAGATCATTGTGGTTTCAAACTTTTAATTTTTGTTTTTTGAAATATACAAATAAGATAGATAGATAAATAAATACATCAATAATTTATTTGATGTTTCCTTAAAATGGAACTTTGTGGCACTAGCAGGGTGGTTGCCACAGGCCAGGCCAGCAGGAGGAGTCCCCTCTAACAGAGATTCCCAGAGGTGATAGACTACAACTCCCAGAATCCCCAGGCCAAAGCCGTCTCAGTTGGGCATTCTGGGAGTTGTAGTCAACAACATCTGGGCTCCCTGTTAGAGGGGACACTGGCCGTGCCCTGCTAGAAGAAGCCTTTGGAGGCGGGAGCGGCTGGAGGAGGCGACGAGAAACACTCCCAGAAAGAAGAGCAGCGTCAGGCCCCGCTCCGAGCAGAGCGCGAGCTTGTCTCACCCGCCGCCCCGCGCTCGGCCTGGCCTGACCAGGCGCGACTTTCCCACCCTCCTTCAGGCTCCTCTCCACCAAAGGGAGGGAGGGAGTCTCCGCCGCCATCTTTGTTTCGGGCGCAGCAGCCGTTCTTCGTCGGGGTGCACGCCTTGGCCCCGCCCCCCGTGGGGCCTTCCCTTCCTCCTTCCCTCCGCCTTGCTGCCAGACCTCGAGATGGCGCCTGTGGCGTCGCGCGGGATGGGTCGGGCTACGGCGGCGCGCGAGGGCCAGCGGCGGTTGGCGGGAGAGCGGGAAGGCAGGCAGTCGGCGGGCTGACGGATTGGAGGGAACTGCGCGCCGCTCTCGCTCCGCAGCATCCACCGGCGCCCCGCACGAGCAGCAGAGCCGCTCCCCGTCGCCACCATGCACGTCGTCAAGCGAGGTGAGGAGGTACCCCCGGCCAGCCCCCTCCCCACTTGCCTTCCCCTGATGTGCAGGGCTCCCCAGGGGCATTTTCTATTCAAGGGCAGCCTAGAGTTTTTTGTTTAAAAAATATCTGTTGAGGCATTGCTGGGGTTCTCAGGCTTGTGCCCCCAGACGATGTTGGACTACAACCCCCATCACCCCTAGCCACAGTGGGTCCCCATGATGTTGGACTACAACCCCCATCATCCCCAGTGGGGCCCCAGATGATGTTGGACCACAGCTCCCATCATCCCCAGACACAGCGGGGCCCCAGATGATCTTGGACTACAACTCCTATCATCCCCAGTGGGACCCCAGATGATGTTGACTTTTGGTCATTGTGTATGGAGATGATGGGAGTTGTTGTCCAACAACATCTGGGGACCAGGTTTGACAACCCCTGGTATATTGGATTATTATGAACAGGGATTTACCAGCTTTGGGTACCCAGGTGTTAGACATCAATCAGCATCTTTATTTTGGTCTTTGATGGGCATAATGTAGAAAGAACAGAAAAGCTATAAAGTTAACAATCAAGATATTAATAACAGTAAGGGCTATGGGCAAATAATAACTATAGAGGAAAGTCTACATAAAGCTACTAAATTAGAACAACAACTATAAGCCATAATAAAAATAACATAAATAGGGTGATGCTCTGTGCCATCAAAAAAGCTGAAGAGATAAGCTATAATGGCACAAAAGAGAAGCTGTAGTAGCAAAAGCTATAAAACGAAGTAATGGAACATTAGAGGCAGCAATACAGGTATGGGTTGAGCCAGGCCAGGTCCCATATGTTAGACTACAACTCCCATCACCCCCTGCCATAATGTACAGAGACTATTGTGGCAGGGTTTGATGGGAGTAGTGGTCCAACATCATGTGGAGACCCCCGCTTGGGAGCTTCTGATCTAGAAGTCCTGCTGGCATACTGGTTTTAGAGCTATCTAGTTCTCTCTCTATGTCTGTCTATATAGCTGTATGTATCTGTTTATGCACATATATGCACACACCCATCCACACACAATTTAAATAGTGCCTACAGTTTGTCTCTTCATTTAAAAGGGCTTGAGATGCTGTATTAAAACTTTTTTTTTCTTTGCAATAAATCCACTTCAACAATAATGTTACTTTTCCTCTTAAGAAAAGGCTTGTGAGACAATACTAAGGCGATAATCCTAAGCATGCACTTATTAAGGCCTAAGCTCAGTGAGACTGTAAGTAAACCTGCTTTGGCTTGTACATCTTGCCTGGCCTGATCTTTCCTTTAAATCAGGGGTTTTCAACTTTGGGACCACAGATGTTGTTGGACTTAAGCTCCAATCAAGCTGGGAGTTGTAGTCCAGCAATGTCTGGGGACCTCCGGTTTGGAACTTCTTCTTTAAGTTAGCAGGTGCCCCCCGTGTCAATGCCTTTTCCATGTATAAGTTTATTTCAATGTGTTCAGTTGTTCAGACAGCTACACTGGCCCATACAGGGGGAACTGAGCAGGCAACAGGAACAAAAGTTTAGGCATGAAATGCCCAATCAAGATCAGGGTTAGATAAATAAAATCATTAAAGCAACTCCCAGGTAGGTAAGGGGCTTCACTTTGAATATTGGATGTCCTGATTTTTCAAGTTCTGTTGCTTAATTTGAGGCTCTCTCCATCCATGGTCGTCTGCATTGAAAATGAAATAGAGCAGCCCCCTTCCTAGCTGATGCAAAAGAATGAGGAGATAGCACAAGCATCTTTGCCTGCAGAGGCAGAGCAGTGGGGTGTGGGGTATGTGGTGTGATAATTTGCCTCCTTTTTGAGAGATGCTGTGGAGCCGCTGTCTCTGCAAGGTGTTGACTCCCTTGCCAAAAATGTCCTGCTGTGTACCCCCCACCCCTTGTCCTGCTAGCAAGGTGGACGTTTCTCGAATTGAAACTCTTGGCATGAGCACACTGCCTGTTCCAGAAGTGGGGTACAGCATCTAAGTGGGCAGGATGAATCCTTAGGAAACTGCTGTATACTGAGTAAGACCATTAGTCTATCTCGCTCAATATTGTCTTCACAGACTGGCAGTGGCTTCTCCAAGGTTGCAGGCAAGAATCTCTCTCAGCCCTATCTTGGAGATGATGCCAGAGAGGGAACTTGGAACCTTCTGCTGTTCCCAGAGTGGCTCCATCCCCTAAGTGGGGGAATATCTTGCAGTGCTCACACTTCTAGTCTCCCATTCAGATGCAACCAGGGCAGCCCTGCTTAGCTAAGGGGACAAGTCATGCTTGCTCCCACCAGACCAGCTCTCCTCTCATGAACAAGTGACTGGCGTTCAAGCACGCTAGAAAGGGCGGGCAGGGAGACAGGCTCCTAGCTACCTCCCCACACATGATCACCCTTCCCTGACAGGACCTGCACATGAGCCGCTGGGGGATTTGCCTGCTGCAGGCGCTCTTGCTATATGGCTTTGTGCACACAAGCAGGGGGTGGTTTGGAAGGGTGTGCTTGTGCTCTTCTGCCCCACTCTTAGCCTGGTAAAATACCTGGCATTCCCCAATCCTTGGGAAAGGGGGATGGCAAGATGTTCTAATATTGCAGTCCTGCCCCGTTACCTAGGAAGTGATAACAGTCTCTCTCTCTCTCTCTCTCTCTCTCTCTCTCTCTCTCTCTCTCTCTCTCTCTCAATCTTGGGCAGATGGTCGCCATGAGCGCGTCATGTTTGACAAGATCACCTCCCGGATCCAGAAATTATGCTATGGCCTCAATTTAGACTTCGTTGATCCTGTAAGTTTTGTGTGTGTGTATGCTTCTTCCAGTGGGGGGCTACCTTAAATGAATAAGAAAGAATAGGGTTTTTTTTTGTACACTAGGAACATTTGCCAGATGGTAACTTTGTACATTTGAAGTGCCAGTTTACACACAGGAGCCTCGTGGGATACCTTAAGTTGAAATGGAAACAAATCTGTCTATGGACCTTACCACTGCCTTAGATCAGCTTGATATGTGAGCATAGGTTTATGCATACAGTCTGCCACTCAGCATGTCTATATCTGGAAATTTAATCTTGCAGGTTTGAAACCTTGTATCTTACAAAGAAATCACTGATCAGTTAAATAATTCCACTTTCCAGCCTTCTGGGCTATCATCTCTTCCCTAAGTTGTCCATCTGTTTATTTTTAAGATCCTTCCACCCTTTTTTTTTTCTTGTCAAGGCAACCTCATTATTATTCATGGTGAAAGGAATTGAGTAGAAAGCTTTGCATCATTTTCGAGAAATATGTAGATAAATAAATAGAAAGGCACACCTCAAGCTCTTTCGCCTTCTCTTCCAGCGGGGCTTATAACTTGCTCTTGTGTAGCAGGTGAAGTTCATGTTCTCTCGAGGTAGGAAAGCAACTGTAGCACATTCCCTGCAGGTCACTAGAGCACTTCCCCCTCTTCCCATGTTGCTTGGAGCTCCTGAGAGCTTGGCTTGCCTCCCTCACAAAGGTCCCTTATTCTTGTTTGCAATCTCATGTTGACACACTCCCAGATATGTGTCTGTCTTAAGTATAAGTTGGCCTAGAGTGAATCTCCCTCACCTAACTAACGCGGCTGCACCCCCAAGCTGATCGGTGACTCATTAATGACTCACCTTAGCAGCAAGCTCAATCCACCCTACACAATTTCACACAGAAAGGCTTGCAAAAAATTCCTTGTGAGAATTCATGGAAGAAACCTGGCATGTGCTGAAATGCTGTAGAACTGCCAATCTCTTGTCATCTTTCCCCCAGGAGAATTGTTTGTGTAGAGCAGGACAGCTGCTTAACTTGGTGCTGTTTTGTTTTGCCCAGGCTCAGATCACCATGAAAGTGATCCAGGGTCTTTACAGCGGGGTCACGACTGTAGAGCTGGATACTCTGGCTGCTGAGACAGCAGCAACCCTGACCACCAAATATCCTGACTATGCCATCCTGGCAGCGAGAATTGCTGTCTCCAACTTGCACAAGGAAACCAAGAAAGTATTCAGTGGTGAGTGGAGGATGCTGGCGCTGACACAGGCAAACTGTGTGTGCTCCGTTAGGGGGCTTTGGAGGTGTGGAAGGATACTACTGGCAAAATATTCTTGGGTAGGAGAGCTTCAATCCCACTTAAAAGAGAGATATAACTGATAAGACAGGGACACATCAAATGTGTGTGTCAAGCAAGTGGTTACAAATAATTTGTAACGATGCATTCCTGGGTAAAAGTAGTGTCCCAGATGAGTAAGTGTGAGCTGAAGTCTGCGCTTAAGCCATTTGGATCCAGCCCCTTTTCATCGGCAGTGTAGGGGTCATTGTACTGCTCTCTCGTAATGATTGCGAGATAATGTGTGTGAGCATTTTGAGCACTTGGAAGTTTGCTATATAACTGCTGACAAAATGTCTCTATGATTAAACATTGCCCATACTGATAACAGAATAGGGAAGGATGGAAAGCGTGATTTTATCTGAGGGCAGAAGTCTTAAGCATTTTGGGCCAAAGAACAGAACCCGCTGGGAAGATTCTGCTGCACAAGAACACTTCTGTTCCACATGACCCAGGCGGTATCTCTTCTTAATGTGTACTTGCTTACTGTTTTGTTTAGAGTAGGGATTCTCAACCTTGGGTCCCTAGATGTTGTTGAACTTCAACTCCTATAATCCCCAGCCTCAATGGCCTTGGGTTGCGGATTATGAGAATTAAAGTCCATCAACATCTGGGGACCCAAGGTTGAGAACCTCTGGTTTTGAGTATTTATATACCACTTTTCAACAACACGGTTCTCAAAGTGGTTTACAGAGCAAAAGAAAGAAGATAATCCCCTGTCCCAAAGGGTTCAACATCTTCTCTATTTATGCTGTATATGTTTGGAAGGGAGTATATGGGACATATCTGCTGTGACTACCATAGATAATTTGACAGTTTCCCCTTTGATCCTTCATGTCTACTCCGCTTCCTTTTTAGATGTCATGGAAGATTTATACAACTATGTGAACCCTCACAACAAGAAGCACTCGCCCATGATTGCCAAAGAAAGCCTAGACATCGTCTTGGCCAACAAAGATGTATGTAGTGTTATGGCACAGCTGATGTGTGAAGGGTCTTTCAGACACATTGAGAAAAAGTAGACCAGGCTGCTTTGGCCCTAGGGAGAAACAGAGAAGATGGTAACAGATACTAGCCTTGCAATTTGGATGCAAGGCTAGGTATCTGTGACACAGTGGAATGAGATTATGCACACAGAAGCAGTCATGCATTTGCAGTTAAATTGTCAGCATTTTCTGAATGGCTGAAAATTCAGTATTTTCTGAATCCCTCATGAAAAGAGTTTCTTGCTGTCTTGCATACTTCATAGAGCCTCAGGGCTGCAGGAAGAATGTGGCTGCTTTAAGATATGTCAGTGGATGTGCAAGTTAGATTTTAGAATCTCAGGTAGCAGAGCAATGCTGCCTTTTAGGAACATGTCAAATATTCTAAATATAGCTGTACATACAAAGCTAGGATTCAGCTTGTAGCTTGCAATCAAGAATTCTTTGTCTTGGCAAAGAGACAAAGAAACTGAGCTCCAAAATATTGACAACTGAGGGCATTTAACAACGAGCAGGCTTCTTATTTTATTTTTTAAAAAATAATATATATTGCAGTGCCTGCAGTGTTAGATGGGGAGTTGTGTACTCTGTCTAGACACTGAATCTAACTTGATATTTCTTCCCCTAGCGGCTGAACTCTGCTATAATTTATGACCGGGATTTCTCCTACAATTACTTTGGCTTTAAGGTAAGGAGTTGATCCTTCTGGAAGTGTGATAATTAAGACATGGCATGGGAAACCTGTTTTATCTGTAGGTGCCCCAGTCAGTAAATAAGCAGAATAATGTCTTGTCATTCCTACAAATCAGATGGCAAAGGCAAAACTCCCTGTAGTGGGAATCTTGATAAGTTAAACTGAAGGCAGGGATTCTCAAACTTGGGTACTCAGATGTTGGACTACAACTCCCACAATCCCCAGGTGCAGTGGCCTTGGGCATATGGGGACCAGAGTTTGAGAACCCTTGCCCTAAGGCTATCCTTTTCAAAGAGAGTTCTTAAGAACATCCTGTGTCATTTCCCCTGGCACCTCTGTGTGCTGCAGAGGATTCCAGGCAAGGTTTTGGGGTACACTTTCAATGTGAACAGGGTGCCTGCTGGCCTTTGCTACCCACCTCCAGTGAACAACTGGGGTGCATAACTCCAATGCCCTGATGGGCCGGAACCAACCATGACTTGGAATGTGGGGGCCAAGGTTAGTTTTCAGCACAATACTTATCACCTTAAAATTAATTATTAAAAATAGTTAAATAAATTTTTTAAAGTGCACAATTTAAGACATAAACATAACAAATTAGAATGTAAGTTGTAACTGAAGACTCAAAACAAAATTTATATGCAGACTGTTGGTAGGCAGGGGGGAATTTTACTGGGAATAAAATCATCATACCAATGGCTTTTGAATAGTGATTCGAAAATTCAGATAAAAACAACACAAAAACATGTTTTAAAAAATTTGGGAGGGGGGAAACGTGAGCAGAGGTGAGAGAAAAAGCAAACCAATCAAGTATTCCACACTGCCAGGCCCAAACAGTTTTTCAGCACGACTCCCCCTTGCAACCACCAGATGGGTCCCAGCAACATATTGTGTAACACCAAAGTTTTGCCAGCTCTCAGGAATTTGGGGATGGGAGAAAAAAAGGAAAGAAACCTTCAGTGATAGAAGCTGTGACTTCCAAGGTGTCCTTTCCTCCCATGTATGGGAATAACCCCCACCCCTCCTCTTCTCACTCATAGCTCAGAGTTGAAGGGGGTGGGTGCATCTTAATCCACAAATGGAGCAGCAGAGAGAGGCTTTTTCTCTTCCAGGCCCTCCCCTCAGCTGCCTCCTTACTCTTGCGTTGTACTGAGCCATTAGGTTCCCCTTCTCCTTTGTCGGTAGTTGCTCCTCCTCTCTCCCTACAATAATATAGGTTAGCCTCCAAGGCCTGAGTAACCACAAACATACATGCCTTGCCCTCTTCTGAAGGTCCCCGAGTCCAGCCCCGAGCTGAGCTTGAATTCTATCAGGCCTGCCTGTGTCCGCGGCATCCCCACAGCCCAATACTGAGTCAGGTGGAGCCCGGCTCATTTGCCAGTAGTTTCATGTGTTCTCGCTTTTGATAGGATCCCCAGACTTCCCTGCAAAGCAATTGAAAGCCACGGACCTAAGAGATCTTTGGGTGCTTTTGTTTTTGTTTTGTTTCTGTCCGACTCTTTAGCTAAGGCTGGTTCCCAAAGCAGCTTTTAATTACGATCCACAAAAAGGTGCAGTGTGTTAGGGAGGCCTGGAGATGGGCGCGTCTGTCTTTCCTGGTCTCTGGCAGTTGGTGACGCAGTCCAGGCTCTACACTCCAGAGAGTGGGGCAGAATGCAGGTGGATGCTGGGCTGGCTGATGATCAAGATGCCCTCCTGGCAGTTGATAATTTAGTTCAGGCTGGCCGTAGAAACAAAAGGAATGGTCTGATTTTGGGTGGTAGATTCTTTGCCCTTTCATTATGCTGGTGTGCTGTGACTAATGTTGTGTTTTGTGTCTCTCTCCTTTTTTAAAAAGACACTTGAGCGCTCGTACCTGCTGAAAATCAATTCTAAAGGTATGTGGGGGTGTTCTTGTGTGTGAATGCCTACAGTGACTGTTCAGAAGGGATGACTGGTGGCCTCTTGGCTCCTAAGAATGGCCCTCCATGCTCAGAAGCTGTATTTAGGACAGGAGAATGCCTTGGGCGGCTATGCTTCCTGCTGAGTGGGCTAACTAGTTCTGTCTCTAAGCATCGTCCAAGTTGCTGGCTCATGGGAGGAAGAACGTTCTCTTCATTTTCTTAGGAGCTGGAGAAGAAGACTGAATTTATTTATTTTATTTATTTTGTGCATTTTTATACTGCCCCATATACAAATCTCTGGGTAGTTTATCTTTTTATCTTTATTGATATAGCCACAGACCTTTTGGCTAAGATCAAGTGTAGTACTACCCAAACCCGTAGGGACTTGCGTACAGTGCTATATTCTCTCTACCTTTGCAACCACACATTCGTTAGTACGTGGCCGTGTTTTATCGGGAAACTCTATTCACTATTGCTTTTGTAAACCATATGTTAAACATTCCCTAATAAAAGTCAATCTGGGCGGTTTACAATTTTAAAACACAAACAATTAAAATATTAAAGCAATTAAAACAGTTTAAATATAGATAAAAATAACTTTAAAACCAAAATTTATGGACTAAAGGCCTGATTAAACAGGTATATTTTCTTAAGGATTCAGTGATAAGGCTTAAACAAATTCATGGAGGACAGGTCTATCAATGGCTACCAGTCTGATGGCTATAGGCCACCTCCAGCTTCAGAGGCAAGATGCCTCTAAATACCAGTTGCAGGGGAGCAACAGCAAGAGAAAGGGCATGCCCACACCTCTTGCCTGTGAGCTTCTCAGAGGCATCTGGTGGTCCACTGTATGAAACAGGATGCTGGACTAGATGGGCCTTGGGCCTGATACAGTAGGGCTGTTCTTATGAGGTGGCTTTACTTTTGTTTGGAAGTGTGTTCCAGAGCCTTGGGGCAACCCTAGAGAAGGCTCGGTTTTGGGTTACCAGCAAACCAGCTGGTGGCAACCACAACCAGACCTCCCTTGATGATCTTAATAGGTGGCAGGGTTCATTGAGAAGAAGCTATTCTCTAAAATACCTTGGACCCAAGCTTTTCAGGGCTGAATAGGTAATATCTAGCACTTTATTTTTCACCTGGAAACTTATTGGCAGCCAGTGTAGTTCCTTGTTGAAATTTTTTTAAACTCATGTGCAGCTGTCCCCTTGGGAACTGGTCAAATTGGACTTCTGCAATGGTTGGATGTTGGGTGTCTGATTAGGATTGTTGAGAATAGCTTTTGCAAGCTGACAGACTTGTCCTTTTGTGGCCCCCTCCTTTCTGGCTTCTAGTGGCTGAGCGTCCGCAGCACATGCTGATGAGGGTTTCGGTGGGAATCCACAAGAATGACATCGATGCCGCGATTGAGACCTACAACCTCCTTTCTGAGAAGTGGTTCACTCACGCTTCTCCCACTCTTTTCAATGCTGGTACCAACCGACCCCAGCTCTCCAGGTAACCTTGGCGCTTAAAAGCAATTCACTCTAAGGGACTCAAAATGAGCAGCTACTGTTTGCTTGCTTTGGAGTAAATTGACCAGCAGTTTTTAAAGTTTTTCCTCCAAAGTACAATCGTGGCTAATCAGTGGAGCTATTTGCTTGCTGCTACTGATGAACAAAATTCTTTCTTTACTTGTGATAGTTGGTGGTGTGTGTGGTGGAGAAAAGTTCCTGAACATTAAGGGAAGTTTTTTTTGGTTCGGAAAAGCCATTCTTGAGATAATTAATGTTGATCTAATGACCTATAAAGTTAAGTATTATTTTGAAAGTATGACTGCTGAAAATCTCAGTTTTCAAGAAATGGTACTGCATTTTTGCAAATACCAGTTCTCTTTCCAAAACACCTGCATGATTTTGGATATCAACTTGAGTGTTTCATCCTGTCCAAGCCTATACTGAGTCAGACTCTTAGTCCATCTAGCTCAGTACTGACTGCTCTGATTGGCAGCAGCTCCTCAGGGTTTCAGGCAGAGAGGGGCCTTTCCCAGCCTTACCCTGGAGATGCTGCCAAGGACTTTCTTCATACAAAGTTGGCACTCTACCACTGAGCTACAGCTCTTACTACTACTACTAATGAGCCCCTGGTGGCGCAGTGGTAAAACTGCTGCCCTGTAACCAGAAGGTTACAAGTTTGATCCTGACCAGGGGCTCAAGGTTGACTCAGCCTTCCATCCTTCCGAGGTCGGTAAAATGAGTACCCAGAATGTTGGGGGCAATATGCTAAATCATTGTAAACCGCCTAGAGAGCTCCGGCTATAAAGCGGTATATAAATGTAAGTGCTATTGCTATTGCTACTACTACTACTACTACTACTACTACTACTTATATACCGCTCTTCAACAAAATTCTCAAAGCGGTTTACAAAGAAAAATAAATAATACATAAATAAGATCTTACTCTGGTAACCTTCCATTTGCTTCTGTTCAGCTGCTTTCTGCTGTGCATGAAGGACGACAGCATTGAAGGGATCTACGACACACTCAAGCACTGTGCGCTGATTTCCAAGTCGGCTGGCGGGATTGGTGTCGCAGTGAGCTGCATCCGAGCGACAGGCAGCTACATTGCTGGGGTGAGTTTGCCACTGGGCAGCCCAGCTTGGCTTCTATTTGCCACAAAATGACAGAGCCTTTGGCAGCTATTTCGGTCGCACCTGGTACTCAAAGCAGGCTCTGTGAGAGACAAAGAAAGCAGTTCTTTGTGCCTTAGTAGCTAACTAGTCGCCTGACTCAAATCTCCTTGTTTCAGACCAATGGAAACTCTAATGGGCTTGTCCCAATGCTGAGGGTATACAACAACACAGCTCGCTATGTAGACCAAGGTGGTAACAAGGTAGGCTTCCTTTTCCAAGAGTGTGTGTGTGTGTGGGGGGTAGATACTCAGAGTTCAGGTTCCTAGGGCCACACTGACTCTTCCTTTTCCCTGGTCTTGTTCTGTGTCTCGGGGAGGTGGTCACCTTAGGCTTGCGGATGTGGCAGTCTCATGTTGCAGAAGTTTGCATCTGTGCTTTTGACAGCGTAGGGTTTTGTAGGTGGGCCCTGAGAAGGGGTGCCAGAAGTTCAGGCACTTTTTGATACTTCTCTGAAACTCTCCTAGGCTCATCTTAGGAAATTACAGGAAGCTCCGTGAAGAATGGTACCCTGTATTGAACCTTCACCCTAAGTTAGGTGTGCAAGTCTTTTTTCTGAAAATGACCTATTTTTATGGATCTGTTCTTGAAACAGATCTCGGTGCTGTTTGTGCCAATCAGGCAGACATATAGGCTTGAAACCAGGGGATTGTTTTTGGAGATTCTCTGTGCCCCTGGGGCTTCAGAGTCCCGCCCCCCCGCCAGCCCCACTTTGCTGAAAGTTGAGGGGCCTTCCAGTGCAGTGTGAGGAGCTGCATCTGGCAGTGGAGCAAACTGCAGGACTGGCATGGAAGCCCAAGGGTGTGCAAGTCATGTTCCAGAAAGTGGTAGGAAGCTTCTCTCAGACAGATTTATTTATTATTTATTTTTTACATTTTATATCCCGCTCTTCCTCCAAGGAGCCCAGAGAGGTATACTACATACTTATGTTTATCCTCCCAACAACCCTGTGAAGTAGGTTAGGCAGATGTTTTGCTAGAAACTAAACTCTTTCCCACTGCAAGAACAAGGCAGTCCACACCTAGGGACAGAGAGACCGACCTCCCTATGGGTGTGGTTCTGACCTTGGCTTCCGTTGCTCTCTCAGAGACCTGGGGCCTTTGCCATCTACCTGGAGCCATGGCACTTTGATATCTTTGAGTTTCTTGACCTGAAGAAAAACACCGGCAAGGAGGAGCAGCGTGCCCGCGACCTCTTCTATGCCCTCTGGATTCCAGACCTCTTCATGAAACGTGTGGAGACCAACCAGGTGGGGAGCTCTGCTCAGGTCACAATTACAGAAGGCAGAAGCCTTTCTCTGGCGTGAAGTGTCGGGCGTGTGTCTCTTCCAAACGGTGAAATGGAGTTGTAGTAGCTTCTCTGCCCAGACACATTCATATCCCCTCTGGGGCTACTGGTACACCTTGTGGAGTAGCACTGATTTGATGGGCCTTTCTGTATCCACATGAAGTATGTGCCTGTTGGTATAAACTAATGTGTGTCTTTTAAAAATCCCAAGCCTAAAGCAGTGTTAGACCTAAAAAATTATCCATTAATTTCTGGATTAGTTCAGGCAGTGTACTGACTCTAAAAAGTTAGAAAATGACACATTTGTTTTAAATGGAACACCCTCCTCCCTGTAGGTTCTTTGTGTCTGTTCTTAAGTCTATGAAGTATGTTTTGTTTAAGATGCAAGTCTTAGCTTGGACCAAATGAAATCCAAGTTAAAGAATTCTCCAGCCTATCCGTATCATGTGACACTCCTTGCGTGTTCAGTTGTCTTTCAGGGTATTAAAAATACCTGTATCCTTCGCCCCATCTGATCCTTTAAAATGCTGGAGCTGACATCATGTGTTCTGAGTTGAAGAGGAAAAATGCAGCCCTCAATCCTTGCAGAGCACAGGAAGTCTTTGGGAAGCTGCATTCTGCGTGTTCAGACTTTCTCTGTGTGGAAGGGATAGACTTCCTTTTTGGGCTGCTCTTGCTGACCTTCAATCCTCCTTTTGTAGGACTGGTCTCTGATGTGTCCCAATGAATGCCCCGGCCTAGATGAAGTCTGGGGAGAGGAGTTCGAGAAGCTTTATGAGAGGTATGAGGAACGGCCTGGATCCTGAGACGAGTACCCTGCTTGTTAGAGCTGGGGCTAGGAGCATTCTCTGCACTTCTGGCCACTCAGCTTAGAGTAGACTAAATGATCCCTGGCAAGAGGCGCACATACACTCTTGTTCAACACCGCGATGTTGTTTCTTCACTCTTCTTATGCTCTGAGTGATGATTCATAGTCCACTTGTTGCAACTGCTAAATGCCAAAATTAAAGTTCATTAAGGTTTATGTTGTTGTTTTTTAAATGGGCTGTCTTGCAGGAAATTGGAAGGGGAGCTGATTTGGGTGTTCTTGGTTGGCTGGCATTAGAAACATGTCTCTACTACAAACTTAAACTGGTTCCAACTGCTGTGGCTTCCTCCATGGAACTCTGGAAATGTTATTTCTGTAGGGCGGTCCAGGAATTTACAACAAAACATTCAGAACTTGCCTGATTTACAGCTCCCAGGATTCCCTGGAGGAAGCCATGTTGGTTGAACTTGTTTGTATGGTAGGTGGGGTTTTTATCAGACAGTTGTGGCCAAGTTGGTGTGCACTTGTGGAACCCATTTTATATTCTTCTGCCTTGGTTTGCAAGTGAGAATAGGAAGCTCTTTAGACCCCCTCTTTCTGAGGGGAAGTTTCAAACAAGTTACCTGTAATCCCCATAGTTGACTTTGTGTTGTAGCTATGAGAAGAAGGGGCGTGTGCGCAAGGTGGTGAAAGCACAGCAACTCTGGTATGCGATCATAGAGTCTCAGACGGAGACGGGGACCCCTTACATGCTTTACAAGGACTCCTGCAATCGGAAGAGCAACCAGCAGAACCTCGGGACCATCAAATGCAGCAACCTGTGCACCGAAATTGTGGAGTACACCAGCGTTGATGAGGTAGGCTGGGCAGAGACGTGGTTGTGGCTCAACAGCGTGGCTTTGGGGAGGGCTTGGCCTTCTCATGATCCACATTTTGGGAGGCTGATGTTCTCTGTGTCTGTCAAAGGCAAGATAAGTGGCAAATCCCAGCCTGTTCTGAGGAAATGCTTTTCCGATATAAGGTAAAGGTGAAGTGTGCCGTCGAGTCGGTGTTGGTTCCTGGTGCCCACAGAGCCCTGTGGTTCTCTTTGGTAGAATCCAGGAGGGGTTGACCATTGCCTCTTCCCGTGCAGTATGAGATGAGGCCTTTCAGCATCTTCCTCTCTCGCTGCTGCCCGATATAGGTGTTTCCCATAGTCTGGGAAACATCCCAGTGGGGATTCGAATTTTGAACTGGCAACCTCTGCCTTGCTGATCAAGTCATTTCCCCGCTGTGCCATTACTTGGCTTTCCCCGTATAAGCTGCAGCTACATAATCCATTACCAGATAAAGAGGATATACATGTGAGATATGATGTTGTGGTGTTAACCTCTTTGAATTTCTTCTCTAACTCAGGCTTTATTCAAAAGCAAACAATTCTATAATAGGAAACAGGATAAGGTAAAGCTTGAGTTAGAGAATGATAGTGTTGCTTGCTTGCTTACAGCTGCAGAGGAAAAAAGGAGTGAGTTTTCTCCTTTGGCTGTTTTCAAAGCAACCAAGCCAGGGAGGCTGTTACCTGGAGGGTGCTCAGGGCAGGTGGCTGGGCTGTGTGGGGCTCTGCAATCCCTAGCAAGTGGTTTGGTGGGCACAGGCTGAGGTAGGTCAGCTCGTTGGCCTTCTCGCCTTTCCTCTCCCATGTAGGTTCAGTAGGCCCTGCCTGCACTTGTAGGGCTCAGCATAGGGAGGCTTCCTCTCAAGGTGGCTGGCTGACCTTGCTTCCCTCCCCACATCTTCCAGGTTGCGGTTTGTAACTTGGCCTCCATCGCCCTGAATATGTACGTCACTCCAGAGCACACTTACGACTTCAAGAAGTTGGCCGAGGTCACCAGAGTCATTGTCCGGAACCTTAATAAGATAATCGACATCAACTACTATCCCGTGCCAGAGGTAGGAGGAAGGGCCTTGCGCACAGTGTTGTGTTTCACTTTTGTTCATTATGTGCAGAGTGAGTTCTGGGCGGCAGTATCAAGGCAATGTGTGCATACATGCATTCAGGGTGGGACCTTCCAGATTCAACCTGGGCGGGATCTAAAATTAACTGAGCGGACATTTTTTAAAAAGTGAGCACGTGCACGGCTGAGAGGGAACGCTGGTTGGGGGCTGTCTGGCAACAGTGACTGAGGAGCTGTTGCCCACTGCAGGACCACAGAGAGCCAGCACTGGCCCTCTGGATATTGTGGCCGTGGGTCAGCGGAAGCCTAGGCCTACATTACAGCTCACCTGCATGTTCCCAGTGTGGCTAGTTCTCCAAGGAGGAGAAAGACACTGGCTGAACTTGCAGGACAGTTAGGAATATGGCTGATAGGTGAATGGGGAGAGAGTTATTGTGAGCCAGAGAGGTGATATTCTGAATCCTTATTAAAAAAGAAACTGAGGACCTGATACGAGCCTGTATAGCCCAGTGGGCAGAGGATTGTATTTGCACCCTGAAGAAGAATAGAAGAATCGGGAAGGACATTGCTTACCAAAGAAGAGCCTATTTACTTTCTTCTGTAATTTATATAATTCTTTTTTTCAATGGAAATGTTCTCAAAGTGGTTTACATGGAAAAAGAATAATAATAAGAAAAGGGCTCACATTCTAAAAAGAAACACAAGGTAGACACCGGATACCTTGAAAGGAAGGTGGTGATTGATCTTGTCAAATGAGATTGATTTAAGCCCCTTCACTGCACTTCATTTGCCTCATTTAGCATCCTGACGTGTAGACATCCTTTGGACTAACTGCTTGTTTCCCTGCTAACTGAGCAAAGAGGCATCTCTTAAAAGTGGTGATTCTCTTTATTTGGCAGGGGAGAGCAACTGGCCCTATCCATCCCTGGCACAGCATCCCTGTAGTGGTTGTTGCTGGTGTCTATCTTATATTTTTCTTTTCAGATTGTGAGTCCTTTGGGAACAGGGAGACATATCTGTCTGTCTGTCTGTCTGTCTGTCTATGTAACCCCCTTCAGAAACTTCAGTTGAAAAGCGGTATATAAATATTTGTTGTATTATATTGTATTGCATTGTATCTCCCCCCACCCCGGCTGCTCCCTAGAAGCGCTTGTTAAAGTACATAACTTCTGAGGAAGAGCTTGTCTCGAAGTGCACGGGGTTTAGTCCTGCTCAGATAACATTTCCTAGTTAGCTTGGCATCAGCTAGTCGGCTGGAGTCAAGGGGTCAGGATGAGGGAGACTCAAGATAGCTGTAAGCAGTGCTGTGGATTGGTGCTGGAAAGGAACTTCTTTGGGTTGTGTGTCTGAAATCTGAGTTGCAGGTTCTGGGTTACTTACTTGCTTTTTCTCTGCTCTCTCCTTCATGTTGTCGGCTAGGCTGAGCTGTCAAACAAGCGCCATCGCCCCATTGGGATTGGTGTGCAGGGCCTGGCAGATGCGTTTATCCTCATGAGGTATCCATTTGAGAGCCCGGAGGCCCAGCTGCTTAACCAGCAGATATTTGAGACAATCTACTATGGGGCTCTAGAAGCCAGCTGTGAACTTGCCAGAGAACATGGACCATATGAAACCTATGAAGGCTGCCCCGTCAGCCGAGGCGTAAGTTAAACATGCTGTTAAGTCAAAGGTCATTAGGGCAAATCTGTTGGAGCAAGATTTTATTTAAAAAGAAGAGATTCCAAGAACAGCTAGAGCCACATGTTGGGACTCTTACCCACTTTACTGCATTGAGACTTGATCAGTTCTAAGTGTGAATGTCCTTAGTTATGCTGCTCTTCTCCTGGGTCTTCTCATGCATGAAGTTCCCAGTGGAATCGTGGCTCTTTGGCACAGAATTCAGATTCCCATGATTTCTCACATTCATTTTGTTTAATTTCTAACCCTCATAGTAGTGAAGTTAATTTTGAGATGTTCCTTGTGGGCCCTTGAGCACCCTAAAGCTCTCTCCCTTTGCAAGCATTTGGACACTTGAGAGGAATGCCTGCTACTTCTGGATTTGCTAACCTAATAATAATAATAATAATAATAATTTGATTTCTATACCGCCCTTCCAAAAATGGCTCAGGGCGGTTTACAAAGAGAAATAACAAATATCTTTAGGCATGTTTTCCAGCTTTTAAGTTCTCTGCTCCTTCTCCTGGCTTTTCATACATTCTACTTAGTCTTTACAAAGGCCTGGTTCACACAATTATCTGCAATTAGTTTTAATGTGGGTTACCAACATTTAGCGCAGTTGTGTGAATCCACGCCAAGGTTGGAGTCTCAGATACATCACGGGCCATAAACTACCTTGGCATGGGTTCACACGATCATGCTAACGTCAGCAGTCCACATTAAATCTAGATTAGAATGACTGTGTGAACCATTCCAAAGTGGTTTCTAGCCAGGAACTGAAGCGTGATGCATGAACAAACTGGAAGAAGTCTCTCTCCCGCAAGGAACTTGCTTATCTTTCTAACCCTCTCTTGTTCTGAGGCCTTTTGCTGTGATATCTGGCGGGCCACTTTCAGGACCAAGTATGCCTTACCCGGCGGCCTGTTTGGTCTGATGTGGTGTGGATTTTCTTGCATCCTTTAGATCCTTCAGTATGATATGTGGAATGTGACCCCTACTGACCTTTGGGACTGGAAGGCTCTCAAGGAGAAGATTGCAAAGTGAGTAGAAGCCCTAATGCTGAGCCTTTTGGAAACGGGTGAGATACAGCGGTCCCTCTGATTTTTTTTTTTCATCTCTGTGCAGAATGAGTCTTGTTCTGGGTGGCAATATCAAGGCAGTGTGTGTGCACCTACATTCAGAGTGGGGCCTTCCTGATTCAGCCTGGGTGGGATCTAAAATGAACTGAGCGGGCATCCACAAACTTGTGAGCGCACGCACATGCGCATGCCTTAGAGGGAACAGTGGTGAGAGAGAGACTTCACCAAAGGACAGTTTCCTTGTGAACTGAGAAAGAGAAAACTGCAGCTTGTGACATGAGGCACCGTTCATGGGGTAGTTCTCCTGCACAAGCCCCATATAAATGGGAGCTGTATATGAGCTCAAGATTAATTTCACAGGAGAACTTGCAAGTGGATTCTGATCTTGGTCTTTTAATGGCAAACTTGCTGTCACTGAATGCTGAGGCATTTGGGGCATGTTTTAGTCATCTGCAACCTGGCAGACAACATGGTTGGTCAAGAAAACCAGGGCAGAGTTTGACGGCCTGAAAAGGAAACTGATTATTTTTAAAACTCACATCTCATTTCAGCCTGGAGTTTCCTGCTTCTCAACAAAATGATCTTTTCTTAGCAGTTCTATTTAGGATTTCAGAATACACTTGGCCCTTAGTCTTGTACTTCTGAAGTTACTTCTTTATTTCTGTTCCTTGTGCAGAGTGTGGTCTCTACGTCCGTTTTTGGTTTAATGTCTTTGAACAACTTCCCGCCTCTGTATTCCCTGTATCTGAATTACGCTGGAGTTGTATTTCTGAGCCTCCACCCCATTGTTTGCATTGGTTTACACTCTTGCTCTCCTGTTCGTTTGTCTTTGTGTTAGTTGTGTGTGTGTGGGGGGGGGAGGGATGCTTGCACCTGCATGGGAGGTGGATGGGGGTGGCTTGGGGGAGAATGGAGAGGGCATTAAGAGAATGTGGCAATATGATGCTGCCATACTGACTCCAAGCATTGATCTGTCCAGCCCAGTATTGTCTGCTCTGACTGGCAGTGGCGCAGAGGAGGGTCTTTCTCATTCTCGCTATCTGAGATCCTTTAAATAGAGATGTTGCGATCTGAACCTGGAACGTGGACATGCAATCATGAGCTCTACCATCGGTCCTTACTAAACCCTTGAGTCAATGACAGCCGTTGTGACTCCTTTCGCTAGTCTTTCTTTTAATTGATTCTGAAGGTTAAATATCCCTCCCTCGCCTTAACAGCCCGTTGTCCTGTGTGAACTAGGTATGGTGTTAGAAACAGCCTGCTGGTGGCGCCCATGCCGACCGCTTCCACCGCTCAGATCCTGGGCAACAATGAGTCCATCGAGCCCTACACCAGCAACATCTACACACGCCGAGTTCTCTCAGGGGAGTTCCAGGTAAGAAGCAAAAGTGGCTGGGATGATCCAAGGAGCTGTCCCTGAGGGTGACCCAGGGCCCGAGAGTCCTTGCTGCAGTTTCTAGCATGGCAGCAACTCTGAAAAAGGGGCCACCCCCCCGGGGTCAAGGCTGAAGTAGGGGAGGGCAAGCTTGACAACTCCAAAAAGTGTCTTGGGGGGAACTGGCAACAAAATCCAAAATGTGCATCAAAATTCAAGATCCTTTGACGAAAAGGATTCTGAGATGCTGACCAGCATGTGGGGTTTAGATGGGTTACTTGGCTGTGATCCAAATCGGAAGAGTTCTGGTGTAGAATGGGGAGGGATTTTGTTACTATTAAAGTCATTGTTCCCTTTGAAGAGAACGGAAGGTGTTCTGGTCTTGCAGATTGTGAATCCGCACTTGCTGAAAGACCTGACTGAGAGGGGTCTGTGGAATGAGGAGATGAAGAACCAGATCATTGCCTACAATGGTTCTATCCAGGTATGTCAGGGAAGCACCTCAGTGCCTTTTTCAAGGACAGTGTCTCCCCTGGAGCATCTCTCCTCTTGGACTCAGCTCAGAGTGGGGCTCATACAGGAATTCCAGTGTGCTCTTCACACCAGTGTATCTTGGCAGAAGAGGAGACCTGCTTTGCATGTAGGTTGCCTCCATGGCACTTAAAACGCATCCCTGTACTTTATCTATGGGATTGATACTCCATCTCTCTGTCCAAAGGCACCTGGGCATGATGCTCAGCTGTAAAAGCGCCAGTAACATCCCTGCTATTGAGCAAAACTGCCTGGGTGGCAGAGGGCAGGGTCCTTGCTTCCCTGGGGATGCACATTATTGCAAGAAGAGCTGGGTCCCTGTGGATTTTGCTAAGGCTTCTTCTTGTTCCTGTTTTTGAGACCCTCTGTGGGGAAGGCCAAGAAGTTCAAAGGAGTGAGTGGTCTTGATGCAGTCCTGCAGAGAGACAGTGAGACTCTTAGTACTGCAGTCACACGATAATGAGGTCTTTTCTCTTTTGGCAAAGTTTAATGGTGGCTCTAGTGGAAAGTGAACCTTTAGCATGATGCTTGCATTAAAAACAAAAAACAAAACCTATTTTGCCATGACTGGTTGAGGGGGGAAAAAAAATCCTCCTCCACTTTGTTTTCTGGATGTGCAAGAAATTTAGCCCCCTCTCCCGCCGGCCCAGTACTGGGATGATTGTTTTCTGAAATGTGGCATTGATGAGGCCTGGCTGAGCCTTCCTGTTGCCCCAGATCATGAATGGATGGCTGTCTGTCTGAAGCCTTCCTAAGCCACAGTACTTCTTTTCAGAATATCACTGAGATCCCAGATGACTTGAAACAGCTCTACAAGACCGTGTGGGAGATCTCCCAGAAGACAGTTCTCAAGATGGCAGCGGACCGCGGGGCGTTCATTGACCAGAGCCAGTCCCTGAACATCCACATTGCTGAGCCGAATTACGGCAAGCTGACCAGCATGCACTTCTACGGGTGGAAGCAGGTGCGTGGGGTGCTGGGGAGGGAACACTCTTCCCCTGATGGTGTGTTGTGGAGGTCCAGAAATGGACCCCAAGGGGCTCCTTGGGTGTTGAGAGAGCTCTGTGACAGCTGCCCCCTTTCTGCTGCCTGTGGTGCCAGGTCTTTTTCTCCAGGGATCAGGAAGCCTCTTCTGCACAACTCCAATTTAAACAGACAGGGCTTTCACTGAGTGCAGGGGGCCTTCAGGAACATGGAGGCATTCTGGCAGCCCCCTCCACTGGTTTGCTGATGACGGGCACACAGCAGCATAGCTAGCTGGGACTTTCTGCTGCCCCAGCGACTTAAGTTTAGAAGTACAACACCAGCAGGCAGGAAGAAAGTGCACCTAGCAACACCGGCAGGTATCCTCCAAGCCCCTGGCAACTAAGCTGCCCCCCTGCCCCAACTGCACTCTTGCTCAGCAGCTGTGCCCCTTGGCGAGAGGAGTGGATCGCTGCCTTCTGCTCCCGCGCTCAAGCCCAGAGAGAGGGGCACGGGAGCTGGCAAGGGGCACCCACAGCACGGAATGCAGTGGGAAGGTGCTGGTGGCAGGAGGGTGAGCAGAGCCAGCAGGACAGGGAGCCTCTGCCTTCATGAGCAGAGAGACTGCAAGGGGGACGCTGGGTGTGAGGGGCCCTTGGAGGACACGGCTGCCCCCTCCTCCTCCCACTGGAGCTGTGCTTGTATCCTGTGTGGGTTCTGAAAGGCTCTTCCGGCCACTGCCCCAGCAGATGGCGTTTTTGGGAGCAAAAGGCGGTGGGGCTCCAAGCCAGGCCGCTTCCACTCCCGAGGGTGATAACTAGTTTCAGACCTCCCCTCTGAAGTCTTGCCCCTTCTCGCGTCCTCCATTCTGCACAGGTTCATTCACTGCAGGCCCCCTTCCTGCCTCTCCGGTCTGTGTTCTTCCTGCCGTGCTGTTCTCTGCGTCCTCGCCCTCCTTTGCCAGATCAGCTCTCTCTAAAGCCCCTCCTCCGATCCAGCCTTCCCTCTCCCGACTTCTTGCCAGTTCCTTGTTTCTTCCTCCGCTCCCGTCAGAAGAAGCAATCTGCACAGGGCCCTAAGGACGGGAGCTGTGGGCTCCTTCCCCCCAAATGGAGTTGACCTATAAGCTGGGCTTGCAGGTGTCGGGAGTGATTTTTCCCTTCCACATTTCCCTTTTGGTGCCTGCAGGGCCTGAAGACTGGCATGTACTACCTGAGGACGAAGCCCGCGGCGAATCCTATCCAGTTCACCCTGAACAAGGAGAAGCTGAAAGAGAAAGCCGTCGAGGAGGAGGAAGAGAAGAAGGAGAAGAACAAGGCAGCCATGGTGTGCTCCTTGGAGAACAGAGAGGAGTGCCTGATGTGCGGCTCTTAACAGAGGCCAGGCTTGGCCCAGCACCCCGGCTTCTCCCATGGCTAGGTTAGAAAGGTCTGGTTTCCTTGGGAACATAGAGAGGTTGCAGTGCCCTGCCTCGTGGCAGGGGAGAGCCAACATGTGCAGAACCCAGCGGTTTCTCTGGCTTCTCTCTGGCATGTCTCTGAGCTGACCGAGTGGCCTGGTATGCAATTGGAGCGCGGGGACAGGAACGGGACGTTGTAGCAGTGTTTTCTGGAACCTTTTAAGTGTCTTCCTTATGACCTTCCATTAGCCTAGGTAGAGAGAGGATGTTCCTAAATAGGCATATGGGGAAAAGATCCTGCACGTTGTTATACTTGGGGAATTGGGGCTCCTTTTGACAATCGCCCATGTTTTGGGCTATCTGAACTAAGGTACTCTGCATTTTGTAGACTGGAATCCTTTACACAAATTTAATAGTGTTAATAAATTGAAAGGTAGAAAGCATGTGTCCAGTGCTCTGGTGAAAGAGCTTGTGCATTCATATGTTTTTATTTAGTTTCATTTTTGAAATAGCACCCTTTCACTATTTTTTTCTTCAAATTAAAGCTTTCTACCCGCGCCCCCCCATGCAAAAGAGGCATTAGGGCCAGAGGCCACAATGGCTGAGGATGATGGGAGTTGTAGTCCAGCAACATCTGGGAACTCGGGTTTGAAAACGCCTGCCTTGAGAAGTGCATGGCTGGAGTGTGGGAAGTTTTTATATTTTTTAGCTTAATATTTTTATTGTATGTTTTAACTTTTGTAAACCACCTTGGGGGGGGTGTCTTTTAATGAAAGGCGGTATATAAATGCAACAATAAATAAATAAATAAACAAACCCAATGGGAGCCCTGAGGCTCAGCCTTTCAGGGGCCAGCTACCAGGAGAGCTCTGGGTGGAACTTGGTAATCGCCCTTCTCACTTAAGGAAGCTCCCGTTGCCACCCACCCTCACCCCCAGAGCAAGCAGTAGCCTTGCTGCCCAGGAGCTAAAATATTTGGGGGAGACGTGCCCACCAATTTCAGGGTCATCACTTCAATCGATTACAGAGCAAGTGTTCCATGTTGTCAACAAGGCTTTGCCCTGGGCTTTTTGAATGGGTTCTTGATAGGGGTTTAGTGGCAGGGGTGCTCATTAAGTTTCAGAGGTTCACAGGATACCCTAGGTCTCGGAATAACTTTTACATATTTTAAATTGGCAGCAGGGAGATGTGAATGTCTGGAATTATGTCTGAATTATGGAAATAAATGGGAACAGAAATGGTGGGGGTGGGGGGATCTTCATGTAAGTTGGCTAGGGTGGAGAGAAATGAATGGGAGGGAAGACATGGGAATAATTAAGCTGGAATAGGAAAGGGGGTGAAATGAACTGAGAAATGGAAGGCAAAAGGTGTGTGTAAGCATGCCCCTTTTTGTTCTGCATGCCAGGCAGTGCTGATAATGTGAGAGCAGTGATCCCTCTAAAGGGTTCCCAGATGTTGATTACAACTCCCATAATCCCCAAGCAAAAGCCATTGCAGCTGGGGATTCTGGGAGTTGTAGTCAATCGCATCTGGGAATCCCTGTTAGAAGGACCACTGCGTGAAAGTCCAGGTGCTCATGGTAAGCAGAAAGTCCAGAGAAGACCTGGAGCCTATGGCTCTGGACCTATACATTTTTACTCAGAAACGTCTAATGGCACTTGATTTCTTCCTGCATCCTGAGAGACGATGTATGTTTGGAACCATGCTTTTAGAAGCACTGGACTTTAACTTACCATAAAGATAAGAAACTCTGAACTCTCAATCCAAACCAAACTAGAATAATCCAATGCCCTCTAATAATGAATGCAAAACTAAAATAATAACCTGTAGTATAACTATAAAGCCTATGCATGTGCTCTAAAAGAAATGTGCTACAACATTATTAGAGAATTGGGTGACCTACTCATATGCTAACAATGTGAGTAACACGGAATATAGCCCCCAACATAATCCTGGGGGCAGAGACCCAGGATGATTGACGGCTCACCTCTTGTTTGCCCATCTAAGATTTGCCCATTTGAACGTTCGGCTCCATACCCTAACTGGCTCCCCTTCCCCACGTTTGGCCTCATGGCAGCCATTTTGGAGGCCGTCACGCATGCGCCTGGGCCATTGGTCCCTGCTGGAGCCGGGCCCGAACTTGTTTGGACTCAAGTCAGATTGGGTCTGGCTCTAGTGTGCACAAAACCGAACAGGACCCGGTTCAGCTCGAGTCCAGTTTAACTCGAGCTGAATCGGGTCTCCTGGTTTTGTGCATACCCCTAATTCTGTTGATGCTGCCTCTGTCTGTGATTGACTCTGGACCAGCCTTCAGTGGGTAGCAGCTTACCTTGCAGCAGTGTGCTTAAGTGGGATCTGAGCATCCCTCTACGGAAGGTGGATCCAGGGAAAAGCAAGAGCCCGCTAGTGACTCGCACCTCCACTTCCCAGGAAGCAGCAGCTGCAGCTGTTCCAGTGCTTCTGAGAACAGGACTAGAAGTCCTAGCATCCCTGGTGGGGAAATGAGGCTCTGAGTGCCCTTCCTAGAAAGGAGAAGCCTCTCAGACTCGTTCAAGCATCCCGGTCTAGGCCCTGGCAGGAGAAGGGTTCTCCATGAAGGCCGAGTGCCTGCAGTCATCTCTGCTGCCTCTTCCTTTCCCCAAGGAAAGAAACTTGATTGAGGAGGGGAAAGTAGAAGCGGTTCTCTGCAGCAGGGGAAACTCATTTCTGCTTGCCTGCTCCCAGGATGCTACCAGCTGAGCTGCATTTGTCCCAATATTGATGGCACGCATTCAAGCAGGAGCATTGGCTTATTTGGTTTTGGTCTTATTTATTTACCTCGTTTAATGCTCAATGCCCCCCCCCACCCCCCCGCCGCTCATTTGTGTTCTCAGTGCTAAAAAGAAGTCAAAAGTATATCAACAGATTTCAGTTTCTTAAAATGGAGGGCATATCCATTGAGTCACATAGGATCTGCAGACCTTTGGAATCCACCAAGCCTTCTCCACTGGCGTTGTATGAACAGAGGGAGCTGCCTTTTACTGAGCCAGTCCTTTGATGCATCTAGCCCAGAGGTGCCCACCCCCTGTTGGGTTGTGTGAACCGGCTCAGATTCGAGTGGCTGTGCGAGCCGGTCTGGTTTGAGTGGCTCAGCCTCGAACTGAATGGGGTCCGGTTAGGTAGGATCAGGTCCGAACTGAACCAATTGGGCCAGTTTGGGCCCGGTTCAGAGCCCTACTGGCAAAGGGGACTCTGCCGAGTATTCCCCTTTGCTGGAAAGGGGGCAGCGGGAGTGGGGGGCTTCTAAAAGTGGTTTTTTAGAAGTGGGGGGCTTCTAAATGTGGCCCTGGAAACAGAGGGGCAGGCTGCAGGGGTTGGGGGAGCCACCGCCCCCCCCAGCTGCCTCAGCCACCACATTTAAACTTCCTTTAAAAATTTCACTTTAAAAAACATTTTTAGAAACCCTCCACTCCCGCTGCCCTTTTACCGGTAAAGGAGAATCCTCACTGGATTCCCCTCTGCCGGTAGGGCTCAGAACTGGGCCCAAACCAGTTCAAATTCAAACGGAACCCTGCAGGTCCCGGTCCACAGGGTGGGCAAAACTGATCTGGCTCCGCCTGGTTTGAATCCAGTGCAGACTCGAAGTGATCCGGGGAAACTGGTTTTGTGCACATCCTTACCACCCTGACAAGCAGCGACTCTTTAGGTCAAGGGTTCCCAACCATGATGGGTTCCCAGGTGCTGTTGGACTATAACTCCCATCACCCCCAGCCATAATGGGGCGGGAGATGATGAGAGTTGTAGTCCAACATCATTCGGGGACTCTAGGTTAGGAACTTCTGCTTTTGGTCTCTTAGAGCTCTGTCTTTACCTCATTGCCCGAAATATTAGCTGGAGATGCCGGGGCTGAACCTGGGACCTTCTGCAGGCAAAATATGCCTCCTGTTGTGGGATGGCCTCTTCTTCCCCCAAAGTCGTGTCCGAGGGCCATGTCACTGTATTTTCCCTGAGATTTCTTTGAGTCCTAGTTAGAGAGTTTTCTTTCCAAGAATAGCGGTGGGCTGCAGAAGGCGGGTTTGATGTGTGAGAGCTTTTGCAAACGGCCCTATGAAAAGAGGTGCTAAGCACCTAGATCCTGGTCTGTTGGCCTCCTGTCAGTCAAAGCATCCCTGGATTACGGAGGGGCGTGCAATCCAGGCTCTCGGAGCAGAATTCAGTCTGGCTGAGTGCAGGACCCAGACCTGCCCTCTCCTGTCTCTGTGCCCAGAATGAATCAGTGGACAAGTTTTTCCCCTCCAGTCAGGGGCGGATTAAGCTTTTTGCTGCCCTTTTATCTTAAACAAAAAAGGTTTGCCTTTTTAAAAAAAAGGGGGGGGAAGTGGGGGGGGGCGGACTTTCTCCTCGCCCACTCCACCCTTGCTGCAGCAGCTGCTGTCCACAGAGAGGGGCGGCAAAATTTGAGGGAGAGCAAAATTTGCTGCTCCTGAAATTTTGCCGCCATAGGCAAATGCCTCCTCTACCTCTCCGTTAATCCACCCCTGCCTCCAGTCTAATGCCAAGTACTTCCTTGGGAGAGATGTCACAGCTAGAGCCTTCTGGAGGACCCGGAGGACCCTTCCGCTGGAAGCTGGCGCTGTTCTTCTCGCATTCGGTGTGGCCGGGAGACTTCAGTATTGCACTCCAGTGACCTGTTTAATCCAAGGCAGACTCAGGAGCACGTTGGAGTACACCCCGTAGCGATCGTTCAGGCCGCACCCGTCACCCCAGGACACGGTCCCTATGAGCTGCCACTGGCCCGTCTGGTTGCCCAGAGTGACCATGGGGCCTCCCGAATCGCCACTGCAAGCGTCTTTTCCTCCTGAGTGAGAAAGGGAGAACACACATCAGTACAATGGTATCTTTCAGCCTGAATAAGGCACCGACTTCTGTGTAGCATGGGCAGATGGAAGAACCGGACCCTTGCTTTGACTCCCTGCCTGGACCCTGTTGTGTCCAAGAGACTTTCCCTTTTGCAAGACTGGTGAGGAATAAATCCAGTAGTGGCAGCTGGGGTATTCTTAGCTGGGTAACACAGGAAGCTGCCTTCTACTGAGTCAGACCCTTGGTCCATCTGGCTCTGTAAGGTCTACGCAGACTGGCAGTGGCTTCTCCAAGTTCGCAGGTGAGAGTCTCTCCCAGCCCTATCTTAGAGCTGCTCCCAGCGAGGGAACTTGAAACCTTTTGCATGCAAGCAGGCGCAGGTGCTCCTCCCAGAGTGGCCCCATCCCCTGGGGGGTGGGTGGGGATATCTTACAGTGCTCAGACATGTAGTCTCCCATTCAAATGCTAACCAGGGTGGACCCTGCATAGCAAAGAGGACAATTCATGCTAGCTACCACAAGGCCAGCTCTCCTAATTAATTAATAATTAATTAATTAAAACATTTCTATACCACCCAAAACTTGTGCCTCTGGGAGGTTGGGAGTATGGGATTGAGAGGGGGGAAAGGCATGCCCCCGTGGGGTGGAGAAGGGCAGTGGCAGCGAAGCCCATGGTCGTGGGGAGCAGTGCTTGCTACCATGCTGTACCCCTCTTTGTGACTATGCCTGAGGTCATCGCTCCCCCCTGCGTCATGGAAGGGCCACCCCTATGAGCACAGGCCTTGTGTGCAGAACGTTCCAGCTTCAGTCCTGGGTATCTCCAGGGTAATGAACCCCAGGCATTAGGGCTGAGAAGGACTTCTCTTTCTGGAGAGCCACGAGCAGGGGAAGTGGTTGACACTTGCCAGGTGGGCCTCCCATCTGTATCCACATGACTGCCGTCCCTGGAATGCCAAACTCAAGATTTGGAATACTTAAGAAATATTTAGAAACGGTACGGTCCAAACGGTGTGTGACGGCTGCAGACCCATGCCTTGAAAAGTGAGTTCTGTCAAATGATGTGTGGATTTCAGGAAAAGAAGCGGCAGGTGGACAGGTAAGCTTGGATGTTGACTGCATCCACTGCTTCCCCTTTCCCATCTTTACCAGCAGTGGTGGGAACATCACAAAACCTGAGGTTTGGATAAAGAATCGCACCCGCACCCACACCCACCCACCCTAGGAAGCAAAATGGCTTCAGAAGTTGGAATGGAACTCTTGACTTCTTAAAACCAAGTGCTGGGTTTTTACCTTGTTTTTCTCCAGCACAGATCATATCTTCTGTTATACCTTTCTGCAGCTTAGCATAGGCTTCCTTGCACACTGCATGGTCTGTCAAGGGGATCTCAATCTGCAACACACAAGGTGGACTCTGGGGTTAGGCCATTGGGAAGGAGGAGTTGCTGGGGCCAATCAGTGCCCCAGGTGTGCAAGAGGGGCCAATAGGGCTGCAGGTGGACTTGGGGACTGGTCAAGATGCCAACCCACAGAAGTAGCAGCAGCAGCAGCTTCTCCATCTATTGGCAGAGCCTTCTGGTCCGTGGTCATTTGGTGACACCATGTTCCAGGTCTCCACTATCTTGTGTATTTTCAGCATGTCCATCACCTTAAGTGGCGCAGCGGGGAAATGCTTGACTAACAAGCAGAAGGTTGCCGGTTCGAGTCCCCACTGATATGTTTCCCAGACTATGGGAAACTTCTATATCGGGCAGCAGCGATATAGGAAGATGCTGAAAGGCATCATCTCCATACTGCGTGGGAGGAGGCAATGGTCAACCCATTTTATCAAAGAAAACCCCAGGGCTCTGTGGGCGCCAGGAGTCAAAATCGACTTGACGGTACACTTTAGGTGGAACATATTTGATGTGACCCATCCCAAAGCCAGTGCAGAAAGCTGAGCCAAGGCCAGCTGCACCCAAGAGCCAGACCCCCTAGCTCTAGCCCAGTGCAAGAACTCTCCTTCCAGCTGGTCACCAGCTGCCTCCTGGCCTTTCGGTCATGCTGTATCCACACCCCAAGAAGCATGACTGGAGTTTGCCAGCTCTGAGGAGCCATCACTGCAGGGCTGAAGGCTTCTGAAGCTCACATTTATATATCCAGCCTTCTGTGGAGCTCTGAGTGGTGCAATTTGAATGCATTAGTTATTTATTTGTTTGGTTTGTTTGTTTGTTTGATTGATTTCTAAACTGCCCTTCCAAAAATGGCTCAGGGTGGTTTACATTAAAATAAAAACAACTAAAATCATTTAACTTCAAATCAGTAACTATAAAAACAAAACAAAATCAATTGACAGTTAAAACATTTTAAACAGTTTTTAAAAACCCTGGAAAACCAGGCCAAACGTTTACAATTTAAAAACCTTGGAGGGCCAGGCCAAACAGATAAGTTTTAAGGGCTGTCCTGAAGGCCAATAATGAACTCAGGTTATGGATTTCTGCTGGGAGTGCATTCCACAGCCCAGGAGCAGCTACAGAGAAGGCCTGCCTCTGAGTTGCCGCCAGATATGCTGATGGTAACTGAAGATGGACCTCCTCATATGACCTTAATGTGCATTGGGGATCATGAAGAAGAAGGCACTCTCTAAGATAACTCAGACTTAAACTGTTCAGGGCTTTAAATGTAATAACCAGCACTTTGTATTTTGCCTGGAGACATATTGGCAGCCGGTGTAACTGTTTCAGAACAGCCATAATATGGTCTCTCTGGGTTGCCCCAGAGACCAATCTGGCTGCTGCATTTTGAACTAACTGAAGCTTCCGAACTACGTACAAAGGCAGCCCCACGTAGAGTGCATTGCAGTAGTCAAGCCTGGAGGTTACCAGATGGTGCACCACTGTTTTGAGGTCATCCTCTTCAAGAATGGACTCGGCTGTCAAATCAGCCAAAGCTGATAGAAAGCACTCCTGGCCATGGCCTCCACCTGAGATACCGAGGTGAGGCCTGGGTCCAGGAGTACTCTCAAGCTGCATACCTGCGCCTTTCAGGGGAGTGCAACCCCATGCAGCACAGGAAGGTCTGACTCATCCCTCACATTCTGATCTCCTACAATCAGCAGCAGCAACCACAACAAATATTCCATCTTGCTTAGATTCAGTTTCAATTTGTTATCCTTCATCCAGCCCATTACTGCCTGTAGGCAGGCATTTAGGGAATGAAAGCCATTTCCTGATTATGCAGATGAAAAGGAGAAGTAGATTTAGGTGTCATTGGCATACTGATAACACCCAGAACCAAATCTCCTGATGACCACACCCAGTGGTTTCATGTAGATATTAAAAAGCATTGGTGACAGAATGGAGCCCTGAGGGACTCCATATAACAGCTCCCCTTTTGAGGAGCAACTGTCACCAAGCTCCACTATCTGGAATCTACCCTATTGATAGGAGCGGAACCACTGCAAAGCAGTGCCCCCTATCCCCAACTCCCCCAGGCAATCCAGAAGGATACCATGGTTAATAGTATCAAATGCTGCCAAGAGATCCAGAAGAACCAACAGAGTCATAGACAGACAGTCATAGACAGAGTTTACTGTCTATTCCCCAGTAAAGGTCATCCATCAGGCCGACCAAGGCTGACTCAACCCCATAGCCAGCTCTAAAGCCAGTCTGAAATGGACGTAGATAAGCAGTTTCCTCCAAAACTGCCTGGAGCTGGTTGGCCACCACCCTCTCAATCACTTTGCCCAACCAAGGGAGAGCTGGCTTCATAGACTGTGCAAGTGTCAACCTTGAGGATCTCTGATCATACAAAGAAGCTAGAAGAGGGACAAGGAGATATGTCTCCCACACTTCTTCCTTGAGTATTGTTGTGACTTTCTAGGAGTTTGCTGGCTGACTCATCTTTTGTCAGTTACTCTCTGGGTAAGTGGCAAGGAGTCCCAGAGGATGTTTTGCCAACAGCTCTGACTCAATGAGTGACACCATGATAGGTCTGGCAAAAGCAGTTGGAAAAGAATATTCGCCATTGCATTAATTAGAATTGAAGAGAATATTTTGGAAAATTATTCTATCCATTCTGTTAAACACTGTGGAGAACGTTCGTTTCCACATCTGCAGGACCCACTCAAAAGAAGGGGCTGAAGATGACACCGCAATCCCCCCTCCCCTGCATGGCTTCGTGTATTAAGCAGACTAAGAAGAACAGGCAAGCTAACGAGAGGGGAGAGAACGCCTGGACTGGAGGAGCCAATGTAGAGCGCTGTGGATGCAGAGTTTGGCCCATCGGCTCCCACCTGCTGCCGATTTCTAAGAATCTTCCCAGCTTCCTCCAATGCTCAACCTGCATATTGGGGTCAATAAAACATATGCTGCAAAGACACCATCAGTTGCCTGTGGCTCTCCTTCCCAGGGAAACCAGAATCCAAGGTGCACTACAAACCCCTGGAAGGAGGGAAACCGGAGTGGCATAACTGTATTCTCAGGTATATAATGAATGCCAGCATCACCTCCACCAGGGCCTCCGGGAGACGGTGCAAGAACTGCTTCCCCCATCCGCTGACAATGACCATGGCGTCTGGGGAAGGGAAAGAGACAGCTGTTGCGTTAGGGATCCAGCACATCTGCCCGTGAGCTCTGTGACCTTGCACAGCTTGATAAAGCAAATCTTCAGACCCCCTAGGCACCATCTTTCTTTCCCCACTAATCAAACACACACATTAGAATGCTTTATGGGACACCGAAGGCAGGTCCTGTTTCCAGGGAATAATTGTTAACAATTAAGCAGGGATGTGTTCAAAACACAATTTGGCTGCCGAATCGCAGGCACATTCCTTTAAAAATGAGGGCTCACCTAGCCCCTTTAAAGTGGAGGGGAGCAAGTTCATCCCACCTCTGCCTCCGCCTCTGATCGCTGCCATGGCTATAATCCCAGCACCCCGCCCTCCCCCAGCTATGCTCACACGCTGGTGGGGCATCTCCCAGCTGCCCCGCGTGGTGCCAGCACACATATGGCCTCCATGGCATGTGCATGATGGTGCCGTGTGGGGGCAGCTGGGAGGCGTCCCACTGGCATGTGGGCATGGCTGTGTGGGGTGCCGGGATTATGGCAATGGCGGCGCTCGGAGGCAGAGCAGAGACGGGCCTGCTCTCCTCCACTTTGCAGGGGCTGGGTAGCCCTCATTTTAAAAGGGATGTGCCCATGATTTGGACACCAAATCAGATTTTGGCACATCCCTACTATTAAGCATTCAGCAAAAGCCAGTACATAAAACAACTGACCATATATTTAGGAACATACGAATCTGCCTTATTCAGAATCAGACCCTTGGTCCATCCTGACCGGTATTATCTACACTGACTGGCAGTGGTTCTCCAAGGTTTCAGGCAGGGGTCTTTTCCATCCCTACCTGGAGATGCCGCCAGGGAGTGAACCTGGGACCCTCTGCCTGCAAAGCAGACAGTTTCCCACTGAGCTTTGGCCTCATCCCCTAAGGGGAATATCTTACAGTGCTCATGTGTAGTTCCTCATGGCTCATCCAACTGCAAACCATGGTGGGCACTGCTTAGCAAAGGGAGCGATTCATGCTCACAGTCACAAGACCAGTTCTCCACCCCATCACAGAGCAAGTGACTTGCCTTAAGACCTATGCACTCCACTTGAAAAGGCCCCACCCTGCTCAGTTTAGTGGGTTCAGTTGCCTTCTCCCCGAATCAAGGATGGGCCCTCTCCTCACCTTCTTGGTGTGAGCCATCTGGGAAGCAAACAGGCATCACGTAATCATTCAGCCGGGCTGCCTCGGAGAGCTCCAGGAGGGCGATGTCGTACTGCAAGGTGGCTGCCTTGTAAGAGGGATGGATGAAAATACTTTGGGGCTGGAGACGCTGTTCCGTATCGTCTTGCCTTTGGGTTCTGTATTTTCCTGCACGCAGAGAGTGTAGGAATGCACATTGGGTCTCCACCATTTTGACAGGCATGCCTCTCCCTTACACTAAAAGCCCCACCTGGGTCTTTGACTTGACACTACAGAAACAGTTTGCTGGCATGATTTACTAAATGCAGTTGGATCTTGTGCAGTAGTTTTACAGCCATATTTGTCAAGCAGTGTTTGTTTCTGGAAGGATTCCTTCTGTCTTTATCTGAACAGCCTCTTCCAAGGGGATTTACCAAGCAAGAGTTCTCTGTTTCTTAGAGCAGGGGGTCCCAACCCGGGGGCCTCCAGATGTTGCTGAACTACAACTCCCACAATCCCCGGCCACAATGAATGGTAGCTGGGGCTGATGGGAGTGGTGGCTCAGCAACCTCTGGAGGCCCCCAGGTTAAGAACCATGGTTTTAGAGCAAAGATTTTTTTTTTTAAGGGCATCGCTCACTCCTAACAAGCATGCACTCCCCAGGAAGCACAAGGAAGATGAAGGCCTTGGAGGGCATTCTGCTGTTTGGTGGGCAACTCAGCTGACAACTGTTAGAAAGGATCTCACCAAACCCAGGTGAAGAGGAACCAAAGCTTTGCAATGGCCATCCACTTACCCAGGATAACTGTGAACGAGGAAGGGCTGATCACGTCAGAGCTTCGGAGAACAGGTTCCTCCGGATCCAATTCATGGTGGAGGCAATGAGCAGCGGTCACAATCCATTTGTTGCCTGGGAAAGAGAGAGATGCTGAACGTTTGCTCCATTCAAGGTCAAGCCCTCCTCCCATAATGCCCTATGGGCAATTCTGTTAGCGTTCGGAGGGGTTAGATGGTTTCTCTACTCCACCTGCTGCAGAAGTGCACAGGTAAGAAGAGCACTGCGAATTAAAATTGTCAAGAGACATGGAGTTAAAGCTCGAAGTAAAGTCGTTTATTTAGGAAATACACCAGTGAGGTTGGAAAGGCTGAGCTGCTTGCTAGATTGGGAAGGGGAAGGGGAAGGAGACAGGAAGAGGAAGTCTGTCTCTCAGGTGAGAGGACGGAAACTGAGACTATCAGTCTAATGAAGTCAAGTCAGGACCAGTGGCGCACCTAGGCAATTTGAGTGCCCAGGCTGCCCCTGCCGTGAGGCTCCCGCCACCGCTCTGATGCTGCTATGGGAGGGGGGGGGCCTGCTCGGCTCACCCCCTCACCCGCGCACATGGCGTCTAGTGTTGGAAAGTTAAAGGACTTTGCGCTGTCTCTTTGCCTCAGACAGTGGAGGACAGACTAGTGAGTCAGAGGGCTAGAGAGTCAAGACATTGGTCATCCCTTCTCCACTGCTCTGATGCTATCCCTTTTGATATGTAGATTGCTAATCTCAGGGAATTCAACTTCCTTCCTCCTCCTCTCTCTCTTGCTACCTGGCTACCTACCTTGCAACATGGCAAGGTTCTCTCCCTGCACCATTTGTGCAGAGAGGATGCAGAATCCAGCTGCATCCACCTAGATAGATAGATTAGAGATCCTAACTCCTCACTTTCCTATCTAGAATGGAGTTCCTTAATAAATGCCTTATATATTGATTTGAAACTATCAATTGGCTCCAAGTTACTTTACTCTCAGCACACATGCATGCCTAACTAATCTACCGCTGTGTTGTGCCTCTGTGCACTCTGCTATATTGAGAAAGGGATTCTCTCACCACAGAGAATTTCCAACATCTAGAATACTATGAAAGTTTGGCAGTTTGGCCTCACAGTGGCAGGGGGGAGGGCTTGTGTTGGTTGGGGGCTTGTGTCATTGGCAGGAGGCCCCCCCCCGGGCCTTTGAAGACCACCCCTGGACCTTAGAGGCCAGGGGCTAGGGCCCCAAGGTCTGGGGGTAAAAGCGCCTCTGGTCAGGACAGAGATAGCGTGATCAGAGTGGAATCCTGTACTCACCATCTCTATTCCCTCATGCCCCTAGTGGTCAAGAGGGTTGCTGGTGCTAAGAGTCGATGCCTTCAGAAGCTGCATCTCCAGATAATTCAGGGCCTCATCCTGGCTTTCCCAAGCTCTTGATCTTGGAAGTGCTCGACTCATGGAGCGAGCAACCTTAACAATTGGACGGGGTAGCAATTTGTCTATATACTGTCGCAGCCGTGGATAATCAGAGGGGGGCATCTCCCTCCCCAGGAACCCTTGCAAGGTTGCAGAGGGGGGCTAACACTCAGATTACAAGCAATAGCAGATCACCCAAGGAGTGCCCCTCGGAAGAGGGGGGCACTGGAAGGAACCCCAGGGGGCCACCTCTCAGATGGTGCAAAGCACAGACTGAGTGTTCCTGGCCTCCTGCTGCCAACCCCAGTCTCCATCCCGTGGGAAACGAGGCCTCAGAGAGGAGAAGCTGCTTCATACGGTTCCAGCAAAGGCCAACGTCCCACACCGCCTTCACCTGGAAGGCATCTCTCACCAGCTCTACAAACAGCCTTTGCGTGATGGAAACTGCACCTTTTGAGATGTCTTAAAAAGTACTTTAATTTTCATCACTGATGGCCCAGTAGATGAGGCCGTAGCTAACGTTGGCAGAGCATCGGCTTTGCATGCAGAAGGTTCAACCCTGGCAGCGTCTCTGGTTAGGGCTGGGGAATAGGCATGTGCACGGAACTGGTGGGGGCCGGTTTGATGGCGTGGGGGGGATTAATTTAAGGGCAGGGGAGGGTGCACTTGCCCCCCCCGCCACGTCCCCCCCCCCATGGGCACACGCTGAAAAATCGATCTGGCGGGGCGGCAGTGTACCTCCCTGCCACCCCATCCACTCCCCGGGCCAGAAGTGACAGGAAGTCACGTGCACGCATGTGCACACACCTGACATGCACATGCCGATGTGCTCATGCACGCTTGTTACTTCCTGTCACTTCTGGTCCAAGGAGCAGATGGGGCAGCAGGGAGGTACCTCCCAGTGTTCGAACCAGTTTGGAGGCCCGTAAAAGGGTGCACATCCCTACTGGTAAAGACTCCTGCCTGAAACCTGGTTGCTGCCAGTCAGTGTAGACAATACTGAGCTAGATGGATCCGTAGCAGGCAGCTTCCTGTGCTGCCTGCAAATGTCCAGCAGATGGGGCTGTGAATGTGTGCAAGGTCCCTGCTGGCTGGCCGTGTGACCAGCCCAGGAGCTCACTCTGGGGAAGGAGTTGTGAACCTGCGGGAGTGTCTGGAGGCAGAGCAAACTCTTGCTTCCAACCCGTGGGCGATCTCTTCAGGCCGCCCAGTTTTTTGCAGTCTGGAAGGGCCCTTCATGCCATTTGCCCCTCAGTCACAGCTGCTTTATTGGGACTGCAAAATCTCTTAGGGTGGGCCTGCCCAGGAGTCTCTGTGCCCCGCTTTTGACTATCTGTCTCTACAGATGGTGATGGAAGTTCAGCCCAAGTTCAGCAAATGTCTCCGCTTGTTGTTGTTGTTGTTCCATTTATTAATTACATTTCTACACCACCCCATCCAACGGCTCTGGGCGGTTTGCAAACTAAAACAAAACATTATCATTCAAAAATCAAACTTAAAACCATACAATCTGAACAATTAAAATAGATCAAAAGAGTTAAAACAATTAAAACCAGCTTAACAAGTTGTAACAGGCAATTTAATGGGGCAGTGGGGAAGCAACTTGACTAGCAAGCCAGAGGCTGCCAGTTGGAATCCTTGCTGGTATGTTTCCCAGACTATGGAAAACACCTCTATCGGGCAGCAGCAGCGATATAGGAAGATGCTGAAAGGCGTCATCTCATACTGCGCAGGAGGAGGCAATGGCCAACCCCTCCTGTATTCTACCAAAGACAACCACAGGGCTCTGGGGGCAACAGGAGTCGATACCGACTCAGCAGCACAATCTTTCCTTCTTTCCTAACAGACAATTTAATTTGCTGCAGGCTGTTTGTTTGGTCTGAGTTGGCTTGCCAACTACTGTGGCTTCAGCTTGTCAATGCCTGTTTTTCCACCACTGCCCGAACAGCCAATAAACTTGCTCCATGCAGGGTGTCTGTGTCTGTGTGTGTGTGTGTGGTTGGTTGGTTTCTGATGCCCAGCTTGCCAGCAGAACTCTGTTTATGGCAAGCAGCTGTTGTCTTACATGCCCAGCTGTAGAGGGCCGACATCCTTTGCCTATTACGCCAACAATTGCCTCACCGTAAGGCCAGTGAGGGCCAGGGTCAGTGATGGAGGGCACATGAAGGTAGGTATCCTAAACTTTCAGACATGTTGCATGCTCTTGAACCTTGTGTAATGAAAATATTTGTTTCTGTTGTGTCTCCATCAGATAATACCCATGCAGATGATATCATGAAAGGAAACATATCTTTGTGTAGCTGCATCCCAGAGTCTGACTCCTTGCTCCTCTTGACTGGTGAGTTGAACCTTCCTAACTAATCTGCCCAGCAGACCCTTACATATCACGAGATATTTCTTTAAGACCTTCAAATTTATTGTGTAAAAAACAGATGATAAAACTTGTAAAAATATTGTTTAAAATGTTGCTAAAAGCATAATAAAAACAGACATTTCGGCGTCAAACGCCAGCCTCAGTGTCAAATGCCACTGTAATCACAGTGGCAGTAATTTACTGCCAGAGTGTGTGTAATTAAAACTGTGAACCATAGAAGCAGGTTATCCACAGAAGAAGTAGGAACAACACTGAGGCTGGCGTTTGACACCAAAATGTCTGTTTTTATTATGCTTTTAACAACATTTAAAACAATGTTTTTACAGGTTTTATCATCCCTTTTTTACGCAATAAATTTGAAAGTCTTAAAGAAATACTTGGGCGTCCTTGGTAATCAGGTTCAATTTACCCCTAAATCTTGGGATGGAATCTGGGACCCACTTTCCCATGGAAAACTTAGACTGGTGTGTGTGTGTGAGACAGAGAGACAGAGAGAGAATGGTAAATAAGAAAAATAGGAGCATTATTGTATGAATATAAAAGGTGACTCTAACAAGTATACATGTTAAAAGAAGTGTTTCCGAGCCAGGGGAATGTGTATGCGCAAATGTTTGTATGAAAGTGTCTCTGTGAGTGTGGAAAATGTGTGATATTATTTTCACAGACGCAAGAGAGAAGGGGTGTGCCCTTCCTTTTGTTTTTCACCATGGCTCTTTGCAGATTAGACCCTGCAATGGGGTCATGATGTATATCTGAAGTGTGTTCCCGCACTTTCTGTGCTGTGACATCGCAGTCCCTACTCTGACAACAGGGTGCTGTCCCATTTCCGGTGCCTTGTTTTGAATGTAATTGCTGCAATATAGTGCTATGGTGTTGTATAACTGGCGTAGAGAAGTTGCTGGTTTTTCGGGTTGTAAGTTTTCACGAGACTGCTCCCCCTGCTGGGCGCTTGCTATTTATGTTTAGAATGCGATTTGCCTGAATGGAAGCATTTTGCTGCTGTTGAGCGGCTAATCTGGAAAGCGCCCTTGCAGTTCTTCTGCAGCAAAGACAGGGGACAGAGGAAGGTAAGGTAAGGGAGAAGGCATATCTGCGAATCGAGCGACTTGGTTCTCAGATAGGCAGAATGCAAGCTTCTGGGGTGCATGAAAACATGAATGACACTTCCGTCAACCTGTCCTTCCTGCTAACCCACCTAATTCTAAGAGGTTCTTACCTAGGAGTGACCCTCCACAGAAGGGGAGTCCGTCCCTGTGCAGCATGGCGATCCACGGTGAGATTCCTCTCTTGGCGTAGCGTCCATTAACAATATGGGCCAGGAGGCTCCTGGAAAACTTTGGTTTCCCGCACACTGAAAAAGAAGGGAATGGCAAGGCTTAGCGGGAGGAAGACCTGGACCCTCCTGGACAGGCTGGTGGCCTGATTCCGTGGGTGCCTGCAAAAAGTGGGGCGTCAATGCCAGGCCGTTGGCATCCTGCGTCAAGCTGGTATTCTGCAGGCTCGTTTGGGCTTTGGTGCTGCACCATCAGCTATCTTTGCCTTTAGCTCTTTGCTTGGTGTCTCCATGCCTGATTTTATTCCCCTGATAATTCAGTGGTAATTACCTCACATTGGGGGAGAAATCACATAAAAGGCAGTGGGCTCCCCATTTGCAGTGACTTCAGCCCCCCTGATAAAAAAGCGTCTTTCCTTCCCCCTCCTTGGCTGGGGGTTATGGAGCCTCATGCTTGCTGGCTACTGGAATAGCTGTGCTGCTCCCGGACAAACGCACTGTGCTTGTGCAAGGACATTGTGCTAGCACAAGGCTGTGGAGCTGAATAGTTGTGCTAGGTTGTGCTAGGTTGTGCTAAGTCTGCAGCTTGTGTTCCAGTGTGGTACTAGCACAAATATCTTTGCACTTGTGCAACAATGTGCACAACATAGGAAGCTGCCATATACTGAGTCAGATCATGGGTCCATCCAGCTCAGTATTGTCTGCACAGCCTGGCAATGGCTTCTCCAAGGTTGCAGGCAGGAGTCTCTCTCAGCCCTATCTGGAGATGCTGCCAGGGAGGGAACTTGGACCCTTCAGCATGCAAACAAACAAGCAGATGCTCTTCCCAGAGCGGCTCCATCCCTTAAGGGGGATATCTCACAGTGCTCATGCATGTAGTCTCCCATTCTTATGCAACCAGGGTGGACCCTGCTTAGCAAAGGGGACAAGTCATGCTTGCGACCACAACATCAACTTTTGTGCAAGAGTGCAATTCCAGAAATCCCCATGATTTAGCACAGCCATACCATTTTAAGACCATAAGGCCATAAGAACAGCCCTGCTGGACCAGGCCCAAGACCATCGAGCCCATTCTTGCACTAGTGCAACTGTGTTCATTGTGCAAGCACAGCGTCGGCAATAAGTCAGGATGCCTGCCCAGGAGGTTTTCCACACATGGCTCTATGCCTTGGGGGATCTGAAGAACAAATCTGCTTGCAGCAGATTCGAGGCATTTTAATTTGAGGGATTAGACGGACCATTCGCATAGCCATCAGAACCTCCATCAACACCTTCGGAGAAAGCACAAGCTCCGGAGTTTTTTTCAAAAGCTGCTGGAAATAGAGGATTTTTTTTACCCCGGACATAATTTGGGCTAAGCCAGAATTCGCAGCCTCCCTTCGGAGAAAAACAAAGCCCTGTCTGCCCTGGTAGCCCGCAGGGAGGTCGGGTTAAATCTAGCAAATATGTGGACTGGCACACTTCAATTAGGAGTGGATTCGGGGGGAAAGCCCTTTCTGTAAAACCTCCTGGTAACTCTTCCCACCAGTGGCTGACTGGACCCTGTTCTTTGCGCTGGATATTCTGCTCTAGGTCTTTTGTCACGAGAGGTGGGAAAATACGGTTGCAAATGCCAACTCCAACTGAAACTCTTCCCGGAGATTTTATATCCCAGTAAATGTTTTCCACACTATCAAGCTATTAAAATCTTCGGGATGACTTTCAGAAGTCACCTGCAGACTGGTGTTGATTTCTGTAGAATAAACAACATGACTGCAAAATGTACTTCACGGTTAGAGGAGAGGGAAGTGGATTGAGTCATAAGGTGAGATCAGGGGGAGAAGAATCTACCTGAATGGTGGTGGATGGATCTCACCCCTGCAAAGGAGGAAGAGCAAGAGAGAAAGTGAGTGTGTGGGTGTGTAAATGTGTGGAGCCAGGGAGCAGCCGCTTGAAACAAAAGGGAACGGGTGTGTCTGATGGAGGGGCAGCATTTGGCAATCTGCCACTGGGGCACAGAATAGCTGGGCCGTTCCTGAGTCCAGCAGAGCCGACACCAAAAGCATGGCCAGCTGTCCTTTCTCCACGCTGTTTTCTGACTTTGGGTGGTGAATTTTTGAGATGGATTTACAATTAAAATCCACGTTTTAAATTATGGAGCAGAAACCATCAAACTGATCCTTGAGTATGCCATTTCAGGTTCTTTGAGTTGGATCCTAAATAGATTTTAAACGCTGAAATCATTTTAGAACTGTCAAGAACCAGGGATAACGGACTATTTTGTGATAATTGTCCCAAACAGAATTCTTGCTTCACAAAAACGTTATATGTAACACAATGATTTTATTCCTTTCGCACTAAGGATTGAAATATAAAATAGTAGGAATATTACAAAACAGAGTACACAACTCATAACAAATAGAATAATATAATATCTCTTAAAAAGGCAATAGAGCCAGGAATATTGTTCTAAGCATGTACTGTAAAGCACAATCTTTCTTTGTTTTATTTCTGATGGCTTCATTTCTATCCATGCTGTCTGCTACTCAGCCAGGTTCCTAACGGATACATGAGCTAGCAAAACATTTAGGTTTGGACTTGTTAGGGAGATTAAAAAGAAATGTATTCTTGGTCCTAGGAGTGTTTCTGAGGTGTATAAGCATAAGAAAAAGACCCTCAACTTTAAGGGTGGGTACGAATTGAGATTCAAGCAGAGGTTTGGTGCCGAACTGGTTTAAAATTGCACTTTATTTTGCTCTGCACATGTGTGTCTGATAATGGTCTTTGTGTATGTGAAAGCTGGCAGCATCAAACAAGAGCTAGTGCCATAAGAAGAAACTGTCTTTCAGTTCAGGGGTTCCCAACCCTGGGTCCCTGGATGGTGCTGCTGAACAACACCCCCCATCATCCATTGGCCATTGTGACTGGGGATGATGGGAGTTGTAGTCCAACAGGATGGGATTCCCTGCTCTAATGCTATAAGAGAGGCACAGTGAACTGAAGAGCCAGAGATCCAATGCAATGTTCTTCCTCTACAAGGAATTTGCATCATTTCCCCCAATCTAACAAAAGCTGCTATATTTCCCCTGGGGGAAGCATGGTATTGAAATCTGCCTATCATGCTGTGAAGCAGTAGTGCAGCAATGAATAATTGCAGGAATCTGAAATTCACTGAATTTATAAGGATTGGTTTAAAGCACTCAGGACTGATCACAAACCTGATTTTTGGGGACGACAACCACAAGTTCTGGGAGGCTCTAAGTGAGAATCCTGAGTCTCTGGGTGCAAAATCCCTCCAAGAAACCTCATTGTTCACCACAGAATTAACATTTTGAGCCAAAGTTCAAATTTTACAGGTACAAAACTCACAATTTCTTAACTGCCCAGTAGAGAGGTTTGTGACCAGTGGAGAGGTCTTCATTCAGATACTATTGGAGAAAACAAAACAAAAACACACAAGCGTTTCTTTCCCCCTGTAAATACAAAAGAGGCCACTAGAGGGGGATAGAAGGAGGGAGTATGTGTGCTTGCCATTCAGATGAGCAACATACTGGCCATTAGACAAAGTCAAAGACAGGTTGCATTCAGATGGTGGCTTCTTAGGCTTTCAGTTTCAGGCTTTGGGGTAAGTTAAGCTGAAGGCAAGCAAGATGTGCCCTTTGACAAGACAGGCAATGTTTTGTGGCCTCAGCAAATGCCTGCTGCAATGTCCAGAGTCAGGGGGAAATGCCAAATTCAGTGCTTATAAGGGCCCCTTCATTCATAACAGTCTCTTAAAAGGTGCTTTTAGATTTAAGATTCTGGACACACCCTGCACATATTAAAAAATCAAGGTGATGTCTTTGCCTACAAAGGACTCAGGTGCCCTGGGAAGACTCGGTTTCCCAGAGACCATCCTGCCATAGCAGCATTCCAGCCGGTGTTGTGGGAGCAGGGAAGCCCCACTTCCCTCCTGCAGCTGCTGGTTGTCAGCACTGATGTCGCCCGGCCAATGAAGCAGGAAGTGGGCGGGATGCAGGCTACAAGGATCATGGACAGTGGCGCTCTTCCCCAGGACTTCGGGGACGAGGTCCAGGGCCTCCACACCCTCTGCCCCCCCCCAATCCTTTTTATTCTGTCCTGGGTGGTGTGGTCGCTGCTGGCCCACACTGCGCAGGGCGGCCGAGTGTGATTTTGACCTGTGCCAGGTCACGGTGCTTTAGAGACAGAGTGGGGGAGTGGAGAAAGAAATATTGGGATGGGGATATCTTAAGTTGCATGTTGAAATGTTTCTGCTAATGCATATTTGCATAAATATATCTGTTTTATATAACATTCTTGTGAGTTCAGTTGCTGTTTGTACCCTCAAGAACTCACGTGTTAAAAATACTGTGTGTGTCATGGTGTGTGTGTCTAGGCGGATGGTGCTTAACTTGCAGGGGCAGGGGGCGGACTCCAAATGCCTTTAGGGCCAGGCTCCAAAATACCTTAAGCGTACCTCTGATCACGGATGGGAGAGACTCGGAACTGAGTGTTGCTGGTGGACTCAGAACTGAGTTCAGTGTTACCTGCTTTTTTTTAATATAGCACAGTTTGTTGAGGCTAATTCCAAGGACTGGTGGCCGACATGTTGTGCAGCTTTCCGTCGACCTGATGCTCCACCCTCAGGTTGCTGTGGAGTCCCAGGGCAGCATCGGAGCTGCTCAGAATGAACAGTTGTGTTGGCAGTCTTTCCGCTGAAGAAAACAGTGGAAGCGCTACCAGTGCAGCTTCTAGTTCTGAGCAGCCCCGATGCTGCCTTAGGATTCTGCAGCAGCCCCAGAGTAGTGTGTTAGGCCAACAAACAGCCACTGTCACTAAACACCACTTTCCCTCCCAGCCAGCTTCACTAATCTAGACTCCCTCAAATCTCCCTTTTCTCCTTCAAGTATCAGACTTGATCCATTGGACATGATGCCCTTCTAAGTTCAGTTGATTTCAAGGACAGAATCAAGCATACATTTAACTTGCTAGGACACTTTCCTGGTTAGCCGCTCAACAGCAGCAAAATGCTTTTGTTCAGGCAAATTGCATTCAAAATGTAAACAGCAAAGCGCCCAGCAAGGGGGGGGGGAGTTTTGAGAAAACTAACAACCCCCGCAAAAACCCAGCAACCTTTTTATGCTGGACATACGCTTTATCAATAAATCGCACTGATTAAATCCGAAACAAGACAAGGCCCATCGGAAGTGTGGAAGCACACTTCCGAGATTTGCTGTGACCCCATTGCAGGGTCTAAGCTGGAAAGTGCCTTGGTGTAGGCATTGGAAAGGTGGGGGGAAGTGTTGTGTTGCCAGTGATGTTACAGGCACTAGCCAATAGGGAACTACAATGTTTCTTCTTCCACATTCCATGCAACATTCAAAATTGCAATGGATACACTATTTTGTTTTTGTGGGGCGTGGTGGAAGAGCATTATCCCACAAAATATTGCAATTTGAGTGTTTGAAAAAGGCAATATCCTTGTAACAGAAGCACTGCTTAGAGGAAAGAGGTCTGCATCTCACTCCCCTCCAGCTAATAACGATTTTACATTTACTTGTGTAAATATGATCTGTTGGTTCAGAAAGCGCCCCCCAAGTGCCTTCAACATGACTGGACTTTGATACTCCCTTGGCGCCAGATGGCAGAACTTCCCCAGTCCTTGTTCAGGCCCTCAGCTCATCTCCCCACATCAGCATCCATAAATGTCCACCCAGTTTTCTCCTGGAGCCAGTCCACATAGTTGGAGACCTTGGTGTAAACCCCATAGACCTGTTTGCTCCCACACTCTTCGGGGCCACCCCATGAAACTAGTCCTTGGGCCACCCATCGCCGGCTGTCAAGGTCTTGGATGACGAACGCTCCCCCGCTGTCTCCAAGGCAGGTGTCCTTCCCACCTTCATAATAACCGGCGCAGAACATGTTCTCGGTCACACTGTAGTTGCCCGAGCGGGATTCGTAGCTCGTCTTGCACTCGGCATGCAGCACCACTGGTAACTTGACATACTGCAGGATGTCAGAGAGGGTCCGCATACCTGAGCTGATGACCTCGTCCACCGTGATGTTGGGACTGGAGATGCCCCAGCCGGCCACCAGGCCCAGGGTGTTGGGCTGAGGTCCTTCTAGCTCATGTTCGTACCGTGGTAGACACACCGGCATGGTGTAGGGTCCCATGGTCACCTTCTCCTTCAGCTTCACTAAGGCAATGTCATGGTTGTAGTTCTGGATGTCAAAGGCCTCATGGAGGATAATCTTCTCCACAGTCCGGTTGACGGCATCCATCTTGTTCCTCACATCGTGAAGACCCAAGTAGACGGTGACATGCTCCTTGGAGACGGGGATGATGGTGTTGTCCCGACGCTGGGAGCGAAGGACATGGGCGGCCGTCAGCACCCACGACTCAGAGAGAAGGGCTCCGCTCCCAAACCACCGGTCATTGGGCACCCGGGACGTGTCCTCCACCACAATCAGTGCTTGCCAGGGGAAAAAGCCGGGCTCTGCGTTCCGCCCACCAATGATACGCTTGACCAGGGTGGGCAGAGAGCGGGTTGGCTGACCACATACTAGGAAAAGAAAATAATAGAGCAGGTGGTTAGTCTACCATGGCTGGACTCTTCACCAAAAAAGTGCTTAACTGTGACTCTCTAGTAGATTATGCCAGGTTTTTTCCTTGTTAAGACTCGGATGGATTTTCAGATTAGAGTGCCTGTGGATGTATGTCATGCAGCCAGTCAAATTTCAGCTGCAAAAAGTAGGCTATCCTACAACACAGCTGACCAAATTTTTAATCCAAATGTCAATTTCTGGGAAAGAGTTAATCTCCATGTGTAGGTAGATAGCAGATGTCTAGGCCCATCGGCTGACATCTGGACTAATGAAGCTCTCGCAGAACCAAGTTGTGCGTGCACAAGGAAAGAGCATAGCTACACAAAATTTCGAAGCGGTGCTCTTGGACAAATGTTCCCTGCAATGGGAATGTTGTGCGCGTGGGCAGGGCTGTTTGCGCAACACTAGCCTGGAATGCAAGCTCCCGACACAGCACAACCAGCAGCCTGTTTGTGCAAACGCTTCATTACTCCTGATGTTGGCGGCTGTATTGGCAGCGGCTGGTCCTAAGGCGCTGAGGGGGGTGGTGCCCAATGTTGCTCCTCCCTCTCGCCTGAGAGCCATGCTGCCTGCTGGTTGGGCATTCATTAGGTAGAGCTGTGTGGTTAACAGAGTAGCTCTACCTGACAAATGGCCACCCTGCGGGTTGCACAGCTCTCAGGCAAGGCGGGGGAGAGAGCAGAGCAACATTTGGTGCCTCTGGCTCCTTAGGACAAGCCGCTACTGTGCTGTATGTCACCACTAATGACCTTGAGGTGCACAGCTTGTTTTTCAGGCCAAAGCAAACCAGCTCAAAAGAGAACCTGAGTGAGTCATATCTCTCCTTCTTGTTTCCTTCTTGTTTTGATTAGCTCGTTTTCGACGAAAAAGGGCTTTTTCGTGGTAAAGCAGTGTATAAATAGTAGAAGTTGACAGAAAAGTCAATTTCACTTGGGACAGATACATGCATCTCAGTTTCAAGCCAGCCCACCAAAGCCCAAATCTCCCACTCCTCCTAGTTGAGGAGGGTTGGTGTTCGGAAGCTGGCATAGCTCTGGGGACCCCAGTCACTGCTGAGAAGCTGCGAAGTGGAAGGTGAGGGCGTGATTGGCAGGAGGCAAGTGCTGGATGGCATGTGTCTGTGTTAGGGCCATTGTATGTGGCCTCTCTTCAGCTTGAGGGCTACCTCAGTGCGTCGGGGCCCTGCAATTTGATTTGTGTTTCAGGAAGGGCTCCTGCTTTGCTTTGGCTGTATCAAAGGAATTGCTTTGCTTTGGGGCTCAAGCTTTCCTCCTCTCCCATTTGCCACTCTCTTGACCACTGTAGGAACTTATTGGCATAGGCGAGAGACAGACAGACAGACCCTGCTTTAATTTTTCCTGGAGTGCAGCGAGGGAGCAGTGACTTCCGCAGCTGCATTTAGAGAATGAAACCCAGAAGACATTTCCCCTGAAGTCCTGGGGAAGGCACAGGGTTTTTGTTTTGTTTTGTTTTGGGAATTGTAGTCTTTTCTGGGGCCATTGCCACATCCCCAGAAAAGACTACGGTTCCCAGAAAATCCTGCACTTGCTCAGGACTTCAGGGGAAGAAGAAAAAGAACCATCTTCTGGGATGAAAGTGGAATTGTGGGATGTATTGCTTCCTTGCTACACCCCTAGAACAATAGAAGTACAGCCAATCTGTCTCCTGCCCATCATGCCAGTAAGTACCTACAGGGGCCAAGGGAGGGTGCCAAGTTGGAAGGAGGGGCCAAAGCAGCTGGATCACTTTTGGAAGTGAATTGGCCAGATTTGGCCAGTACTTTTTCTATTCAGGCCACACTGGCAATCTGCCAGTTTGGATCTGAATCGAAGTTCGGGTGACTGAATCGGCCTGAATTGCTTCAGTTCTAATCAGGCACTGATGCTTTGCACAGCCCTAGTGGGATCCTGCCCTTACTCACTGCTTGTTTCCTGCAAGTTGCTGTTCTATCTGCTTTCTGCACAGGTGGGGCTCCCAGGTAAATGCTCCCTGAATCACGGGGAAAAGCAGCTTGAGGGGGAAAGCAGTGGGAGGGTTGTCTCCACCCCCCCACTGTTTTGCAGCTGTTTGATGTGACTAGGATTAGACCCATGTCTGCTACCAAACACCTGGCTCTGGATGTGGTGATGGCGACCAGCTTGGATGGCTTTAAAATGGGCTTAGACAAATTCATGGAGGACAGGTCTATCAGTGGCTACTAGTCCAGTGCCTTTAGGCCACCTCTGGCCTCAGAGGCAAGATGCCTCTCAATCCCAGTTGCAGGGGAGCCACAGCAGGAGAGAAGGCCTGCCCTTACCTCTTGCCTGTGGGCTCCTCAGAGGCATCTGGTGGGCCACTGTGGGAAACAGGATGCTGGACTAGATAGACCTTGAGCCTGCTTCAGCAGGGCTGTTCTCATGTTATGACCTCTGCCACGATGGCCGCTTAAGTTCTTTAGCTTAAGACGGTTGTCAAATCAAATCAACATCCAGATGTTGCTCTTCTGCTCGTTGGCATCATCTGGAAGGAAAAGTGAGCCATGGCATAATCTACCGGCAATGATGCACCCAGGCCATGCAGCGTGATCCATCATTGCGCCTTCAGACATCCAGAATACCTTCACGGGGAGGGAAAGGAGGTGAGTGAGCTCCCGCTGTCCCCACCAACATGCACAGTGAGGTCAGGCAGCGGTGCCGGTCCGGCCGCTAGCTAGGCCAACCTGCCCCTTCTTCGGAGAGAGCCTAGGCTGGCAACGAAACAGAACACAGACAAGTCGGACCAGCATTGCGAGCACATCTGGGGGCCTCGGTGCGGGTGGAGCTCTGACCGCGTTCCAGGGTGTCATCACTGGGAGATATGGGGACCATGGGAGAAAAGGCCGGACTTCAATCTGGGCGCATGGAGGTTTGACCCTGGAACGCACCTATCTAGTGTAAAAGCATCAAGGTGCATTCAGCCCTTCGTTCTCATTGTTCTTTCTTTTGTTTCTTTTGTATATTTATGCACTGCCCCAAACTCTCATCTCTGGGGGTTTACAACAAACATAAAACAAATTAAAACAGGAATCAAAGCATTAAAGCAGTTTAAAACCACAATGATAGTTAAAAAGCTTGGGTGAATCCATGCATCTTGAGCAGCGCTCCCTGTAACAAGGACTCCCTGATGTTGTTGACTCCAACTCCGATCATTGCCTTTGGCCATTGCAGCTGGGGATGATGGGCATTGTAGTCAACAACAACTGGGAATCCCTCTTTCAGGGAACACTGGTCTTAAGAGACTTTTTTAAAATGGCCAGAGATGGGGAGGCTCTTATTTCGGCAGGAAGCACATTCCAGAGTCTTGGAATTGTTATGCAAACTAATGCAAACTATGTAGATCATTTTCCCAAGGGAAAGCAAACATGGGTGGCAGAGAAGACTCCACAAGCGACCGCCATTTGTCACGAAAAACACTTCACCAGGGTGCTTTCCAGATTAGACCCTGCAAAGGGGTCACAGCAGATCTCTGAAGTGTGCTTCCACACTTCCTGTGTTGTGACACCGCAGTCCCTGCATGGACAGCAGGGTGCCGTCCACATTGCCGATGCCTTGTTTTGAATTTAATTGCTGAGATATATTGCTATGACGTCTTATATCCAGCGTAAAAAAAGTTGCTGGTTTTTTTTCGGGTTGTTAGTTTTTGCGAGACTGCTCCCCCTGCTGGTTATGTTTTGAAAGCGATTTGCCTGTACGGAAGCATTTTGCCGCTGTTGAGCAGCTAACCTGGAAAGTGTCCTGCAGATTTCATTCTGAGAACAATGTATCTTGCAATGCTTTAGAAATCTGAATCTGAAAGAGGGAAGGATTTGGGCCATAGTTTTGTCTATTACAGAAGCTTATTCATTAAGTTATGAACGTGCTCATTGAGATAGGCACAATGGGTCTGCAGAATGAGTGGAGCGTCACCTGTGGAATTTCTTCTTGTTGTGCAGCTGTGAAAGGCACAAGAGCCCCACCAGAAAAAAAAGTTGGCTATCCTAGATCAAACTTCAAACAAACAGTTACATGAAAATAAAGCCAGCCACCCCATGTGCACAGAAATCTCTGCATGTCCCCGGAGAAGGTGACCTCATAGCAACAGGAGCAGCTCATCCTAACAACCTGGGGGGTGGGGTGGGGGGACCAAAGGAGGCACAACTGTCTCTGCTTCCCAGAGCTCCATTTTCCCCTCTCACTCCTGCCCTGCCCCATCCCAGCATTAATGAGTTTTGTGCTGCCTGCAGGCTGGCCATTCGTCAGGTAGAGCTGCACAGTTAACCACTCAGCTCTACCTGACGAATGGCCAGCCTGCAGGGAGTGCAGCTCTCATTAACACTGGGGTGGGGAAGCTCATTAGGATAAGCCATTCCCGCATAGCAGACTCTCTCTCTCTCTCTTTCTTTAGCCAGCAACACAAAGTCAGCTGGCTGGCGGTCTTTCTGCTTTGGCTTACGTTGCCCTGGAGTTAACCAAATAGCACTCAAGAGCTCTGTAAAATGCATCATGTAGTCATTTGTGTCTCTCTCAGTGAACGAAGGTCTTGCTTTGCTGAACGAATACTGATTAAAGGGTTGGCAAGGTTAGAGCCAGCCGGGGGGCTAAAAGGCTGAAGGATTATGGGAGGCGAATCTGAGGGCTGCCTAGATTGGCACCACACTTAATGTGCCCAGGGAGTTATTCACACTTGGCTTCAGGCTTCGGGGTAAACATTGAGCGAAGCCACTTTGAAGGACACTCGTGGCATTGAGGGAAGCAGCCCCTCCCCTCTGCTCTCGGTTTTCTTTTGAAACAAGTCCACATGGCATGCTCCATGTTTTCCTTCTAGCCAATGGTGGGGGCGGGGGGGGGGAAGCGAGAGCTTCTGCAGAGACAGATCTGCATTTCTGAAGAGAGCCTGCCTCTTATCATGCTAATGATTCTACATCAGTGCCTCTCCTGTAGCTTAAAACCAGCATTTTAAAAACCCCGAGGTACAGATAAGCTAGAATTTGCATCACAAAGCCTGGTTTGCATGTGGAGTGGGTCCAAGAGTCTCGAAGGAACTTTGGGGGTAAGTTTGGCTGGTGTGTGAACACACTCTCTCTCCCCCAAAGGAGATTCGGGGCAGAAGCCCTGTGTGTAAAGCCTCCAGAAGTTATTGCTGTCTGTGAAGCTCATTCCTATTTAATTCCCACCCAATTTGTCACTGTTATGGGAAAGTTGCATAGCGATGCGGTCCTAATGCCCACTGCTTCTGCACCACCTTCTCCCTGCATGACTGGTTGAAGATCTCCCCATCAGCTTTATGGCTGAACAAAGAGTTGAACCAGATCCCTCTAGTCTTAAGTCCAACACCAAACCACTAGGCCACACTGTTAGCCTTAAACTGGCTCGCCTTAAATGTGTCCCAAGACACGTTTGCTTAAAAAACCACCACCACATGAGCACCTCCCCTGTTGCTGCTACTCTTGTGGAAGCGACTTAGAGTTGTCCCAGTTTGTCACATGGGCCTTCCTCCCAAATCACTGTGCCCAGGATTGCAGTACAAGCCATTCAAAAAGAATGACATTTAAATGCTTGTGTGGACTGTATATAAGTCAGGGTGGCGGGTGTGCAGTGGAAGGCACAGGGAGAAGAGAAGAAGGGCTTCCTCCCAACAGGCAGCAGGCTTGAATAAAACCGGGAGAGAACGGGAGCGCCGTGAACGCCTTCCTCTTGGCCAACTCACTCTGACCTCTGGGAAACTTTCCCCAAGAACTGCCAGCCTGCCTGGATTCCATCAGGACCAGAAGCAGACACAGATGGAAAGTGCACCGCCGCCGGGTAGCCCATGTGGGAAGGAGCAGGGAAGCTGGTTCGATGCCTTCCGATAGGCCCAGTTTTGCCAGCCTGAGTGGGACTTTTAGAGACCCATCTGTGAGCTTGGTTTTCTCTTGGGCTGGATACCACGTGGGACAGAGCTGGCTTGCAACCTGCCTTCTCTTGACTAGGATTAACACAACAGCTGAGAAATCAGATGTCCCGCTACCCGTCCCTGTCCCCTTTACCAAGCCTGGCTGGGCTTACCGGGTCCGGCCTCGGAGCAGGGACGGGGAGGGGGTTGAGTGTCACTCTGTGCCTCCTCTGTCCCAGGCGGCTTGCTCCTTGGGTCTGCCCCTCTCAGGGGGGCCCCTGACACTCTCCACCAGCCAGCCACTCATCCCTGGCCAGCTCCTTATATGCCTCCTCCGGGCTATGCATTGCCTACCCCCAATTACGGGGCCAACACCCCTCTTGATTCCCTGTAATTGTCTACCCTTTACAGCTGCTGCCAATGCTCTCCCCCTCCTCCCTCCTCCTGCTCAGACCCCCTCCCTTTGGGAGGCATGCTGCTGATGTTATCTTTGCATGCCTTCCCCTCCTCCTCCTCCTCTGGAGCTGGGTCCCTGCCCGTCCCTCTGCTTCTCCCCAGCCACCCCCCCGTCCCTGTCGCCTTGGGCCCCCTCACCACCCTGCCCTCGGAGGTAAGGATATCAGGGCAAGTACCCCTGGCCCAGCTGTTGGCAGGGGAGCCCATGGGCAGGGCTGGAGTCTTGCTTCGTATGCCGAAGGGCCCCTGAAGAGGACCTCATGGCCAAAAGAAGCACGTTGTGGGACTGAGGAGCAGAGGAAGCTTCCTTCTGTGGAGTCAGACCCCTGGTCCATCCAGGTCAACCTTGTCTGCGCTGATGGGCAGGTCTCCTCCAGGGTTTCAGATGGGAGTCTTCCCCGGCCTTACCTGGAGATGCTGACAGGGGTCAGGGCTGGGACCTTCTGCAGGCAACGCAGGAGTTCTTGCACTGAGCTATGGCCCCATCCCCAATCTAACAAGCGGGACACAGCCCACCCACCCATAAATGCACTTTGCCCATTCTGTGCCCCCTCCCATGTTCCTGGTGCCATCACTGGGTAGATGGAGCAACCATGTCTAACAGAACAAGGCAGCAGCAGGGGGCCATCCGATGCCCATGGAGGCATGCCGTGCTAGAACTGCCACACTTCCTTCATGGAACTCCTCCTCCGCTTGTGACCCGAAGAGCTTCTTCCTCCTCTGGGCCCCTGCAGCTGTTCAGCAATGGCATGGAGGCACCTTCCAGATGGTGCCAGCCATGCTCTTCTTTGCCGACTGACCAGAGGAGTGGCATCTCGAACAAGAGCCCGTAGTCTAGGAAATCTTTGCACCATGCCCATGTCTGGTGCCACTGAATAGTGGTTCATCCTAATGAGCCAGGGGGGTGCCCAAAGAGCAGAATTGCCCCCCCCCAAGAGGAGGGGTGACCATGAAGGCACTCCTTAGCAACTCTTATGGATATGCCACCTGAGATAAAGCTGGAGACGTTTTTGGCTAACACATTGGGACTTGTAAGAGACTTTGCTGAATGTCATTCAGTGTTGATTGATTGATTGATTGTTTAGTGCTGTCAAGTTGGTGTCGACTCTTAGCGACCACATAGATAGATTCTCTCCAGGGTGATCTGTCTTCAACTTGGCCTTGAAGGTCTCTCAGTGGTGCATTCATTGCTGTCGTAATCGAGTCCCTCCACCTTGCTGCTGGTCGTCTTCTTCTCTTTCCTCCAACTTTTCCCAGCATTATGGACTTCTCCAGGGAGCTGGGTCTTCATCGCATAATGTGTCCAAAGTAGGATAGTTTGAGCCTGGTCATTTGTGCCTGGAGTGAAAATTCTGGATTGATTTGTTCTGTGATCCATTTGTTTGTCTTCCCGGCTGTCCATTGTCTCCTCAAAAGTCTTCTCCAGCATCAAAGTTCAAAAGCATAAATGCCTTTTCTATCTTGCTTCTTCAAAGTCCAGTTTTCACATCCATAAAGTGTCACAGGGAAAACCATTGTCAGAATGATCCTAATCTTTGTAGGTGTTGACACATCACAGCATCTAAATATCCTTCCCAAGGCCTTCATTGCAAACCTACCAAGTGCTAGTCTGCGGCATATTTCTGGACTGCTTTACTGTTGATGATCGATCCTAAAAGGCAGAAGCTATCCACCACTTCAATGTCTTCAGTGTTGCCCCTTCTTTTAACCAGTCCACTGTTTTACTCAAGACCCATTCACACATTACTTTCAAACACATACAATGAGTGTACAGTGTACACAGGTACAGCTCTATACACAGGTACCGTTATTCACATGTTATGCTGAATGCAGGTGCAGCAGTGCACTTCCTATGCATTTGAAGGGCCTGTATCCAGGCTCACTTTTTAAATGAGCACAGGTACAGTCCTTCACACAAACACATACGGCATAATGTCTGCATTGGCTGTCAGACACCCTTAATTCTGTGGACCCCGAACCAGATCAAACCACCCACCTGGTCCTGGAGAACGTTTAGTTAGGAGGCTGGCTGCAGAACCTGGGACTGAGATAAAGAGAGACACCTTTTGTGCCTGATGAGGCATTCTGTATATGTTTGCATCAGCTTTAACATGTGAAGATGGAACTAGAAGAGAAGAGACTAGGTGGAGATTATGTCTGTGCAGTCTAGGTACCTGCTTGACAAGATGGCAGACGTGTCCCCAACTCTGGACTTTTCCAGACCCCACCGGCGTCACAAGTGTAGGTACCTGGGAGAGACAAAAATATTTGCTGTAAACATGAATTGCACCACCAGGTGGTGCTGTGATAATACCTGACCAGCTTGCTGGTTCAATATTGCTGTATACATGCAAATTTATTATTAGGAGCAAACATCAGAAAGTCCCTTTCTCCGCAAGCTTACAATCGGAAATTGACAAGGGGGAGGAGATGGCGGCGGTGGCAGGGTGGAGAGAGAAAGAGGATGAGGGAGCGATAGTAGAGGTGAAGGTGAGCAAACGAAATCAGTGCCATCCGAAGAGCCCTGCTGGGTTAAGCCAAACTGGGGTGGCCCTTTCATGAGGCGAGGCAAAGCAGTTGCCTCAGGAGGCAGATCTATTGGCGGGCCAGCAGGGCAGCAAGGTGGTGCCCCCTCCCCCCCACCGCCGGTTGCCATCAGAGCAGGCTTTTGGGGACTGAGGAGCTTTGCAAGGAGCCTGGAGAGAGAAAAGGAAGTGCTGGGCAACCTCACACACCACTGCAAACCCCTGCAAGGGTTGGTTTTGAAAGGGGGCTGGCTCCCACCAGAGATATGGGCTGTTGTGGCTGGGGATGATGGGAGTTGTAGTCCAGCACCAGCTGGGGACCCAAGTCTGAGAACCCCTGGCTGAGGCAGGCCCTTTGGCTGGGACCCAGCCAGGACATCTTGATTAGCCACGACGGTCAGGGAGGGAATTTCTGTCTGCAGAGACACGGTACCTCTGAGTGTCAGATGTTGGGGACCACGCGCAGAGGAAGGCCACTGCCTCCATACCCTGTTCCTGAACTCCGAAGAGGCATCTGGACGGCCACGTGACGTGGTTGAAAACAGAAACGTGAGGTGGTTGAAAACGTGACGTGGTTGAAAACAGAAGAGGAGGGCTGACCTAGCAAGGAAGTTCTCCTGCTCTTCTGCAGCAGGGAGGAGAGCTGGTCTTGTGGTAGCAAGCATGACTTGTCCCCATAGCTAAGCAGGGTCTGCCCTGGTTGCAACTGAATGGGAGACTTGATGTGTGAGCACTGCAAGAGATTCCCCTCAGGGGATGAAGCCGCTCTGGGAAGAGCAGAAGGTCCCAAGTTCCCTCCCTGGCTTCTCCAAGATAGGGCTGAGAGAGATTCCTGCCTGCAACCTTGGAGAAGCTGCTGCCAGCCTGTGAAGACAATACTGAGCTAGATAGACCAATGGTCTGACTCAGTATTTGGCAGCTTCCTATGTTCCTATGTTCCTACTCCCCAGTAAAGCTGCTCCCTCCTCCTCCTCCTCCTCCTCCTCCAGCTGACACCCCCCCCCAACACGCTGGCTGGCTTTCCAAGGCAACCGGCCTCACCTGTGACGTTGGGGACCATCTGGTAGTATGGATGTTGGCAGGAATACTGGATGCCCGACTGGTAGGTGGTCCGATTGTGTGGCGTGGAGAAGGTGACCAAGCCATAGTCTAGCTCAGGCGGCGTCTTGCAGTCTGCAACTGGGAAGCCGGACAGAAGGGGGACATTTTGAGAACGGGGTTCAGGCCTCCTCCTTATCTTTTGCCAAGCCCCTTTTCAGAAATCTGGTGCCCCCAACACTTGTGATGGACAAACTAGCACTTGACTCTCTGGCATTCAGCTCTCAAATCCTACGAGGAAGCTGGCTGGGCATTGCAGCTGAAGATCTCATTGGGCGGCCTCTCTTTATTTTGCCTTCACCTTTAGTATGAGAGCAAAGGATAGAACAGGCGTCCCCAGCCTTAGTACCCCAGGTGTTGTCAAACTACAACTCCCATAATCCCCGCAGGCCATTGGGGCTGGGGATGATGGAGGCTGTAGTCTGACAGCATCTGAGCACTCAAAGTTGGGAAACCTTGGAACAGAGCAAGGCTGCACAACTTTGGCCCTCCAGCTGTTTGGGGACTACAGCTCCCATCACCCCCAGCCACAGTGACTAATGGCCATGGATGATGGGAGTTGTAGTCCAACATCTGCAAGGGGGCTGAAGTTGCGCAGCCATGTGGCAGAGAATAGAAGCCGTTTAATTCTGCAGGGTCTCATTTAGATGGCAGTGAGAAGGAGAGTTGTGGTGTAACCCAAGCCCACCCAGGATGCCTCAGGCTTCCCAGAAAATCCCACAGAGGTGCTGGGGAGCAACCTCCCTCCCTTTTTTACACATGAACTGCAGCCTTTTGGCTAGGAAAGGCAGAGGCCGGCTGCAGCCAGGAATGGCTCCACCAAGAGCAACTGGCAACGCTCGCTTGAATGATGTTTCCTATTATTGTTTCTGACGGTTTGTATGGCAGAGGCTGGATTCTGTTTTGAGGAGGATTAAAAAAAGAACCCCGGCACGCCAAATGCTGTGCTTCAAATGAAATTCGCAAATTAAGGTTGCATGATTTGCTCACATGTATTTGGGATAGGTTAATTTGCTCCCTTTCCCTTTAATTGATTCCACTTGCCTGCTTTTTCTCTAGCTGCCAAATAGGTTTAAAAGAAAGCATTTTTCAGAAAGGCCCATTATTGCTTGATTTGGGTTCCAGTGTTTCCCCTCCCTTTTGAGGAACAAAAGGAACTGCCTCCCCTGCCCCCCCCCCGAGTTGGACTAGCAGCTCATTCATCATTCATCTTCTACACAATCCAAAACTGTGTTCTACCTGGGCAGGGGAGCTGCATGCGCTCCCAGTTTTGGGTTGTGTGGAAGCAAGGGAGGAGGAAAGCCAGGGTGGCCTCTCCCTTGCTGCCACACAATCACTTCCACCTAGGTTTTCCTCTGACCTTGCTTCCTTCCACACAATGAGCCCTTTCCACAAGCGGTGAGAAAAGGCAAGCGGGCCAGCTAGTGAGGAGGAAGCCTGAAAAAGCTTACCTCCCTGCCGACGATCCATTTCTTTCCCTGGGGCGGGTGGATCACCTGCCCAGACCATTACCAGCTGCTTCCGGTAGCTCAGAGGCTTGGGGTGCTAGATGCATCGCTCTGCGTCGCTGTGCCCCCCCGAACTCCCATAATGCACTGCATTAGTGTGCATTAGGTTAGGAGTGTATTTTGGAGGGAGGCTCCATAGGTGGGTTTGCCGCCGTGGCACTGCCAGGATTGGGCTCGATCCTGGTGGTACACATGCACGTGCAAAACCAGGCTGGGCTTCCTTAGCCCTTTTTTGCACACCCGTGTGAATAGCTTCAATCGCTTCTACCCAGGTTTCCCTCCTACCTTGTTTCCAAACCATCGAAAATTGGGAGCCCACACAGCTCCCAAACCCGGGCAGAACACAGTTTTGGATGGTGTGGATGATCTCACTGTCAGCATCTCTCCAGGGCAACTGTATTTTGTGGGACCCCTTGGTAGCTTATTAAGGGCCCCTCAAGGAGAAGATACAAAACGGTGGACAGGCCTTCCTTAAAGACAGCTAGCATGATGCCACAAGCAAACGTCTTTTGTCATATGTAGCTAGAGCGGAGTGCAGATTGTATTCCCTGTAGGGCTAAGCCAAAGCCTTGTTTTTCAGGAGTCCAAAACAAGCCAGCCTTTCCCAGCAGTTGCCAGCAATGCCTGCAAAAACGCCCATCTATTTATTGACATTGCCCCCTTCTGTCAGTTGACTTTGTTTTCCTTTGGTGTTATCAGCAAGGAGCCAGATCTGACTGACGGAGGGGCTGTGAATGATGTTATCCTGTTTCCTGTGTGATTCGTGACTAACTGGGATCAAATTAATTCAGGGGCCCGTTGAGCGAATGGGTTCAAAGAACCCGGGCTGCTACCCTTCAGGGGCCGCGCCTCGTGCCCTGGACACGCCCCCCCCCACATTTGACGTCAGATGCAGGGGGCGTGCTTTAGCTCCCACACCTGACATCAGACATGGGGGGCGTGGCTAAATGATCCCTGTGTCTGATGTCAGTTGCAGGGGGCAGGGCTAGGAGGGCCGTGGTGGCGGCAGAACCCAGGCTGCCACCGGCTTCCCTCCTCACCGGAGTGCCCTCAGTTTCAACTGACCTGATTTGCCCTCAGTGATCTAATCATGTAGCCAAAACTGACTGGCTACATAGAATCATGACGTCCTCCTATACACCAGATTCCTGACTGATTGGGATCACCCATGTAATCCAGAAAAGACAGAGGCAGTATCCAGCAGGAAAATAAAATAGTGTTGAAGCTGCAACAGCTGGGGAAAAGAGTGGCATAAAATGGGAATAAAAAGGTGGATTCCTTGCAATCAAGGTATGTGGGGGAAACACTTTTATAGCCCAACTGCACTTTTGACCCAAGTGTAAAAACAGGAGAATATAGGGCATTGCCCTCATAAGCACATTCTCCGTTCACGTGGGGTGGCGGTGAAGCACCTCAAAGGCCTGACCAACATGCTATGTGAATGCAACATTTGCCCTCAAAGAAGACCCAGAATCCTGTGCAATGTGCTACAGTTCTTGGGCAGCCAAATCACTGCAGAAAGGCCTTCCTGGGGGTAGAAAGTCTGAAAACCGTTCTTCTAATTTGGGAGAAGGTGTAAGGAATTCAGGAATGTGCGAGAGGAGAGGTGAGATGCACAAAACGGCATTCTTTCTTTCACAAACAAGGACAGCACAGCCAAGATATGTGACCTATTTTAAATTGCCTTTAGTTTCGGCATGGAGCAGGAAGTGAAGACGGACGTATTGCATGTGGTAAGGAAGGCAGTGACGCTCTTCTCACGACCCATGAGAAGAGCTTCTGTCGGGTCTGTGGGGAGAGCGGGCTTAGCCCATTCTCTCCGCCGATGATCAAAGTGCAGCCCTGGATAAGCCACCCACACGACTGCCGGCTCCGTCATCCTGGCTGCTGGCTGCAGCCTCCTGGTCGGGGGTCTATTCATGTGTTGCCACAACACATGAGCAAAGAATGGGGATTTATTTAAGAGGAGGGCGTTCGAGGCGGGCTAGCTGCTGTGGGAGCACTGGGCTTGCCTGTGAGCCCGGTGGTTCCCACGAGCACAGGAAAGTGGGCGAAGCGCCTGCTTCCCAGTGATCGTGCGAATAGCCTCAGTGAATGGGGATTTCTAGGTCAGGGTTGTGAAGCGTGGGTTCAGAGGTGACTCCAAGGGTCATCAAGTGCTCCTCCCAAAATATTTTCCACTCCTCCACCCACCAGACTGATACTTTAGAGCAAAGTGGTAGCAAGGCTGCGCAACTTCGGCCTCCCTACAGATGTTGGCCTACAACTCCCACAATCCCTGGCTACTGTCCACTGTGGCTGGGGATTATGGGAGCTGAAGTCCAAAAACAGCTGCGGGGGCCGAGGTTGAGCAGGCCTGTGTTAGACAATACGGTCATAGTGCAGAATGGTCCTATAGCTCGAATCAATGAGTTCTCCATTGTTTAAAGAAGCCTAATCCCTGCCCACAGCCACCTCATGGCACAGCGGGGAAGCAACCTGCCTAGAGAGCAGGCTGGTTGGAGGAGGAGAGGTTGTTGGTTCGAATCCCCACTGGTGTGTTTCCCAGACTATGGGAAACACCTATATCGGGTAGCAGCAATATAGGAAGGTGCTGAAAAGCACCTTCCATCTCATACTGCACAGGAGGAGGCAATGGCAAACCCCTCCTGTATTCTACCAAAGACAACCACAGGGCTCTGTGGGTGCCAGGAGTCGACACCAACTTGATGACGGGAGACCCCCTTTCCTTTCCTTTCCTTTCCTTTCCTTTCCTTTCCTTTCCTTTCCACTCCAGAAGAAGCTAGTGCAGCCAGATAGGCCAGAGGCTCCTCCAGCCTCCCAGGAGCAAGCCAACGCCTTCGCTTCCTTCCTGGCCAGGAACTTGGCTGCGTGAGGCCACGGGTCCTTTCTCATGATCAAGCGTGAGGGTGCACGTGTGAGTGGGGAGGAAGCCTTAGGAAGCTGACCTCCCCGCAGATGAGCAACTTGGTGCTGGGCATGCATATTGCACACCCAGACGCTCCACCGCTCCTCCCCGGCAGTGCAGAGGCACGGGGCCTGGGATGTGTTGTCCTGGCCCCCAGAAACCCCACAGTGCACCACCGTGCAAGTGTGGCGTGCATTGTAGGGATTCCCCCCGGCAGTTGGCTGCCGACGGTTCCCGGCTGCTAGTGAGAACAGCCTCCATGTCTGGGGTGGGGGCGTGCAAGTTCAGGTCCCCTGCAGATCCCAGCTGCCTCTATCTCCACCCCAGTCTTTCCTGCCACATGATCTTGGACAGGAAGAGGATGTGTTGCCGTGAGGGCATCGGGGGCTTAAATTTCATGCACAGCAGAGAGTAGTATGATTACGGAATTAGCCTTCCCAGCAGTTTATGTAATATTCAGGAGAATCCCTGAGGATGAGTCATAGGTTCATCAAGTATCCTTGTTTGTGTAAGCAGAAATCTTCTATTCAAGCCTAATCAAATTCAAAGTCAGGGCACCTGACTTCTCAGGTAAATTCTCAGACTTTTTGTCTCGGAAGGAACTTTGAAATACTCTTCCAAATACCACTCTCTAAACAATTTCAGTGCCACACATAATTGTAAGGAGCATTATGCTCTTGTGCTGTGGCAGAGGAAGAGGGCACCATCTCTCTAGGCCTCTATGTATCTCAGTGCTTCCATAAGGGCCTTGATGGCTGGTGGATTCTAGCTATTGGACACCCCCACAAGCCCCACTGGCTTGGGTGTGAGCAAGAGAGAAATGCAGGCAGTGAAGGAGAAAGGAGCTAGTTTGCAAGAAGGCGAATGGGGAGGGAATGGATCTCTATGGTCAGGCTGTTTGCTTGGAAGATTAGCTCTGTCTGGTTGCTTGCTTGCTCTCCACTCTTCAGCTTGCATATTTGCAAATAAATATTGCGAAACACAATGGGCATGACCCAGCCAAGGCTGAACACTTTAAAGCCCAATCAAACTCAATTGAAGCATGTGCTTAACACCCCGATTGGAATCAATGGTTCTTTAAGGTGCATTAACCTTGGTAGGTTTGGACCCTATATATCTCCAATAATGTCTTTTCATAAGGAAACTGACCTAACAACAGTTGTCCATTATGCATATACAGCCATCAAAATGGAGAAGATATCTGCGTTTGGTTTCCACAACAGCCTGTGGCAATGAGTTCCATAGAACAATTACGCTTTGTGCATAATTTCATTTTGTTAGCCTTGAACTTACTGGCTGTTGGTTCCATGACCAGAATTCTGGTTTCATCCTACATTTATGCTGCTATAGGCTAACATGGGCTACTAGTTTAAAATTCAACTGGTCAAAGTTTTTGTAGGATCCGGAGCAATCTGCCAGCCGGATCTTTTACTCAGGATGGCAAAGGGAAGACCAGGTGGGTGCTATGGAAGAGAATCAGGCCAGTTCCATTAAAACAAAATAGCACATTCATTCTAGCACTTATTTACCTCCGTTTGGTTCTTTCTCACACATTTCGAAGGTGAGTAGGCACCTCTGAGCTGAGGAAGGAATTTGCAATCTTTTCCTTCCCGCTAACACGCTCTCTTGTTCTGCTTTTCTCCATTAACAAACATTTTTGGGGAAGAGCAAATAGTGACTGGTGAGTGCTGGGAATGGTGGCAAAGGTTGGGAAGGCCAGACCAGTTCACCACACAGATTTCCAGAAGCAGCACAGAACGCCTCTTGCGTAAGAGGGGATTGTCGGAGATGCCATCAAGGCTGTTCTCCTTGGTAAGGTTTTGCTGTTCACCCAAGGTAACTGGAAAGGGCAGATGTTGATGTTTGACTCTGTGTGTGTGCGCGCAGACAGAGATAAAGTTTACAACAGGGACATCCTGAATTCCTTCATAAGGTTGATCCAGCATCATGCTTGCAGCCGGCTTACAAACAAACAGCCGCCTTTCCCCAACTTCAGCAAAGAAAGATTAGGTTGCACCATCCCACCGTTATGCAGAGTTTAAAGCATTCAAAGATCTAGCCTGCCACATTGCAGGTACTTGAGGAGAGAAGCCACCACCAGTAATTATACAACCCTGCAGTATCAACTCATAGCCCATGGCTTCCTTGCAACAGCTGAGTTGTCGCTACAGGTGTGTACGGACATTTATATCTCGAGCAGCAAATCAGCTGCAAATCATCCCTGCAGTTTTTGAAATGCACCCTCTTTTGCCCTGGATTGAAGGGGAGAACTCGTAGAAGCAGGGAGAAGCACTTCTGCATGGTTGCAGGAGAAGCTGCCTGTGCACAGTATGGATCGGTTGGAACTAGTGACAGCACTAATCCATCTCCCTCCTCCTTGCCAGAAGAGTTTCCCCCCATTTAAAAAATTGATCCCACTTTGCTGCTGTTTTAAAGAAGATGAATGTACACTGAACAAACGTGCCTGTGGTGATTTAAAAGTGAAATAATATGAATAAGAAAAAAGATAGCCATCCCAACTGAAGTATGGGAGGAGAAATCAGCCCCAGAACGGAAGCAGGCAGCAAACATACAGTGGTACCCAGTCCTGTCCATAATGCGGGCAGGAGCTGGGCGGGCATAACTCTGGGTGGCAAAACCGGCAGAGAATCCTGCATGCCCAGCACATCTGCAGGCACCTCAGCTCACCTCATTTGGGACTGGGCTATTAATGGAATTTGTTGCCACAAAATGTGATGATCTTAAAAAAAACACCCAGATATTTTTTTAAAAATCCTAAAATTTTTAAAAATCCTAAAACCCCCACAATTGCTTGATGACAAGAGACAGACATTGAGGGGGATCATGGTCTCCATAACCTATGCTGGATTTAGGTACAAGCTACAACTTAGGGCCTCACATTATGAAGGCCCTCTGAATATTTTTTTTTTAAAAAGAGAGACTAAATTTCAAATTTTACATAATTGACTGGCAAAATAAGGGGTCAATTAAAAAAGTAAAACAGACCGTTTCATTCTGATGAGACAAATATATGCTGATATGGCTACACAATTATAGGGATGTGCACGGAATGAAACGTGCGATTCGATTCGAGTTTGATTCAAATCCACAGTGTGAATTCTCGGTTGTGAAATTCCCTATGAAGAAGTCATTTCACAACTGAGAATCCACACATAAAATTCCTATAAATTCACCCCTGGCAGTGATGGCAGAAGCTTGGAGGGAACAAAATGGAGATTGCTGGGGACAAAATAGAGGCTTGAATCGCCGAATCAATTTGAGCTTGAATTGAGGGTGATTTGATTTGACCTAGAATCTGGTAAGCATCACCAAGGGTGATTTGATTTGAGGTAGAATCACTCAAATTGCCCAGATTTGAATCGAATCGATTTGGCCATGAATCAATTCACACATCCCCACACAATTATTCATCATATTGGTTCCATTCACACATAACGGGAAACTGGAGTTAAACGAGGCAGAGGTTGGAATTCTTGTATGTCTAAATGCATGGAACCTCTGCCCAGTTGGAAAAGTGACCTGAGGTTTCCCTCCCCAAAGTCCAATTTGAACCCTCGGTTTGTAGTAAGTTTCACTGCTCTTACTTGAGTTAGCAGCTGGCTGCTGTACGTCCGAATGCAGAGGATTCTCCATAATTGGAGCTGAGGGAGGAAGCTCCTCCCGATTGGCTGCTACGGCTGTCCTTCTTGTGAAGCAGGAAGCCTGGCAGCCAGTCCCCCCTCCTCTCTGCAATTTCCCTGATTGCCGTTTGAGTCCTGCACGATACATCCAAATGTGGACAGGTAAGTGTGCAGGAGGGTGGAGTGTGGAACCACAGTTCCATTGGAGCCTTGGTTCCGCATCACATGTGAATGCGGCCACTGAGTCTATAAAGCTGAGCAGAACTAAATGTAAGTTTGACAAAATTTCAATAGACCAGGACCTAGTTTACACCAGCATGGTTGCAGGCAGCATTTGCCTCTTCAGGTGAACATGGCTGTAATTGTGAGCAATGGTGTGTGTGTGTGTGTATGGGGGCGGTGGCGGTGAGTGATGTGCTGCAGTGGGACTTGGGACCCCTTTTGTAATTCTATGGGGCCTTTTAAGATTGACGTTCCCTAGGGCTTCAGCAGCATGCCATAATCCAGCCCTGTCCATAATGCTCTGCTGGTGGGTCTCCCAGAGGGATCTGGTTGCTCACTGCTGAGTTGAATGGTCCTCTGAGTTGGTTCAGGAAGGCAGCCTCCAGGTTCTCACCAATTGTAGACTTGGACCACTTCAGACAGAAGGTGCTCGGACTGCCCCACCGCAAGCCTCCCTCCACTGTGAGGCCCCCTTGCTGCCACTGCTGCAAGGCCCAGCCGCGCCCAACCATGCACCATGTAATTTTACCATGTAGTTTCCGCTGCCATGTGTGTGGCTGGGGGGTGAGCCAAGCAGCACGGGCTTACAATGCTCTATTCAAACTGTGCAGGAGTGCCTTGCAATTTTCAAGGGCTGCTGGGCTGGACGGACAGGCCGAGCAGCCGCTCCGCCCACCGCTGCCGTTGGGGGGCAGCAGGCCTGCTTGGGTCAGTGGTGGAGTAGGGCACGGGGTGGTGCTGGGAGCCCCCTCTAGTCATCTGGAGGCCACGGACCGGGGTCTGAGGGTAAGAGTGTCTCTGTGCACATGGGTGGTTTGCCCCAGGGCTCAGTTGGTTTGGTACATTGGTGTGTGTCCCGCCCCTTCGCATCTATGATGTGTGGGTGGTACTGATAAAACACTGCAAAAAAGCCACCTTGATGTGGCTATACATAGGACGGCATCACAATACTTTTTGTATGGAGTTTTACCAAGGGGCAGGAGTGCATGTGCACATCAGTAAAACACTGCACAGAGTGATGCAATGGCTTCATGACCCGGCCACACAGGGTCCCACTGCACAGGTGTGTCAGCCACCCCAATAGCTGCCATGCCAGGGAATAGGCCCGGAAAGGGCTGAAGACGTCCCAACCGGGTGCTTTCTAATAGAAGGAAGGCCGGTGGAGGAGGGGGGTACCTCCACAGACCCTCCTGCCACTTTGGAGAAGCCCTCCGGAGGGGGGAAAGTTAAAGAAAAAAGTTTTTTTAAAGTTGATTGAACCCCCGAACTGGGGGGTGGGTTTCAGTTCGGGGTTGAGCCGAATCAGGGGTGGTTCGGCTTGACCCCGAACCTTTGAACTGAGCCAGTTTGATGTCGAACTGGTTTGGATACAAGCTGGTTTGCACAGCCCTACTGGGGAAGGCCCTTAAAGGGAAACAGAGCTACAGGAAGCCTAGTGGCATCTTGGAATGGGCATGGGGAGTGCTGGGAAATGGCTTATTTGTTTATTTATTTGAAACATTTAATATACCGCCCACTCCGAAGATGCCAGGCGGTGCATAAAACATGCAAAACAAGACAACATTAACAATTACATTCGAAATTAAAAACTAAAGTAATTAACCAAAAAAGAAAAAAAGAAAAAAAAATAGGTAAACTACAGGGCAAAAGCCTGGCGAAAAAGAAAAGTCTTCAATAGAGATTTGAAGATCAGTAAGGAAGGGGCTAAACGAATCTGAAGGGGAAGAGAGTTCCAAAGAAGTGGGGCAGCAACCGAAATGTTGCCCTTCCTGGCACTTTCCCCATCAAACTCCATGAGGAAAGTGTTGGGAAGGACTATATTTCCTGCTAATGCACCCTGCCCACCTTTGCTGATGTCAATGGGGTTTCCTTCAGCTCTGCTTCCATTTGACGGCCCTCCCCACCAGCATTCTGTGCAGGGCCGTTCTATGCACATGATTAAGCTCTGAAGAGGAATGGCCTTAATGCTATCATACATATGATCAGATCAAGAATTAAGGACAGCAATGAATGCACCACTGAGAGACCTTAAAGGCCAAGTTGAAGACAGATCATCCTGGACAGAATCTATCTATGTGGTCACTAAGAGTCAACACCGACTTGATGGCAATCAACCAACCAACCAATCAGAAGCTCCCTAAAACATTTCACTTCTCTTCTGGAAACATGTTTGGTGCCCCTTGAAAGTGATCAGATGCTTCTCCTTGGGAGCAACCCTGAAATATGCTTCCAATTTTGCTTTTTGGACATTTCAGAACGACCCTAATCAAATTTATGTTTTCCCAAGGTTTTATATGTGTATCCGTGCAAATTACTGCTGCAGACGGACGAAAAAGACACAAGAGAACTGAAGGAACTAGAAGCTGGGGCAAACTCCATGTGCTCCAAATTCAGAATTAATTTTAGAAGTTCTTCTAGTTAAACAGGAGTTGAAGAGTAGAAAAAGCAAAGCAACACCCTGAAACGCTAAAGGAGCCGAACAGGGGAAGTCTGGAAAATGTCTGAGGCAGATATTTCCCTGCAGGGAGGAAACACATCCAAAGCTCAGCTTGCAGGCAAGCACACAAAATTCACATCTTGCCTGGTGGCATGTTTTTCAGGTGCCTACACAGACTCAGTGCACCTCTGAGGGCAGGCAGGAGCCAGGGAAAGCAAGCATAAAATGACTGTGATGGATAGCCACAGAAACAGCATTTGATTACGAGGCCATGTACGTCATGCACACTGATAAAATGACTGCTTTAAAAAACAACAATTGTCACCATTGAGTAATCAACATCTCTCTACATTTTTCCCTAAGAGGGGGCTGCATTCATCACCCAGCAGAGTAAAACAGATGGGCTTCCATGTGTCATGAATGTTGGGGAGGCGGCGGCAATTGTTTTTCTTTCAGAGACCACATCCCTAGGGTGTCGTTCTAGGGATGGCTTCTTGGCTTGCTTTGCCAACTGAATGGAGGTGGGAGCTTTCATAGTGGGCCAAGCAGATGGCTTGTACTGAAGGGTTACTCCTCCACCACCTCCAGATGTCTGGTGGGAATTCCTAAGGCTGAATTAACACATTTTTTTTCAAGTGCTTGGATGATTACTCGGGAATCTTCCCCCAGCTCCATTAAGGCACATTTGCTGCTACTCATAAATGGTGCTTTCCCCACATTAAATGCAGCTACACCCTCTCTAGTGTGTGTGGGAGAAGACACTCCTACATGTGCGTCTCTGGATTGTGTGTCCATATTTATCTGGAACCAGACTCAGATGGAATCCTATCATTAGCAGCTACACCTCTTGCCAGACAAGTTGTATCTGGCTACTGTAATACATGCCATGGGCACATCACATTTAGACTGGTATCTGGTAGAACGGATGAAGATCTTCTTGTCAATTTCACTAGTGTTCCTCTCTGTTGAAAAGGGCATATGCTTAGATGCTCTGAGACTAGTGTAGTTCATAGGCCTCTGCTGCATGCGGGAAATTGTCAGATCTGATCCAACCCAACCTGGCAGAAAAATTGTTGGGACGGACTGACGTGTTGCTCCACAACTGCTGGGTGGGATCAGGAATCTTACAGAGGAGAGGTGACCTCTGTTTTGCTTGGTTAAATGGCCCATGTGGCACCACTCAGCTGAAAGGCACCGCAGGGGTAATTAAAAAGTTAAATGGGCTGTGAGCCACCTCTCAGAGGAGAGGTGGCTTTTTGGCCATTTAACTTGTCCTGACATGAGTTTTGGACCTCCAACTTAGTTCTGCTATGACAGGAGGGACTTTAGTTGGAATTCTGACCATTGGGGTCCCTCCTGGCATGATCAAACTTCTTCCGATAATGCCCCACATGATGGCACAGCCCTAAACCTGAGTACGGAATGGTGCAATTGACCAGGTTTAAGCAACCTTGTCAGTTTCTCCTACAAGGGAGAGGGGAGAGTGAAAGCAATTAGCATCAGTGAAATCACGAACTCATGGATTTCACTAGAGACCAGAGAGCAAGGTGATGGCCATGGTCATACAGAAAGGTTCTGTCATGGAAAAGGAGGAAGAACTGGATAAGAAGGTGGTACTGTCCTTCTTAACTGTGACCCAAAGGACACTCCTTCGTGTGTGTGTGTGTGTGTGTGTGTGTGTGTGTGTGAAAATGTGAAAAGAAACCCTTCCCAGATGTGTAGAACCCTATGCGGGAGAACATTGGGCAGAGGTCTGAAAATTCACTCCGGATCAACACATCTGTTCCCATGTGACACTAAAAGACAGGAAGTTTGAAATGTGATTGTAAATCTGCCTTGCTGCATGCATGCAACACCTAAAAACTGGATATAAATGCATTTCACACTGCGTCCCTAACTTTCACATATGTATACCGGGTGGCTCCCTGGTGCTTTTATTGGCCAAGGGCCAGCCCTCCCTTGCCGCAAAGTGAAACGAATCACTTCAGGTGTCAGATTTGGAAGAGGGGTAGACAGTGGTGGGTTAACAGAGAGGCAGTGTAGGCATTCGCCTATGGTAGCAAAATTTGAGGGGCAGCAAATTTTGCCCCTCCTCAAATTTTGCTGCCCCCCTCTGTGAGCAGTGGCGGCAGCAGCAGCAAGGGTGGAGTGGGTGAGGAGGAAGTCCCCCCTTTTGCCTTATTTTTTTAAAAAAGGCAAACTTTTTTTTGTTTAAGCTAACAGGGTGGCAAAAGCCTTTTTGCCCATGGGCAGCAAAAAGCTTAATCCGCCCCTGGTGGTAGATCTACGGCCACCCACCCAGCTTGCTCACCTCTGCTGCAGCTGAAAGCATCACTTAGCTGCTGGCACCAGTCCAGCCAGCCTAGCTCTATGAGCCTTGAGTCCCCAGATGTTGTTGGACTTCAACTCCCATAATTCCCAACCAAGGGCCATTGGGGTTGGGGATTATGGGAGCTGAAGTCCAAGAACATCTAGGGACCCAAGGATGAGAATCCCTGTATGTGTGGAAGCTCTTCCTCCTCTCTCTGCCTGCTCTGCTGCTTCCTCTCCCACCTCTATAGCTGCCACTGGTGCCTGGCACAGCAGAGCTTTCGCTCACCACTACCCCAGTAACAAAAGAGCAGAGGCTGTGGTGCAAGAACAGCCACACAAAGAGGTGAGGGGCAGCATATGAGAGAGAGAGAGAGAGAGAGAGAGAGAGAGAGAGAGAGAGAGAGAGAGAGAGAGAGAGAGATGGGGGATGGTGATCGGCACCCTGTTTGAAGAGCCAAAATGGATCACTTCTGAACAGGCATGTGTGAAATTGGTCAAAGACCTTGGGATAAGCTGCAATTGTACGAGGCTTGCTACTTTTGCAGTCTTAGCCCATCAGCACCCCCCTAGGCATCAGACCTCCCTTGAGTATCTCCTGCTGAACCTCTTGGTGAGATGGGAGTGCCCAAGGGGGACAAATGTGGCCGTTTCTGTCTTGGAACCTTCTAGGCATTCACAGATGCTAGATCTGCCCAAATGTAGCCAACATGGTGGCAACTACACCCAGTGACAGTACAACTAGAATGAATATGGGCACCACAGTCAGGCTGATATATGTGTGTGTGTGTGTGTGTGTGTGTGTGGTGCAGCCTTGTGTACACACTCTGGAAATGAGCCAAAATGAACTACTCGAATGAGCCGAACTCGAGTGACCCGAAATGAATTTGAGTGGAGAAAATATCACGTTCCAGATTTGTACGACATTTCCTCCTCAAAAGCTTGGGAATTTGCTTATGGATATCAAAGTCTGATTTTTAAATGTGAGTGAATGTGGATGAGTGTCTTGAGGTGGGGAAGGATAGATTTTTCTCTTTTGGTGAGGCTGTGTGAGTGTGCATGTTGGCTGACATCCAAAGTAAATTACTCACAAGTGGCCCAAGTCTCAGCCAAATAAATTAAACTAGCTTAACCCGTGCAGAGCACCTGCATGCTAGTCCTGGATTGCTCCCCCCCACTCCCTGCCACAGCCCCCTCACCTCAGAGATCTCTCCACCCTCACCTGAGCCTCACTCTTGCTCCTCCTCCTCCATCCTGTTGCTTCCATCCTCCTTACTCCTCTTGGTCACTCCTCCATCCCTTGACTCCACCCCCTTCACTTCTCTTGTTCGTAGCTGCAGCGCTGCTGGCGCCTATTGGCCAAGCTGCAGCCCCCTAACCCTCACCTAAGCCCTGCTCCTGCTCCTCCCCACAGGAGGAGGAGGAGCAGCAGCAGCAGCAGCAGCAGCAGCAGCAGACTCACCTTTCCTCACTGCCATGGCCACTCATTCCCCTCAGGCTGTTGACAGGCCCGGGCCCATCTCTTGCCTGCTTGCCTCCCTCCGCCAATGGCCTCGGTAGCCCCAAACAGCAGCAGTGGTTAACTGGACCCTTCCTTGCTGCCAATAGGCACTGCCATGGCCACTCGTTCCCCTCAGGCCACTGACAGGCTCGGGCCCATCCCACGCCCTTCCTTCTTTCTCTCTTCCCCTCCCTTCTTTCTCTTTCTCTCTCTCTCCTCCACCTGCTCTTCTTCTCTGTCTTTCTTCCCCTCCCTTCTTTCCTTTCTCTCTCTCTCCCTTTCTGAGTTAACAGATCTTGTTCATCTTGTTTCCTCATCTAATTCACACAATGGCAGCCTCTCTCTCCTGGAGGCTCTTTCCTCCCTCACGACTCCTCTCTTTGCAGACCCCTGCCTGCTATCCTTTTATATATAGACAGATTCCTCTCCTTACAATCAAGAACATCTTCCGAACAGTAACAGTTGCATTCCAAATGACCTTAACCATCACAGGTTCCTCCTCCCTATCTGCATATTGAATCCCCCCTGACCAATCAGGTGCTTCTGCTTGCGAACTCTCGCAAGCTATGTGAATGTCTCTATGTACTGGCTTGGGAGTGGAGTCACAGTTTCTTTGTCTGCTCCTGACTTGCTGCCTTGAATTCAAACTGACAGGTTCTCCCTCTCTCTGCATAAGAGTCTGTTTATTGTTTTCTTAGCCTATGTTTAGTTAGTAATACATTGTTTCCGAGTAACTTGTCTCTCAGTTAAAGTTGGCTTCTTGTTCAATTACTTATAGATGGGAAGGGAACGGGGAAGGGTAATTACTCCGGGGAAGGGCAATTATGTTGGGGGAAGGGTAATTACTCCGGGGAAGGGTAATTCCTCTGGGGAAGGGTAATTACTCCAGGGGAAAGGTAATTATACCAGGGGAATTAAAGTCTCCACAAAAGCAACGGAGGCATGCCACAGTTGCTTGCAGCCTGGAACACAGGCTGAAGACAGCAGGGAAATTAGTAAGCACAACAGCTTTGCAGTAGCGCGGTGTCCTCCCACATGCACATCACTGCCCTGGGTGTTGGCTGGTGAATGTACAAAAAAAATCACAAAACACAAAAGGCGACTTTCAACACTCATGAAAATAGACATGAAATGAGGCAAGAGATTTTGGATCTGCCTCAGTTAATTGCTCCCTGGCTCATTAACTGTGATGCTTTGCAGCAAGAATTATAATAGTTGCTGTTATTTATAATTATTTTTAGCAGTGTGATACAGCCTGAGGCTTCCAAGCACCCAGCCCAGCATTCCCATATTGAGGTCATTCACAGAAACAAAAACTGGCCACATTTGCATGTAACGTGAATCCGCAGTTAAACAGGGCAGAGGTTGGAACTCCGTTATGTCCAAATGCGTGCAGCTGCAGGTTTGCATCAAAAACAACCTGTGATTTGCCTCATCAAACTCCAGTTTGAACCTTCAGTCTGTAAGGAGTTTTGCCACCGTAACCTGAGGCTTTTCAGCAGCAGCGTAATGTCCAAACATGGACATTGCCATAACGGCAATTTAATTCCCTTTCTGGAACTGTAGTCATAGAGATGACAGTGAAGACCTGCCTTGGATTGCACCCATTCCACACCTGCTTTGCTTCTCGCTGGCTGCCTCTCCGAGCACTTGGCCTGCCACCCCCATCTCTGATCCAACAAGGTAGTTGCCCGGCAACAGGGACGCCACCACGTCCCATCCCAAGTTTGTCAGCCTATAAACCGGCAAAGTCACACAGGGACATGCCATCTTCCCACCTTACTTAGAACCCCTTACTCCCTACTCCTGGCAATCAGGAGAGAAGGGGGACGGGATGGCAAGAGGGGCACTATTTTATTTACTTGTTATTGATCACACTGTGTGCCTTGCTCTCTGAAAATGAAGTGACAAAGACGTATGTTCACAAGCACATTCACTCGAGGTGGCAACATAAGT